>NC_135501.1:190372034-190672034 GCF_052857255.1 Amblyomma americanum | reverse complement strand
CATCGCACAGCACACGGGCGTCTTAGCGTTTCGCCTCCATCGAAACGCAGCCTCCGCGGTCAGGTTCAAACCCGGGTGCTCCTGATCAGTAGCCAAGCGCCCTAACCACTGAGCCACCGCAGCGGGTAGCTTATTATTCCCAAATTTCCGGAATTCTCACGATCCATTTGCGCATGCTCATCGCGCTCGTCATGCACCTGCCGTTTCGCCGTGCTTTCTCGGCGGTATGAATCATGAGGGAAGGCGTCTCTTACTACAGCTTCTACTCCATCTCTTTTTTTTGTGTTTTTGCTCAATTCGCTGGGATGTCCCGAGCTGAGGAAATGGTGCCCGGAAACGAGCGCTAGTGTTTAGGGAAAGCATGGGAAGTGTAGGGGCGGAATAGCGAGATTGCAAGAGATTGCTCTATGGCCTCTGCCGCATACAAAATGATGATGCGAGCGTCGAGCTTGCGACGGAACCCGTTGTTGCAGCACCGTTAGAATGTAGTCAGCCGTGCGGGGCCTACAAACATCATTACGGAGCACTTATGCAAATGAGGGACGTTAGTCGTTGTTCTTCTCCTTCCCGTCACGCTTGAGAGGAAGGAAATAAAGAATACATCAGGAACTATGGCCTTGAAAGAAGATGGCCACGCTGCGTCAAGAGCAGAGAATCATTGGAGAGCAAAAAGTATAAAACGAATGCTTTATTGCTTGGCCGAGGGTTTATGAGAGACCCTATGTATTGGGTCTCTGCTTCGTAGCTGTTAAGCTTGGTTTAGTTGCAATGGCTGTTTTGCATGCCTAACTAAAATTACCCAGTCTCCTTAGTCTCTGGTCTGTGCTAGAGTCTGCAACACAGATTCGAAGGTACAAAGACATTACCTCTTGCTGTTTTTGGAAATGAGCTTTCGGCATTTAGATAAAACAGATAATGAGTTAAACAGCTCAACGCACAATTTCTTTGTTCAATGGGTAGGCTCTGTAGCGATCCATCCATTGCGCAATGTCTGAGCGACATGCGGAAGGTTCTCGTTTATGACTGACGGAGTAGTGATTCTAGTTCCCTGATGAGTGATTTGTGTGGGAAGATTAATCCTCAGCTTAGATATGACAGTGCTTTGAGTAAACTTCGTTATTCCGACGTTGCTTGGTATCTCTTTCTCCCAGAATTATTTGAGCCCTGCGAGTACTGGAAATTGTTGCGAAATAGTTATAGTATGAGGCGCTTGAAGGAAGACGATGAAGTACTGCAAGAGGCGAAGAGACTACCGCATGACCTCAGGACGTCAGTATAATTAGAGGAGTTCTTCATTGTGTAAGAAGAGTTCTTCATTGTGTAAGAAGAGTTCTTCATTGTGTAAGAAGAACTGACTGACCAGCTAGACAGAGCCTAAGTCGTACTGCTGATTGCGAATGATGTGGGTACGCTACTACTAGCGCTCATATGCTGCAGCGTTCGCAAGCCTTAGTTCTGTGTAGCCGTATAAACGAGAAAACTGTGCAAGATGGAAGTGCTGGAAAAAACTGCCCCCTTATGCACCTCAAGGCAGTCATGCTTTTTTTTTCGTCAAACAGTCGTTAGGCATTCCGGCTGCACTATTAATTACGTTAAATTAATGATAAAATGTGCAATTTTAAGAGCCTGTATCAATCTTTATTCATAACTCTATCTTCTAGAAGACTTGCCCTCTTTACAAGTGGGACAACGTTACAGTAACCAGCCTCTTCTGGCACGCTAACAAAGGTTAGTTCATATTCTGCAAGGAACTTACTCATATGTGCTACGAAGCAACGTAAAAGTGGTGTGCTAATAATTTTTATTCAGACGCTAAAAGCCAAGACATCGAAAAGATTTGAATGTCGTCAATACAGAGCACTTCCATCGAGGTCTAAACGTCTCGAGGAAAAAAGCCAGATGGATAGAAAGAGCGAAGAAAGAAGGAATAAAGTACACAAAAACCAAAGTATACATTCATCCTGTATATACGTCCATGGCAAATCAAGCAAAATGCTCCACAAATCAAGTGCTCAATAGTTTCACGCGATAATCTTGCTTGATTCCGCTGGCAGGAATCTCGAAATAAAGGCACAAAATGTTTGGGAAAAGTGCGCTGGAGTGGAGGCGCTGTTGTCAATGTCAGCAAGCAGAATAATATTTAATAAATTATGCAGATCATGGAAAGGGCATCCTGGATTCGCATTACGCTAAAGTTCAAGTTCCCTGTCCAGCGCCCGCAAGCATTTTTAATCATCATAATGCGGCGTGAGGCGGCAGTTTCTCAGCGTAAAAATGCACGGTCTTAAAGAACGCCTGTTTGCTATCAAGGACTCTGCTTCCTGTATGAAAGGGCGCTTTGTCTTTCGTCGACCGGAAAAAGTTGCTTTTTCTTCTGTGCCCCTCCTTCGCCTCTGACATTCGGCGCGAAAAAAATGCCCGCCATTCTTTTGTGCGAGCAGTAAAGTTTAAAAATTAAATCCCTAGCGGTCTCTGGGCACGACTTTTCCGCTTGACTGCGTTTCTTATGAATCCGGACTTTGACAGGGGAAAGTTTTCCTTGCTTTAGTATGACTTTTCTTCGGGGCGTCCCTTTAACCGCGGAGTGGTGACAGATGAATAAGTTTCAGGCGTTAGTTATATTTTCTCTTCTTGCATCTAATGTTTTACTGCTTTCTAGTTTCTATCGGCATTCTTAGGTCGCTAAAAGTGGACACCGTGCAGTGTCGGAGAACCGATGTGGATGCCTTCGTGTAGTTGTTGTATGATAATGAACAACATTAGTGGACGCGGACGCGCCATCTTTCACGGCATCTAGAACGCCGCGGAAAGCCGCAGCCGTCATCTGGCCCCTTCTTCCCTCAGGTGACTGATGCACACATATGTATTTGCATCGGTGCATCATCTTGCAACATGCCGATGGTGGTTAATATGCACGCCGACTCACCTTCACACCTCTGACATTTCTGCGGTTATTAATCTGGTCACTTTTGTTATGGACGCCGCCACCGTAAGATGACATTAGATTCCCACCATCTTCTTGAGAGCACCCGACGAGCCAGCAAAAATATCAGGCTGTATTCTGCGGGCATATAAAGTGGCCGGAGGACAGTATAAGAACGGATTTGGGGTTGGGGGCAAGGAGGGGTGTGGGGGAGGGGGAGGTATTGGACATTTTGCCGATTCTTCCTGTGTAAAAGGGTGTAAACAGAAAATAACTGTCGAGAACGGAGGTTTTTCGAGAAACCTGAACCGAAGTCTCCTTGAAATCGCTCCAGAAAAAAGTCGCATTTGGTTGGAGTTTTCCGCATGTGCCTCGTTACCTTCGAAGGGTTTGCAATGAATAGCTGGAAAAGCAGCCGGATGTCGTTATCTCAGCCTCCGAGATGTGGCAATTCGATAGAGTTGAACTCGGCTTCTGCCTTATCTTTTTTTTCCAGAGGTCGTGTGTGACATGCGACGGGACTGAAGCTCGCTGACTGCTCGTCAGCGTAAAGCTGTGGGTCAAACAACGTACAGAGGTCGAGTGCGTTAATTCATTAAGGAAGCGATGTCGATAGATAGAAATTCAATCACAAACATAATCTTTGTTACCGACTTGATCGGCCACAACAGCTTGCGAGAAAGTTTTTGAGAAATACAAGGAAAAGAAATAAAATACAGAAAGCCGATCTCTGGATTCAAACACGTCTTGAGCAAAAGTTAGGGCTCCATTGAAAACGACTGTCAAATTTTTATCTGCAAGGAGAAAATCAAAATGCGCTATGAACTGAAGTACGGTACTGCAGCAGAATTAAACTTCTTCAAGCCTTGATGTAAGAGAGAATCGCTGTCTCTCTAGCTCTCTTTATTTGCTTAGGCCGAGTTGGAAATTAAAGGAAGCGTACTGAAGCCTACAGCAGAACGTGTGTAAAAGTCATACAAGTAAATGACAGCCAATGTCCCAACGGGATATAAGGAGGAAAGTAATAAACGAGAACCTCAACACGAGAGAACCCCGGACACGTCGCATTACGAGCCCTTGCGAAGTTCGCAAAAACATCGCGGATAGCAACGGCGAACTAAAAGACAACAAAAAAAGAAGACATAGACCCAAAACCGAGGTTTTGCTGACCGAGCCCCACTGCTCCTTGATGGAACCGGCCCTTGATTGGTCGACAGCGAGAATCTTAAATCCCGCTCCATTACGCCCGTGGGGCTTCGGTACTCCACAGCGCCCTTGTCCCGGGTTTCGAAGAAACACGATGTATTGTGTATGTCCTCATTTTTTTTATCATCCGTGTCTTTTTCGCGTCATGTTTCGTTTCCTTTGGCCCGTGCGCGTCTGTGTGTTTAACCTATTCAGGTCAGCATGTAGGGCAAAAATCCAACCAGTCGAGCGCACTTATAACGAACCCGAGGCTCGCGCGGATTCCGTTCCTCCGTTCGCGCGGATTCCGTTGTAGTACGCGGACTTTTCCTTTTACGGCCAGGAATACGGAGTCCGACGAAGCTGTCGTTAGCTAGTATGCTCGTCGGTTCTTCGAAGCAGACCTTATCACGGCGCCTTCCAAGCGCTGCAGAGCGGTCTGTTTCTCGCCGAGGGTCAGCAACAAACTGCTTTACGCGCACGATTTAACCGGTCGCGGTTACTGGTGGCAGGTCGCTCTTCTCGTCATCAGATTCTTGGCAGTCGGGGAGCGCTCGTACTTTACGTACAATGGCTTCGTCACTGTACCACTTTCCAATGCCAGCGTCGTGCTCTGCACTTCACGAGGTTATTTCAGACAAAGTCATGTCCGGCCACATGTGCATCAACAACGTGTTGTTGCAAGTCCACATTTCTAATTACACGGATGTTTAACAGCGTCTTCACTCGTTCCTTGGCGCGTAAACAGTCATTTAGGGAAGCGACTTCCGATGCACTCCGCCATAAATCCCGTCTACGCGGCCTTAATCATTTCCACAGCGACGAACAATGATATCCGAACTGGAACGTCACCACCTGGTTTATCAATTGCTATCAGCATGCGCTGCATGTACCTCATGCTAATAACACGCTCAGGATACACATCTTGAGCGTGTGTATGACTCCGACGTTCGGTGGCTCACTCTTGCTCTTTTGATTCGGTGAAAAGAAGAGCATTGCCACCGCAGTCAGAGACGGCAAGATGTGATGCGTCGCAGAGGTTTCAAGTATGAGCCGGAGCTCCTATTTTTTCGCTATGCCATGGTGACCTCAACAAAATACTCAACAAGAAAATCGTTCACAGCCCTTTGACACTTAGCCCTTATGAAACGCTCTTCGAATAATAACAAAAAGTGACTCATTTTAATGCGAAAGCATAATAGGGTTATGTGGCGTCAGCAAAAAGTGTCCGCAAATTTTGGAACCGCAGTCTGTTTTTCAGCGGCTCGAGATCACCTAAAGTTGCTAAAAAGCCTGAGATAGGAGGTTTGTGTCACTATTCCTTTAGAAAGCGCGAAACACATGATGACAAGGAGTAGGTAGCTGCGTAAGTGCAGAATGGTTGAAATGCGAGCCAGTTGGTTCATAGTAACTTGAAAAAAAAACTGCCTCAAAAGACAAGGGACAAGAGAAGGAGTGTACACGCCACAACGACACGCCTGTTCTTATGGCGTGTACACTTCTTCTCTTGTCCCTTGTCTTTTGTGACTGGTTTTTTTTTTTCAAGTTGCGTAAGTGCGTTGTCGTCACCCTGGTATTCCAAAGCAACAACCTCATCTTTTTGCCGAAGTGTGGGGCGAGGCCGTGACAATCTCCACTAAACGATCCGAGGACAGAAATGGCAGAGAAAGCCAGAAGCGCTTCCGTGTTTCCATGAATGGCGTTCAAGGCGACGGTAATATAACCTGGCAACATCGGGCTTCCCTTGCGGAGGCCTCGCCCCAGACGGAGCCTCGCGGGGTCGTAATTGAACGCGTAGGGTCTAGGGCCACAAGTAATGACTCTCTGTCACATTTCGGCTGGCTTAGGGCCATTTATCTGTCCGTCTCAAGGACACCCGGCACAGTGCAAATGAATGGGAAGAGACTTGCGAGGGGTCTGAAGAAGGTCGATTATTCGTGGAAGGCAGTAATTAACGCAAACAATGCTACTCTTTTTTTTTTCCTGTCGCAATATCATTCATAAAGATATACCTTACTGTCATTAAACACAGTTGTTAAAGTTTAAGATTTCCAAATATAAGATTTAAGATTTCCAAAAAGAGCTTTGTGCTCTAGACTTCACCTTTCCGTGTAGTTTTTCATGTTGAATCTGCTGCTGCAGCTGTCGAGTTCCTTGAGCCTTCGAGCTTTATTAGCGGCAAGCCCCTCCGGAATTCTTGGGTTGGCCACCGCTCTCTAAACTTGACTAGCATTTTTGCCCCTTTAGATCCGAAGGGTAAATCCTGCCTGCCTTTGTTTTGTCGACACCCTCAAAGGGATTGGAAGGACGTGAGAAAACACGGCCATAGGGACGGGTAGAGAAAAAGAAGGAGCAATTTCATCCGTTGTCAACGAGGACTTAGCCTTCTTAATACCTCCCAAGCCAGCACGTTGCGGTACTTCACAACCTTCAGCTTCCCTCTGTCCTGACCTCACTACTTCGAACACCTGGGCATCCTCTTCGAAATTGACGAGCCGTAGTAAGCATGTATCTCACATTCCACTCGCTCTAAGTCGCTTCACTGCTCCCCGGTGACCCCTAGCGTTGGGTCAGCAAGGCAAAAATCTCAGAAAGCGAGGCTACTGTCACTAAAAGTTTAAACACATGAAAGATGGGATGCTTCAATCGACAGAACCTTTCCGTCTTCTACGGCCCTCTGTACCAGAGTGTCCATGTTGGTTTGTTTGTGCGTACGCTCTTTCGTTGCTGTTTTTATTCATGTCCCGGCCAGCTTGATATGGCCGCGAGGTTCTTGAGTTACGATGCCGTTAGTCCCAAAGCTTAATGCCCGGACAACGGCTTTGTTTCGCCTCCGTCTCCACGGTAAGGAACAGACTGTAAAAATAGCTCCGCTCTGATTCCGCAGCCCTGTGGAAGCTTGTGCTTCTTCTACACGTGCTGCCTGATTAAGTTGATTTTTATTTTAACGGTGTGACCTTTGGTTACATTATTCATGAAATTGGCGCAGCGTCGTCGTTCGTTAGTGTCTTTACTTATTTTCTGTCGTTTTCTGTGCATCTTAAAAGAATCGCCTGAACTGCGCCCAGGTAATGCGTAAAGACGGAGTGCTCAACGTCAAACTCAGCAACATGAAGGTGTTGTATTTTAATCCTCTTCCCCACTGCTGTCAAGCCATTCTTTGAGAGAGTGGTACGAGAAATAAATTTTATAGGCGTGCGTAAGTGCACAGCACTGACTCATGCAACGATGATTTTAATGAGAGAGCATTTAGATCGTCGTCTCACAAAAAAATTTCCGGCTCCTCCGTCAATAAATTTTCTGACTATCGGAAATGGCGGTGCTCGGCCTTCTGAGTGCGTCATACGGCCGTTTGTTGGTGTCGCCCTATTTTTCTTGCCATCGCTGGGATCTTGTGTACCATCTGCGAATACACACACACACACACACACACACACACACACACACACACACACACACGCCGCCTGCTTTTCTCGTAATGATACTAGTAATGTTTTCGCATTGAAGAAAAAACAGCAAGAGTCTTGTTTTCTTTTTAATCGGTCGCCGGGGTAAAGGCGGCGCGTTGTTGGCATATCATCAGGTATCAGGACCAATCCCACCGAACAAGCTTCATACCCGATCCTGTAGGACAGCTCAAATAGAAAAATAAAATCACGTTCATATTAGAATGACCGAGAGCGGCTACTAATATTTTCATGAGTAAAGAATAGCATGGGCATATTTACCGACTGTAACATTTAGCATAGGTCATGATAAACTGCTTGGTTTGTTTTATGGGCTTTAACGTCCCAAAGCGACTCAGGGACGCCGCAGTGGAGGGCTCCAGGAATTTCGACTACCTGGGGTTCTTTCACGTGGCAATGGGAAACAGAGTAATGTGTAGACGCAGAGGCGCAGACCCGTAGGATCCCCCCCCCCTCCCAAGAGCTAATGCTCTGGGAACCTTAGCGAAGCGGCGTTCAACTGAGCCAGCTCCTCCACTTGAAGTGGGCGGACCACCGAGCCGGACGTCGGGCTTCGTAATAACCGCTGCGGATACAGCCAGGCTCCCACCCGGCGGCGAATCTTAAGCGCCATAATGTGCGATACCGAAGCACCTCGGCGGGTGGCTGCTCGGGAAGAGAGTACGCAGGAAAGGAAAGGAAAGGGAAGGAAAGGAAAGGAAAAGAAAGGAAAGGTCCCGGTGAACGTGAGCGTTTTGAGAGATCGCATCACAACGGCCAAAGTCAAACACAAGGCATGCAGGGAATTAAGTGCACACAAGTGCCGAATCTCAGGCTGGTAAGAATCGCACGTTTGCCAGGCTTTCCACATACGTATCTGTGGCACCTTCCGAGCGGTCCATAAGGGCTCGCCAGGGCCATTCGTATTCGGTACACTCCTGGCTTTCGTCACAGCTTCGCTCATAGCTTTCTGCGTGTCGACGCTAGGACAACTCAGCATTTCTTACATCTACAGTCTGCAGAAAAGGTGAAACCTAGTCTACGAAGAAATTCCATATCAAATTAGATTTTAAAAGACAAGCTGTCATATACTGATTCTATCAAAATCATCGAATATCGGCTTTTCGGAGAGCGCCATTGGACCACCATATGCTTATTCCTTGCAATGTGCCGATAATTCTGTATGATGGCGGGAAAAGGAGTGCTCAGTAAGCAGTTCTCTTTTAAATTCCTGCATGGCCTTCTACAGCGGTTGGCCCTCGGAATCAACGCACTACAGTTTATCACAAGGTGCATATACCAGCCCCTGCTATTGCTGTCACGTATTAGCGAATATTATTAGACCTTAATTTGGATCAGTGCGCTGATATCGGCACATAAAATTCGCTTCGCAAGAACTCTTCCATCCCACTTGATGTTGTTTTATGCAAATTCAACCAAGGTTTCATAAGTCGTGCTTACTTGAAGCTGGCGTTGGACAAGCGCTTAGACCTTTATGTATCAGCTGTTGAGATAAATAACGTTATTATTTACACGATAAAACCCACAAAGACAGGCAGATGATAATAAATAGACCTGTTGAAACAGCACAGTAAAATGGAATGAAGTAATTTGGTATTCATATATATATATATAAATTAGACCTACATACTATGTGATTTACGGCCTAATGCGCGCCAAATGCAATTTTTTCCACGTCTAGAATTTTATTTCTGGCAAGATTTACGTCTTCTGCAATGATATAAACACTTTTATTGAAGTTGAAGAAGTTGAAGTTTATTCCTTTCTTACAAGGGAGGAGCCGGGACTAAAAGCTGCGGCGACAGCTTGACAATGGTCCCGGCTCCTTTACATACCCGGCAGTACAGGAGGAAAAGCGACGGCTATACATACAACAGACATACATACATACAAAGCAAAAGTAAATAAATCAACACTTCGCAGGCCACATATGCACATCATGCAAAAATGACAAAATAAAATGCGATGCGATGAAAAGGTCATAGATAATCATACAAAGAATGGTGCATAATAATCAGAAAGATTGCATCTGAAATTCTCAAGGAAAAAAATTCTCCCGGCAGTATTCCCGAATTTCGTGTTTTGATTTTCGGGTTATGTCAAAATTTTCTTCGTTTAATCTGTTCAGCAGAATCGGAAGGTTATAACATAAGGATTGATTCACATAATAGGCTCTTGGTGTTGGGGTAAACCAAATTTCTCTGTGTCTTGTGTCACGGCAGCTGGCGTTTTCTCTGAGTTGTGCAAGCAAAATGATGAGGTTGTCGGGGTGTTTTAGGTGAGATTTGTAACATGATAGTAGTCTATAAGTATATAACGCAAATATTGGAAGGATTTCATACTTTACAAAAATATTCCTGGTGGGAGAAAAGAGTGGTACATTGGCAATACATCTCACTGCTTTTTTCTGAAGCAGATCTATCTTGTTAAGATTTGTTATGCCTGTTGTGCCCCACACTATGTTACAATATTGCAAATAAGAAAATACTAACGCATTGTAAAGTATGATCTTTACCCTTATTGGAAGAATGTGCCTAAACCGCGCAAGTATACCAAAGGCAGAGGCGACCTTTGAACGTATGTAATCAATATGTGTATTCCAAGTTAAATAGCTTGAAAAGGTAACTCCCAGTGTTTTTACGGACTCAACGAGGTCTATAGGCTGGCTATTGAATACGGCTTTGATAGGTCGCGATATTTTCTTTCCCTTAGGACGGAACAACATAATTTTAGTCTTCACTGGATTTATTCGCAGATAATTTGCTTCTGCCCATAAACTGAGTTGAATAAATGCATTGTTTGTTTGTTTTTTGACGTCTGTTTCGGAAGCACCTGTGATAAAGAAAGATGTGTCATCAGCATATGATACTACATGAGCGCTACTTGTGCTGTAGCAAATATCATTTATATAAATTAAGAACAGTAATGACCCAAGTATGCTTCCTTGAGGCACTCCATATGTTATAGGGAGAGTAAAAGAAGTTGCTGTGTATATAACTACATACTGAGCTCTGTGTGATAAGTAGGATTCTAATAAAGTTAGCGCTACACCACGTACACCATACCTATTTAATTTAAAAAGAAGGACATTATGATTAATGAGGTTAAATGCCTTAGTAAAATCGATATAAATACCAATAGCGAGTTTATTTTCTCTAAATGCCTGTATTATAATTTCTTTTTGTGTTAGAAGTGCCGTTTCAGTAGACCTATGCTTCCTAAAGCCAAGAGAATATAGCAAAATGTATCTGGTGACTACCTTCAGATGAAATATTTACCAAAAAAAATCAAAATCCTATGAATCTGCTTCTCGCGTTGTATTTTTATTTTTATAAAAATGGCAAAGTTCGTTTCAGCTTGCTATATTGCGAGGCTATAAGTTTCTTCCAATTATCTGAGAAAATAATAATGATGATAGGTAAAAGCTGCGATTTCTCGCAAATTTTTTGCTAGAGCATTTTTTACTACCAACTGCGAAATTAAGACGGCGGCCACAACGCGAAACATTTTTTTTCGCCAGAAAGGAACTAGGAGAGGCGTTTGCTAAAGTGACACGACAGGCTATCAGTTTTTTTTTTTAAGAAATCTGGGATGATCAAGCGCAAAGAACGGATCATCTGGAGTGTAATTACCTTGCTGCAGAAATGTTCACAGGTCGATCAAGGATGAAGAGATAGTCATACTTTCAGCGGAGGTCTCAGCGAGTTTACTCTATAAAAAGAAAACGCTTGCAATCTCCATATTGCTTTTTATTGAGAAAAGCACCAATAAAATGAAAAAAAAACCTTCCCCGACTGGTGCGTTGCCAGCGGACGTTACAGAATCCCAAGGGATCGAAAGCAATACGAATCCCCTCACAACGGCGTCCCTCAAAGACCATGTGCTGCTTCGGTTCGTTAAATTTTATGCAGTAACATATAGAGGGTACGCACTTGATGGACTCGTGAATAACTTATTTCGTTGCCGCTCTTTCTTCCTTTTTTTTTCCTTATGTTCCCATCCCCACGTGTAGGGTAACCTACTAGGTCCTGGTTAACCTCCCTGCCTTTCCATCCTTCTGTCTGTCTCTCTCTTTCTCTCTCTCTCTCTCTCTCTATGCAGTAACAGCAACATTATAAACAGTGCAAAACGTATTCGGTCGGTCAGTACAACCCCGCCGCGGTGGCTCAGTGGTTAGGGCGCTCGACTACTGATCCGGAGTTCCCGGGTTCGAACCCGACCGCAGCGGCTGCGTTTTTATGGAGGAAAAACGCTAAGGCGCCCGTGTGCTGTGCGATGTCAGTGCACGTTAAAGATGCCCAGGTGGTCGAAATTATTCCGGAGCCCTCCACTACGGCACCTCTCTCTTCCTTTCTCCTTTCACTCCCTCCTTTACCCTTCCCTTACGGCGCGGTTCAGGTGTCCAACGATATATGAGACAGATACTGCGCCATTTCCTTTCCCCCCAAAACCAATTATTAATTATTAATTACGGTCAGTACAGTCGAAACGTTTCTTTAATTTCACTTAAAACAAAGAAGAGGAACAGCACGCATTGAATAATGTCGTTTACTCCATGCAGTCAGCGTAAAAATTAACGAGGGTGACTCTTTATCTTATCCAAGTTCTACCCTCAAACTTTCCTCTTGCAGGCTCTCCCCCTGACAGGAGATCAGTTATGAGTTATTACCGGAAGTGTGATTTCATTGTAAAATGTTATACGGTCAAGTGGAATGGGACACACATAGTGTGCAGGCCTGCAAACAACGAAGCGGACGGAGAAAGTCTCCGGCAACCTCCTTATTTCAACCTCCTCCTTATCAAGAACCTTACTTAGTTAAATCCTCAAATCAAGAGGCGGCTCAACAACGAGCTCAGTTGCTTTTATTTCCCAGCTTTACGCACGCGCCAATGATTGTGCCAAGGCTCTTTTCCTCTTTTTTGCCTCTTCTTTTGCATCGCCGAAAAGTGGCGCAATCGTCGCCTTTCGTTGCCAAAAAATGAACTCTTCCTGTTCCCTTAACACCCCTCGTTCCTTCCCTACACTCTAAACACGAATACCCCTATATGGGTGTGAAAAGGGAGTAAGCTGTCCTCTAGCGCAGTGCGCTCGCGTACAGCTTATTCCCTTTTTACACCCATATAGGAGCATTCGTGTTCAGAGTGCGGGGAATGAACGAAGGGTGTTAAGGGAACAGGAAGAGTTCATTTTTTGGAAGCTGTCGTCTACCGCACTGCACTAAAGGACAGCTTACTTCCTTTCTACTCCTTTCTATTTAGAGCATACCTCCCGCCGCCGCCTTTTCCTCTGACTTCGACATACTATTTAGGGGGGTAGGAGGAGAGGGGGGGGGGGGGGGGCACTGCCAGCGATAATGGCTACGTCAGATCCCACAGACCATAAAGGAGCCTGTACAATCGAGCAGAACGCGCCAAACGCGGACTTCATAAGCGGGTCTCTTAACGCGCCAAATGGACGCCGTTACGTTTCGGTCTATTTGCTGCGCTCGGGCATATGATCACTTTTTTTATTTCCATCGTTTGGTTGTTTTGTTGTTTTTTTGCCTTCGCAGCACCAGCCCGGCTCCCCTTCACAGCAACCCCCATTGTCCCGCATGATGGCGCTCCCGATTGGCACGGGAAGAGCAAAAGAGTTCGAGAGGCACGGTGTGAAGAACGCGAGATGTTTGGTTGGCTGACGTTATCCAGAAGGGACACAACAGAACGGCAAAGCTGGACCAGGAAGCGGCTCGGGCTCTGACGGTGGCAGAGTTTGGGGGAGACGATGAAACGGTCTCGATGGCCGTAACTACCCGCGGAAATTTTCTGCTCAATTTATCGCTGCTCCATTCCGAAGCTAAAACAGAGCCGTTTGTTCCGAGCCAACCACGCTCTTCGGAGCCGATGAACGTGGCGTCAGAAACGCCATAATGTCAATGTGCGCAATGCTGGAAAGATTGCTAGCGAAAACTTATCGCCGAGGGTATAACAGAAAAGTACCGTAGATGCTTCCAGCGTGTGACTGTGTGATGAAAGCTTCACGCGCAGGTACTCGGCTAGTGCAGCGGTGAGATCTATAACACGAGCACGCCGCCCATTGCAAGGAAGCCTGTTTTAGTAGGGAAAGTGCTCAGAACGGTTTTACCACAGTTCTTAAACAACACAGACGCGCGTTCATTCCCTCATTCAGAAAACCTCAGCGACCTCAGTTAGGCCTAAGCAAAGTGCAATTTTTTTCGTATCACTGATTATTTAAAAGTTGAGTAGTTAATTTAGCTTATTACGGTTTTGGAAATTAAACGTACTGCGATCTGCTTTAAGCGACCTTGAACACGGCTGCCTCACTTTTGTAGGAGCAAAATGCGATCAGTTTGTTTCAAAACCTCGTCTCATCCTGCCTGTGAACGCTTATTGGGGAGGGGAGTGGAGAGGAGGGGAGGGGAGGGGTAAACATATAAACATATATACAGTGTCCTACGTAGCGTTTTTCCTCCATAAAAACGCAGCCGCCGCGGTCGGGTTCGAACCCGGGAACTCCGGATCAGTAGCCGTGCGCCCTAACCACTGAGCCACCGCGGCGGGGCGCCCGTGTGCTGTGCGATGTCAGTGCACGTTAAAGATCCCCAGGTGGTCGAAATTATTCCGGAGCCCTCCACTACAGACCTATTTGTTCCTCTCTTCTTTCACTCCCTCCTTTATCCCTTCCCTTACGGCGCGGTTCAGGTGTCCAACGATATATGAGACAGATACTGCGCCATTTCCTTTCCACCAAAAACCAATTATCATTATTATTATTAGTGTCCCACTTAACGGGAGGTGACTGTCAAAGAAACGTGTTCGAAGATCTTGTGGCTGTGGTACTGGTATGATAATATATATCAATTGTAAGGTCCCAAAGTGACAATAGCTATGACGGACGCCGTAGCAGAGGGCTGCTAAATAATTACAAAATTTGAGGTTCCTTAATGTGCATTGACATCGCAAAGTATGGTGGATTTTTGCGTTTCGCATCCGTCGAAACGAGGCCGCCACTGCAGGGATCGCACCCGCGTCCTCAGGTTCAGCAGTAGAGCGCCTTACTCGCAGAGCCACCGCGGCGTAGGCGCGTAGGAATCTGGCGTGGTATTTTTGGAGGTCGCTGAGAATCAACAGATAATTATTTTCGCTAAAGCATTTGTTTCACAAAAACATTTCACAGTCAAAAGTTGCGAGGGAATATCTGTTTCACTCCCTCCTTTATCCCTTCCCTTACGGCGCGGTTCAGGTGTCCAACGATATATGAGACAGATACTGCGCCATTTCCTTTCCACCAAAAACCAATTATATATAATATTCCGCGCTGGCGCACACGAAGTGATATTCCCTAATGATTAATGCTTAGAGAAAACAAGGAAAAAGAATGATATAAAGTGGCAGCAGATTTTGTTGACGATTTACTTAACCGACCACGCAAGAAAACCACAACAACATGATCAGAAACTCCAGGCGTTCAAAGCGTGCTCTCAACCGACCCTTCTGAACCACATTTACTCACATGTCCCCGACCCCCTATCGTTCGCCGATGTGCAATGTGAATTTTTTTTTCTCCTAACCGCAATTCTTTCAATTTTTCAGATCTAGTCAGATCACGTGATAACCAAGAAAAGTTCCAGCTATAAAACAGGCCGTCGGAATCTCCGAGAGGAACTCATCGTTCCATCTGCTCGCCCCCGCAGTCTTAACCCAGAGCTCGCATCGATCTACCGCAACTACCCCCAAAAGAAACGACCTTCATCTCGGGAGGGGAGGAGGTTAACTGCGCTGACTAGGTGTTAGGTCGTGTGAGCGTCCTCTCTCTCTCTCTCTCTTACACCTCTCCTCCTCGTCCCCACTTCCACGCCCAGCTGTTGCCTGTTCTGCGACACAATACACGGAGCCGCAAAACATAGACAACTCACAAAAAAAACAAAAAAAAACAAACAACAAAACAGAAGGCAACACACAGTCTCGAACCACCGAGCCTATGCTTCCTCGAGGAAACTTAATACAGGCTTCCCTCCTCCTTTCCCTCCTCCTCTGGAAGGAAGCAATCAAAAGAGAGGATGCGTGTGACAAAGACGTCGACGGTCGACACGAGGACACAGGCGATATGTACAGGATGTGCGCAACTCAATCGCGAAGGGCAGTTTCTCTTTGCGGTCCCCCCTCCCATGTTTCACGGCTGCCCACGAAAACGGAAGGCAGTAAGGGTATGCGCCGTAGGCAAATAAAAGCAAGCCAATGCCGAATACCCTGGTGGCTGCTACGCGGGAGAAAACGGGGTCAAGTATGATCACGTGCCCCGGCCACCTGGATCATTCTTGGTCTCCCCGAGCAGCCGTTAGTCTTCTCACGGCCAAAACTGGTGTGGCGTGTGGATGATCTCTGGAGATGGTGCTCTGTCGTCGAGTTGGGTGGATGTTACATTCTAGCCAACGACAGACGCCGGTAGTGAGGATGTTAACGTGTAAGTACGATTAGTTTTGGATTGGGTTTGCAGTTGATTAGTGTGCTGCTCACAGCGAAAAAAAAAACAAACTTTCTAGCGAATAGGCATCAGCCACTGAACAGCATCGTCCGCATTGCGTTCCTTGAGGGTCGGTGAACTGAGAGGAGAAATGTTACTAAGCTATTTCTGAAAAAGAGAGGGAGAGATAAAAGAAAAAAAGATGAGGAGGAGGCTAGCCAGGCAATGCCCGGTTAACTTGGAGAGGGGAATAAAAAGAGCGAAAAAGAAAGAGTAGAGGAATTAAAGTTTACCTGAGTTTGTGGTACGCGACATTTCCATGTTGTCCTTTGTTGCTGCAGTAGTTTTCAAGTGTTTCTAGCGTTACGCGCGTACTTACCGCAAGTGAATCGTACGCCAACTCCGCGGAGGAGAGGGAGGGGGTAATTGTTCTTGCATTTTGCATTGATAATCACATTACATTCCTTAGAGATCCCGCTCTCCGGCCAAAAAAAAAAACCGTTTTTTCAAAATAGCAGGCTTTTCAAAATAGCAGTGCACGTTAGAGATCCCCAGGTGGTCGAAATTATTCCGGAGCCCTCCACTACGGCACCTCTTTCTTCCTTTCTTCTTTCACTCCCTCCCTTATCCCTTCCCTTACGGCGCGATTCAGGTGTCCAACGATATATGAGACAGATACTGCGCCATTTTCTTTCCCCAAAAACCAATTATTATTATTATTATTATTATTATTATTATTATTATTATTATTATTATTATTACTATTACTATTATTACTATTACTATTACTATTATTATTATTATTATTATTATTATTATTATTATTATTATTATTATTATTAGTATTATTATTATTATTATTATTATTATTATTATCAAACAGCAGGTAGGAAAAAAGAAGCTTTAAAAATCTAAGAAACCCTAACCGAAACTGCGTTTCGGCCAGATGGTGGCGTACCGGCAGACAGTCCTATGATGTGATGGTTTGGTTTGGTTTATAGGGGTTTAACGTCCCAAAGCAACTCAGGCTATGAGAGACGCCGTAGTGAAGGGCTTCGGAAATTTCGACCACCTGGGGTTCTTTAACGTGCACTGACATCGCACAGTACACGGGCCTATAAAATTTCGCCTCCATCGAAATTCGACCGCCGCGGCCGGGATCGACTATGATGTGATGGGTACCAACACAAAACCTATTGTGTGCGCGATAGTTAGCCAAACCAGTCACGGTAATTGAGAGCTTGCGCCATTATTTGTCTGAAATGACCAAAAGCCAGCTCGAAAAGTTTGTCCTTCAGCAAACGAAAAACGTATATCGACGGCCGTGCGTCCAGTGACGTCACACACGCAAGGCTGCCCGTAGAAATCAGCCCGACTGAAGCGACGAAATGGTAAATACCTAAATTAAAACTCCGGGATGAAGTCATCCAACTGGAAGCTCTTTACCTCTCCCCCATCTTCCATGCTCCCCAGTAAAGGAAAAGGGAAGAGGAAACAGACAATAAGCAAATTCGCTGCTACTTGCAAAACAAGGCCACGAATGGCGAAGGCTCGCAATATATTTCATCCCTGTTCGCCAGTATCATCTTATAGCTATGATACGTGGTTAACTTTCCAAGCAGAAATCCTATAATAATAACATTTACAGCCACGTGGAGTATTCAGTCGAAAGCACACGAATTTCTATAAAGAATCTCCATCACGTGGGATTTTCAGCACACTGCATGCAGAAGGAATCATCAGATGCGCAATCACATGACCTGCGACACCGCCTATGCGGGCTCACGGGGTCTTTCGTTTTGTTCTCCTGAAGCTGCATGAATCAAGGGCATCTTTCAAGGTCAGTCAGTCAGAGATACAGCAAACTTGTGCAGAAACTATTGCTTCAAACACTGCTTGACCCTCTTTTCAAGAAGCGGTGTTGCTTTCTCTTATCACATACGCGAAACTTTCACTACTTTCTGAATGCTTTCAAAAGTATAGTCTTATGAAAAAACATACAAATGTACGTGAACGCAGATGTTTGGCTGTATCGTAGCTTAAGGTGGCGCGTTCTACGCTTTAATGTTCGCGACAGCACTGCTGAACGATCCGAGCATATTACAAGCCCAGCCGCTAAAGGTCCAGTAATGACAGGCATCGACGTTTCTTCTTATCGACAGCTAACTGTCTTGCTTACCGACATTCGAAACCAGCGTACAAAACCTCGCTCTTAGAGTGGGCAGTCGAGGTCCTTACGCGCTAAGGCATTTTACCTAAAGGCCTTGACCCTGAAAGACTTTGGCCTAAAGGCCTTCTACGTAAAGGTCCCTCTACTCAGAGGCCTATACCCGAAATTCATTTACCATAAAGGCCTTCACCTTAGAAGCTTTGATCATAAGGCCTTTACCACACAGACCTTTGATATAAAGGTCTTCACAGGGTTATACCCTAACTAGGCTTCCATCATCTTTTTACTGCTGTCTCAAACGTTCTAAATTTTTTTTCCTGTAGAACGATTTTACTTCGTTTTTTTTCACAGTTTTGCGCTCGGCATCTAGCTCAGTAATCGGAGAACTTTTCACGCGAAAAAACTGCATACAGAGGAGAGAACAGCAAGCGTAAATCGGTGCAGTAACAACCCACAGAAGTCTTTGTGTTTACAGCCACTCATCTCGGCAATGAAATGTCGCGTGTTCATTAAAAATTACAAAGGCTGCTAGCCTCGAGCTGTGTATTCATTTCAATGTCATTAACCTGCTAGCGTTCTTCCCATTGCGTTCAAAAATGCGCCACGGAACGCAAAGCTGGCATACTTGGGGTGGTGTCGCCACCTGTCGTTTCTTTCTAGAAACTTGCATTGCCATAACGCGCTGGGTTTTGTGATTTGAAGGTGGCGGTTACGCAGAGCAACCACGCCCATCCCTCACTCCTGGGGGTGGGGTCGTTCTTCGCCAGCTTCTCGCGCGCAACTTTCTAAAAGATAGGGGGCTTTTCTGTTAGCGAACACCTTTACGCTTGCAGTCCTTGACTCAAACATTCGCGAGGGTGGTTCTGCCATTTGCTGTATACGTTGCAATAGGTTGGTTATCATTTTCTTGCCCTGTCCGCTTCCTGGCGTCAAGTTTAGGGGTAGCGCACTGCTACCTCTCCCCATCCTCGCTCACTGCTGTCTGCGGCCAGTGGGGTTGTTCACTCCCTCTTCCATCGCTTTCATCAGTCACCATCACTCTTTCATCACTTCTTTCATCCATATGTAAGGGAAAAGAAAATACATCTGTGTATTGTGCGCCCAGTGTGACATAGGAGGTTTGTGTCTGGATCCATGTTGCACTATCTATCACACTATCAAGAAATATTGAGGGTAGTGGTCTGTTTGAGTGCGGTCCTCATTTAATTAGTATTCGTTTATCAGCAACACGGGGAGGACACTAAAATATTCATTTGCTGCTATCGATGTCATCGTCTGCCAGGTCTATAACCAAAAATGAACTGCCGTGTTTATTCCTTAAGTTAGAAAAAACTTAATGGCTGAGAGGGGGGGGGGGGGGGGGGGGCGTCACACCGGAAAAACCTGACATTGAAAAGGCTAGATGTCGACCCCATTCCACAGAGCCGTAGGCTGGCTGCTTGGTGAAACAATACACGGAGATTCTCTAAACAATGTCCGGCCCGGCCTGCGCACCCAACTAAATGAGCGCGTTGAGGAGCGAGGTCGATTTGTGCTATCGCACACGTCGGCTTCAGTGAATATAAACATAGCACAGGTCAGAGCCATAATATTGTTATTTCAAGCACAGTCAGTTCTGTGCAGCAGAATAGACGCTGGCGTGGCAGCGGCGCTCTTTGGATGTACAGCAACCAACACATTGTTTCGCTAGGTTAATGACATATCCTCCTACCTCGAAGTCAGCCAGCCGAAATAGGGCGCCGTAAGCCCACGAATATGCACCATACGTTGCATGAGCGTAAACTTTGACATTCCGCGACTTCTGCTTATATGGACGAACTCATTTTGAACCATTCGTCCGCATTCGGGAGCCAGACTGCAAACTGACCAATTACCACGCTCTGGGGTAATGCAGAAGGCAGGACAAGGTTCCAGGGTGCTAACTTCCCCCACATACCCTTGTTCTGATGGTTGTGAATATGAGACGTGTCCCTTTCCTGTAAACGGAAAATAAGCCATTTCCTGCTAACTCAGGTATTCATTCGCTGTAGGTTCACATGAAAAAGAGTGAATTTGCAGTCACCATGCGACGGGGCTGCTGTGCAGTCAGCTCTGTGTTTAACAGCTTGTGTTTTGTTCCGCCATTCCTCCTTTTTATGCTGTGTTTTCAATTTATTCTGTGGCAAACAAAAATGTCGAAATTTTGTGGTGTGGTACTTTTTATTTACTCAGTCACTTACTCCCTGGGTAACTCAAGCATCCTCGCTCGCTCATTCACTGCAGGGATACCACACCTGCAGCACTGGTAATCGGTCCAATATCGAAAATGTATTGGCAAAGACTAGTCCTACAAATGACCAGAATGAAACCATCCATTTCCAATATTCGGACGATTACTTGTTCTGCTTGGGGCAGTGACCAAATGTCTTGTTTCGCTACAACTGAGGTGAATGTTTAGCTGAGCAGACGACGGGTGCGGCATTGCTTCATTTGGCTCCAGCGGAGCACCCCTAAGTCATTTTATGCCAGTCAGAGAATCGTGTGAGAAGTGTGAGCCCCGATCCGAAGCCCAAACATATGGCTGGAGGGGGCATTCACTCGAAAGCCACAGAAATTAAACACAGAGTTTAAACAGCTATTTACAAACTGATTGTCATCACGGATGTTTCTGTTCTTGTTTTTTGTGCATACATGTATGTACTTCATAGATCCTCTCCGTATAATCTGTATAATCTCTGTGTATATAATCTCTCTATATAATCTCTGTATAATATTTGTATGTTTGCGCATGCTCAAATACAAGTAGCATAAGGCAGTAATCTTTTCTTGTTGATTTGTTTATGCTTTCCGCTGCCAGTGTATTTGGGGGCCAGGGACCCCTCAAGCCGTCGTAGAACGGCTTCTACCTTGGCCTCCTGTACACTCCGGCGTATGATTAAAAATATGAATGAATGAATGAAATAGCATCACTCTGAAAAACCCGACTTCAGACACTCGTCGTGAAGACTCCCGCAAGCAGAGCCTACGTCAAAAATCTCGACGAGAGAAAAGTGAGAAGAAAGATTACGCCCAGTATAGTGTACGACCTCTTTACCCCATTTCTTCGCTCTCTGCCAATGAAAGAAAAAAAAAAGATAAAACGTGAAAAGGGCGGAACCGCTTTTCGACTTCATTTTGCAGGCCCTCGGTGAGCAGTGAGCGTGGTGCGGCCTGCGGAACCGCAATCACGCCGTTCATTTGATCTCTCCGCCCCGAGGCGCTGAAGATTAACGGAGGAACACGTAAGCGACAATCGACATCGCACACGCGCCGACATTGGCGCTCTGCGATTTCTCGGCAGCGCCCACTGTATTGCGCAAGACCCGTTCAGTTTGTCCGAAGACAGCGCATCGAGTGAACATGAGCTTCATATACGTGCGTTTACATAAATGTAAGGCGTCCTCGAACGCAGGAGTTGGGTCCTGCTCGGAGTGCTGTCGGGTACCGCCTCCGCGGCTCTCGCTATTGAGGGTGTGCCGACGTTGAATGAAAGATCTGACCAAGCGCTCAAATCTGATGACGGGGCGGGGCTGCGATAAATAAAGCATTATCGGCTGGGGAACGCGGCATCAAATCTCGGTGAATTTGACGTCAACGCTTTGTGGTGGAAGAGCAGATCACCACCACGATGAGCCCCGGCCGGCACTTTCGAAGACATCTAGGATTTATACTGAGTGCTGGCTTCGGAGTTCTCGAAGCGCTGTTTCTTCGTGGCTAGCTGCAGTCATTGTTTATGACAACACCTACAGCCGGAACTGCAGAGCGTTGTTGCACCTCATCTCTCGATGACTGCGTGCGGGATTGGAGTGCGTTCATTTCGATGACAATAGTTCCCGTTGTCACATGCCTGACTCTTTGATCGGGAAGTTTGTTTTTGAAGAACTTGAGCACGAGTTGCAAAACTTGCATCTTTGCAGTTGGCAGACCCTTTTGGCCGCATTGTACTATTTTTGGCAACTGAAATTCGTATCAGAGTTACTTCCGCTATGAAAAATAATAATGATTTAAGCATGTAAGGAATGTCGAATTACAGAAATGCAGCATTCCTTTTAAAGCAGCAACGTCAACTGTTATACTAGAAACTTTCATATTGCCCGTTTTTATTTTATTTTTCTCTGCAAACCGTATTACGCTCAGTGTTCGCAGCATTCGCATAACCTATAGAGCGAGTTCAAAATCGTGCCGACAGTTCTACTGTTTTTACAAGCTGGTCTCGTAATTATTTCACAAGTTCTATCACACCTTTCTTGAAGTCAGTCAAATCACTCATCGCAGCCAACGCATCATGTACCATAACCGCACGAACATTGCTCAGCAGGCAAGGTAATAAGGTGCTCGTTGCGACATTAAAGACGGAAAACAAGTCTCCCAAACCAAGGAGCATAGAGTATGTCTTTTTTTTTCATTAATATTGCAGTTCTTATCAATGGGAGATTAATAAAATTTAAAAAAAAACTCCGTGCCGCCAGTGGGAGTCCGAACTCATGGCCACCGAATTGGTGGGTTCGGATGTGGTTCGAATTATGTTTTAGCAAACGAATTAGGGCGCTCGGCTACTGACCCGGAGTACCCGGGTAGTAATAATAATAATAATAATTGGTTTTTGGGGAAAGGAAATGGCGCAGTATCTGTCTCATATATCGGTTGACATCTGAACCACGCTGTAAAGGAAGGGACAAAGGAGGGAACTAAAGGAGAAAGGAAGGAATAGGTGCCGTAGTGGAGGGCTCCGGAGTAATTTAGACCACCTGGGGATCTTTAACGTGCACTGACATCGCACAGCACACGAGCGCCTTAGCGTTTTGCCTCCATAAAAACGCAGCAGCCGCGGTCGGGTTCGAACCCGGGAACTCCGGATCAGTGGCCGAGCGCCCTAACCACTGAGCCACTGCGGCAGGTTGAGCACCCGGGTTTCAACCCAACCGTGGAGGCAGCGTTTCGATGGAGGCGAAATGCTAAGGCGCCCGTGTGCTGTGCGATGTCAATACACGTTAAAGATCCCCAGGTAGTCGAAATTATTCGGGATATTTATTTTTCAGGCCAACCTCTCTGCCTTTCTTATCAATAAGCCCTCTCTCTCTCCGGAGTCCTCCACTACGGCACCTTTTTATTCCTTTCTTATCTCAGTCCCTCCTTTATCCCTCCCCTTATGGCACGGTTCAGGTGTGCGCCGAAATTTGAGACAGATACTGCGCCATTTTCTTTCTCCAAAAACCAATTTTCAATCGAACCCGAGCCCCGCCGCGGTGGCTCAGTGGTTAGGGCGCTCGACTACTGGTCCGGAGTTCCCGGGTTCGAACCCGACCGCGGCAGCTGCGTTTTTATGGAGGAAAAACGCTAAGGCGCCCGTGTACAGTGCGATGTCAGTGCACGTTAAAGATCCCCAGGTGGTCGAAATTATTCCGGAGCCCTCCACTACGGCACCTCTTCCTTTCTTCTTTGACTCCCTCCTTTATCCCTTCCCTTACGGCGCGGTTCAGGTGTCCAACGATATATGAGACAGATACTGCGCCATTTCCTTTCCCCCAAAAAACCAATTATTATAATAATAATAATAATTGGTTTTTGGGGAAAGGAAATCGCGCAGTATCTGTCTCATATATCTTTGGACACCTGAACCGCGCCGTAAGGGAAGGGAAATTATTATTAATAATATTATTCAGGGTAGACAGAGCGCTTGTCCGGTTGCTTGTCTTGCCCTCGTCTCTCGTGGTTCCATGCTGTGTTTTTCCTGTAACGAAGAAGGAACCGCCTAGCGTAGATACGTCCACGAACTGTATATCTCTGAAGTAAGCTTGCAGAGCAGTCTGAATCATGGAGTGAATAGAACCATATATGACTCCCTCAGGGAAATTTACTCCTGTGGCCACGCCCATCAAGCAAACGGTGGTAAAGGTTCCAAGGAGAGCATCAAGCAGAAAATTACAAAAGAGAGTTATCTGTCAAAAGCTTGCTAGGGAGAAAAATGTGACCTTCACTGGGACCAGAGGATTGAACGAGGGAAAGAACTATTCGACGGACAAAAAGAAAAAAAGAAGAATAAGCATGGCAAAGAAAGCAAGGAAGCTTCAAACAGGTAAGGAAAGTACAACTTCCCACGGCTTACTAGGAGTGGTGTAGACGGGCGCAAAGCCTGCTAGCGCCAACCACAAGCTTCTAAAAACCAATCTACGAAGTGTGAAGGCGGCTACAAAAAAAAAAGAACAGAATAATTAAAAGCGAGTAAGCATGGACAGCACCATATCCAGGCATGCCGGTTGCGACCGGATTATGGCGGCCCGTCGGTAGCTGTCGCTGGCAGCAAAGCCTGCTAGTATAAACTAAAAACTTCTAAAAACCAACGTACCAAATGCGAAGACGACTGCAGAAAAAAGATTAAAATAATAAAAAAAGCGAATAACCATGAACAGCACCGTATCCAGGACTGCCGGTTCTGACCGGATTAAGGCGGCACGTCAGAGAGAGAGAGCGTAGACTGAGACCGGATAGAAAGAGGTGGTCTATTCAGCACTACTCGGAGGCAACAAAAAAAAAAGAAACACTCCCATGCGGGAAAGTGAACGTATAAAGAGCGCCGTACGCGTCGCACTAGACTACACACGAGCACACCGATAGAGCCGCTCAAAAGCAGGCGCAGTCAGCCTACAGGGAATGACCACTCGCTCAGGCCTACATGAACGCAAGAAACGAAGAGAAAAAAAGGAACATACTCCGAAGAAAAGTAAGCAGACCAAAAGGATGCCGGCGCTGCGGGCAGCCCGAGCAACGAAGCGGCCCTAGGGTCCCTTTCGTGTACGACGGACGATGCCCCATTTCCGGTTCCATAAGACGTTTCCGGTTTCCGCGGGATGGTCTTTTTGAGTGGAGCAGAGAACTCCTTGTACCGGAAAGAGCCGTCTCGCCTTTCTGCTACTCGTCTTCCCGCAACTCCAGCCGTCGCTTTCGTAATTACCCCGCATCCCTCTTTTCGTGGTGGATGCCTACTTTGCGCAACATCTTCTCCACCCCGATGAACGGCGCAGTTGCGGAGCCACTGGGGACATTTGCCGCAGTTACGCCACATTTTCTGGAAGATGCGAAGCGAGACAAGTCGTACGTTCGCGGTCGACTCCTCTCATAGCTTGCGGTTCCCCTTCTGTGCATCTTTCTTCCTTTTCCGACTCGCTCCTGATGACAGGTTTTCTGCTTCTATGAGTCTTTTGGGGCGGCCCCTTGTCGCAATTACCTGGCTGTTCTCAGCTGGCTTTTCTTGGTTTCGATTGCTCTCATAGAGTGCTATTATGAATGTGTTTACCTTTCTGGGAACAATCCGCGTTCCAGTAGCGTTCCGACTTCGTGTGCAGTTATCTTCTCGGCCACTCCAGTGCTGCAGAACTAGGTGCGGACTTATGCTGCGACACACGCCAATGTACTGGAGTATACTTTTTCGCCACCAGTTCTAACTTCGTACTTGGGAGACACGCAGCAGGAAGTGCAAGTGTATGGCGCCGGTGCCGTCAACGACCGTGACTGTCTAAATCATGAGCTTGTAACCATCACCTCCTTGCAAATGCATCTCCTTTTGTATTACCCCGCAAAGTGTCTTTAAAGTAGTCATACAAATTGCAACGTACACTCGGCTTAAAGGCTTACCGTCCATGTGGGCCATGAAACGGGGTTACACGAAGTTCTCCAGAGCCGCGACACGGTACTCGCAATCAAGTCTTCTAGGCTCGATTCCTGCGCAAGAATTTCCAGCAGTTAGTACCAGCTTCCATAGATTTTGGAAGCGCGCAGTAAACCGGCACGGCACACTTGCGCGCAGGAAAAAGCGTTTTGCAACGTGTTGTAAATTTTAATGCGACAGCAATGGAGTTGTCGTTACACCAAAACGCCGCCGCTGGCCAAGACGAAGTTCGCTGATTGGTCGAGAGCAGCCACGTGATCATGTGACACAGCATGCTCTTGCGGAGGCTCGACAAACTTGGCCTTCATCGTGCGAAGATATACATGCGCTCTCGAAAGCATGCAGGCGAAGCAACCCCTCCAGTGCACATAACTAGTCGAAAAGGCCAAATTTTGTGGAGCCACAGTGCCAAGGGTAATCTCGCTTTTGAAATTATAAAAACTGATATGGCTATTACTAACGACCGGCTACAAATCTCTAATTGCAACTTGGCGCATAAGTCTAATCATTATAAAGTTAATTATTAAAAATTAGTTACCCAGCTTGGTACTTCACAAATTTTGTGGTGTCCGCCAACACTGGTAATACTACTGCAAAAGCCATATTTTTACTCCAAAGAGCCAACTTTTTTATTCTTTGAAAGTGTTCGCTGAAACACCCGCTAGGTAAACAGCACCACGCCCAATTTTTAGCGTTTGCTATACCGAAAGAAAGAACCCTCTTTTGTGTGAAATGAACTATTTCCCTAAAGCCCAATTTTAATATTCTTAACGGCGCATGTAACACGGCACATGTAAGTTTGCTTTCGCCAGGTTATTTCCTGCGGTCTACATCAGCAGCCTTTGAAAGAGGTCGGTATAGAGAGCAGGCAAAATACCACCTTTGTTGAAAGAGGGGCACGGGCCCGTATTTTGCATAAATTGCAGGCTTTATTATGGAGCCGCTTATCTGGAAAATACGGAAACAAAATCGAGGCCAACAGTTTTCCTACACAGTGCTGACCACGTGAGAGCGACCGCCGTCCCCACATCCATCATCCGGACCCAAGGCGCTTCAGATGCGCAATAGCCACGATCAATATAGCTTTTCCCCTTTGTTCGCCTATCTGAAAACATTCTTCTCATCAACGCCGGACGAGTTGCCCGATCAGCTATTTCGATCTCCCGCCAACAAAGTTTTGCCAGCCGCGAAGTGCGCCGCCGCGCGGGTCGAAATATGAAAGGGAAGGCCACCCGAATGAGTATGATCGATCGGACGCTCTTCACGGCTAGCGTGGAAGGCTGACTGCCACTGAAGGGACAAAGGAACCATACAGGGCGTTCCTGCTGGCGTTGACGCAAAGCCGTCGACTGCTTCCGTCACCACCTCCACTTCGCCCTGATTGGAGAACTTGATGACAGGCATAATGCCGTTGGCGCGGAGACTCTAGGCTAATAATATATACTTCTAGCATAGCGCGTACCGCTAGCATTACCGCTTACCGCGTACCAAGGTCCGCTACTGCGCACGCGCTGATTAGTCCCGACGGGCAAGGCACGCGCGCTGTTGACGGGAACGTGCGTCTTCAGGGCGATGTGCGCATGCGCTGTGGCGGATCGCGGTACACGGTAAGCGGTAGCGGTAGCATTACGCGCTATGCTAAATGTATCTACTCCCGTTTTCCTGCTGCTGTCGAATCAATTCAGCCAACTTTATTTCATCTATAAAGATACCCGTGAGACCTTGGCATATTTTTGTTACGTGTGGCTGCCTTATGGGCTTTGTTCGCTGATGGTTTAGGCTTTAGTCCTTTGATGCTTTTCAGCCCAACAAGCATTGGGCTTTCATCGAATCATGAGCACAAGAGGCCGTTATCGTCAAGAATAATAATAATAATAATAATAATAATAATAATAATTGGTTTTGGTGGAAAGAAAATGGCGCAGTATCTGTCTCATATGTCGTTGGACACCTGAACCGCGCCGTAAGAGAAGGAATATCTTTCAGAGCAACAAAGGAATGCGTGGAAACAATCCTTTCGCAGTGTGAGTGCGTGCGTGAGGCTTGCACTTTGTGGAATTGAGCTTCGCTAAGAACGGTGTTAACTTTGCAATTAGCTGGTGATTAGTTCGCAGATATGCTCGCAAATGTACAGTGGGCGCTTTCAGTTTTGGTTAAAAACAAACTATTTTTCAGCCCTTGCACGTACCTGTGCCAAATGAAACGGTTCAACCACAGCAGGAAATGACTTACGAGTGGTACTGAGCTATCCGTGCATAATGTTCACGCGACTGGTTCAGTTTTTTTTTTTGACCGCGCTTTAAATTTTTCGCGCAAAGAGCTTAAGGTGCAAGATGACGACACTTGTACTATGTGTGAATTATTGTGCAAAAAAAAAAACAGGCCCCCCAAAAAAATAGCGCCAGGCCACGTAAACCCTGCTACTACACTGATGACAATGACTTATCTCAGAGATTAATCCGGAAAAGTGGTCGGCGGAGACTACTGAGATATAAACGGTACATTTCTGAGAATCACTGAGCTTACAAGGCAGGCTTTAGTAGCCGTAGACACTTTTAAGGGATGTCTGAAGCTTTGACGCGGGACAAGTTCCTTCCTGCTTTAAAGTGCGCTTTGTTTTTCAGCAATTGAAAGCGCTAAAATTAAAGGCATCTGACAATTCAAAAAAGGAAGAACTTCCACCAGGCACTGAAGCAGCGCTACTGTACAGTACTTGCTTCCAACATCTCGAAGAGACCACGTCAGCTCCTCCAACTAAGAAGCATAGTGCATTTTTTGCTTTGCAGTGAATGGCAGAGACAGCGAAAAAGCTCACCACAAAGTAAGCCAGGTAAAATTGCTGCTCCATTCATTAACTTCCCAAATGCATAAATGGTGCTCTACCAACAAGTAACGGTCTGGAAGGAAACAGAGTTATACGTGCGAGTGGAAGACAGACTTTGATACAGATACCGGGTCTGGCAAACCAAAGGGGCGCCCTTAGAGAAGCCTATCAAATATTTTGCCAAAAGATATTACACTTTGAATATTACGTATCTTGGCCAGCTCAGAAGCAGATAAGGCTCTCTTGATGTCAGACACACTATATTTCCGGTTGTTATAGAAAAAAAACCTTGCATGTCGCAACACGCAACTTTAAATTCATTACTACGGGCTGAAATAGACTGCAGTCTTAGTGCCCTGGTGTATTGCTTGTCACTGTTCGCCACAATGAACAAAAGCAATTCGTTCTTTTGGTTAACACCTCGCGGAAAAAGTAGTCCTGAGATATTTTTGTTTTGCATAAAATTTCGCCTATTTCTCTGCTGTCATCAAGTTTTTGTGATACTAATGCAAGCGATTTAAAAATACCTAGGGATCAATTCAGCAATTATCATGGTCAACGAGATTTAAATATCGTCACCTAGATAGTGTATTACGGATAGTCGTACTCTGGACGGATCCAACCTTATAGCCGGCTCGGCTGTTATGAACGATTTTTATGAACGAATGAACGAATGCCATTTATGAACGAATGTCATTTGAATGCCACTTAGGATGTAAGGAGTGACTCCTTTACAGCAACCACACGATGAGAGTCCATTCACGCAAGCAGGTAAAGATGCTGCGCACGGAAGCCAAATCAATAAAACAGAAAACCTTTCTGTCATGCCTCAAGGAGGAGACACACAGGGCTTCAACACAAAGAATTAAAAAAAAACACTGCAAGCCATATAGCCACGTGAAAGGAAGCTTCCCCACATGGAAACAAAGTTAAACACATTGAGCAAGGTTGTAACGGAACAGAGAGCAGACTGACAGCGTTGTCGGAAAGAACCGAGGCAAACAAAAAGTTAGTGTGATGAGGGGAATGAAAATACCGAAAGGGGTAAATCTACCAGCAGCCAACAAGCCTTGAGACTGCATGGAATTGCAGGAAAGACAACCTTTCGCTAAAAGTAGAAGCACAGTGGTGGGCGTGCAGCATCTTCGCGCGTCACAGGAAAGCGCCATCGTTATCCGTCTCGGAGAGTTTTCACGCCCCATCGCTCCTGCTCTTGTCCAGATCACGAGCCGACGGCAAATCCATCAATCAAGGCCACTGTCGTGTACAACCCAAGCAAAAGTCTCTATCTTCGACGTTTCCTCCAGCTTCACAAAAGAGTGATTAAGGAGCCTTCATGGAGCAAACCAAAAAGCTCTTCAAGCTTGCTTTCTAGATGATTCCTCACTGTTATGTTTTTTGTCCTTCTTTGGCACTGCTGTGGCTCCGCCAGAAAGAAAGCTGCAAAAGTTTGCCGAGAGGGTGAGAGAAAATGGATGTTTCCAGGAACTCTCTAGGAACATTTTGTCTTACACAGCATACCAGGGAACTGTGACTCAAACATCCCAGAACGTAGCGACGAACAGCAATGCGGGCCGTTCCGAAAGATCAGCGAAGGGTCGACAGTAATTCACCCTTATACCGGAACTGTAATGTTTGCGGGATTTTCTCGGAAGCGCAAGTCAGCAACTGCGGCTTTCGCACCACGACTACAATAACCGGCTGTGATGTCTTGACTTGCTCCTTGCTCTTCGCCTTGTGATAACAAAGTTGTCACTTCTCCCTTTCTCTCACAATACAACAGAAAATCTCGTTCCACCGAGTCTTAAGCCTTTTGCGTTGTATTTTCTCGCTGTCTTTATCGAACACTGCCGCGCTCTACTAAGACCGCCCACGGCCTCTAGCCTGTTTTTACTTTCTTTTGCGAGTTTTCTTTGTTATAGAGTGGGACCACGTCTGCAGTACAGCGAATAGAATGAGGTGTACGACAACGACTACAGCAAACGAGTGTATGCTATCTCCGCTTAAACAGGACGCTTGCACAAACAAGCACCTCTTCGTAAGTTTTTTGCTTATAAATGCCGTCAAAGATTATTAGTATCAACTAACGGAGTCCTCTGGTCTTTGCCGAGAAATAATCGATTCCTAGAGCGCGAATGACCGCGTTACCGTGTTCATGTACTACGGTGCTAAAATCAACTATGAACAGAATATGCAGAACACCAGCTGTAAGATGAGAACGTTTTAGTTAAGGTAGAATATTACTAGTGCTCTTCTCACTTCGTACGCGGGATGACCACTCTAAGTAAGTCTTAAGGAAAGGTGCCTGTATTTTCTCTACGGAAATAAATTATGTTCGCGTTGAAACGTCCTGTCTAAGTTTGGCTTGGAGCTGGCAGTATATTGCTGTTGAAAGCCGTGAACGGACCGGGACAAAAAAAAATATTCAGTTTTAGACGGTGTCATCGCTTTCAATCTAGCTAGGTTTTTTTTTTTTTTTGTTCCTGAACCCGGCTTCATTTCTGAAGGCAATAAAACGCCGCATACCAGTGCACTCCTGTGCAGTGGGGGCGACCCGATTAGAGACAAAAAGCGCTTTTACTGTCATGCAGACGAACGGAATGACATTGCTCTTCTAATCCTTACGCCAGAAATACAAAAAGAACCATTCGAAACGCAGAGACGAAATGGGTGCATCGCAGGCTGGAGGACTTCGTTTCTCAAACGCATGAGCAATGTTTCTGTAAATGTAAAGAAAAAAACATAATTGCGTCTTCGGCATTGCGAACCGTAATAAACACCTCGCATGATTCGGAGTCAGATCCAGTGTGTGTACGGAACCAGCTGGGCTCCACTCCAACCATAAGTGTGCTTGGCCCCACTCAGGATTCCATATCTGGTCGGCGTAAAATTTGGCCAAAGCTTGTTTCGTGCAAGAAAAAAAAGAACTAGCAACCACAGAGGCCGAAAAGAAAAAAAAATGGCAGTGGCTTAACTTGGCTAATCATGGAATTCAGCGAAAAGCTTCTGCACACATGGTTGCTCATCACGTGGCTTCACATCACCCCATCGGATGTTCTTAAGGTCAAAGGTGAAAAGTCAACCCAAAGGTCATGCAATGTCAAAGGTCAAAGGTCAGAGGCCAAATCTTAACTACACATCACCCCATAGGATGTTCTTAAGGTCAAAGGTGAAAAGTCAACAAAAAGTTCATGCAATGTCAAGGTCAAAGGTCAGAGACCAAATGTCAACTAAGGATCATGGGTCAAGGTAAGGGGTGAAGGGTACTACACTATAACTGTACCACATATGGTCATACGGGGCTATCCTTGGTTGGGCTGAAGGTCGTTGAAGGTCGTTGTTCTGCCTACCCGAATACTGTTTTCCCTAGGGTAGTGAAGCTTTTCGCTTCAAAGACACCAGGCACAGGATGTCACAAAGTCGAAAAAATGTCTAAGGACGTTCTGTTCAATCGCAACAACGGGCTGTTTCAACACGTTTGGTCTGATATACATGTCTGTTTTGGGCGCCATGAGCGCTGCTATATTTGTAAAAATAAGGATGCGCGCATTCGTTCCTTTTGCTGTGCTTGCACGACAGGTTGTGACAGCGTCGAGCTCTTCTTTCTTGCGTTGATTTCTTCGTCATTGTCTTCATTCTTCTGTTTCTCAATTATTTAGCTTCCGCCAGTGCGCTACTAGTAGCCAACTGAAATCCTATTCTGGTCATCATCTATGTCTCCTAGTTCCTCGGCTGCTCTCTTTTTAACCTCTAGCTCAAGCCGCAACAGCAAAAACAAATGCCGCAGTGGAGCCGAGGAAGTGACGCAAGTTATAAGTCATGCCATCTGGACCGAGAATGCGCGCTTACAATAACCCGTGTTCATTTGCAACTTCCCGAAGAGGATTTTATGCCGATGAAAAATGAGAGCGGCCTTCGTGGAACTTTGAACTGCACCCTACACTTCCCTAAATTAATGTCGGCTGAGTTTGTTTCCCGACCTTGCGCGTCCGCTTCCTCTTTCCACTTTCTTTGCTTACCGAAAAATTTCCTAAGCACAACGAGGTGGCCGCGTGCCCCAAGACCATTAGTTCGCGAGGAGCAGTGAATAACACCGTAACACATCCACAGCCACCCTGTATCCCCCCCTCCCCTTCTTTTCTTCTCCGATCTTCGTGCCCCTTGCAAAATTACAGCGTCATGAATCTGGTTGAGGGATATTTTTCAAGCGCCAGAAGAATGAACAGAGCAACAGAAAATGGCGACTAATAAACGACCGGCCGAGTCTCTTTTCCTGCTAAGATCATTAGCGAGCCATAGCAAGACCGAGAGGGACTTCTTGGCAAAAAGGCGAAGGCACGCATCGAAAGGAAATTGGGAAGGAAGGAAGGAAAACACGCTCTTTGGGGGATAAGTCGCCGGAATCGGGAAAGGCGCCAATGATGGGGGCGCCACATTCCACAGAACCGCCGGAGAACGTCGCGGAATAGTTCGTTAATCTTCATTAGCCTCACTCAGATTGAGTCGATCGCCCTACAGGTTTCCGTTCAAGCTAAGCTCCCTGGAGCCTTGGGCATTATTTTTGTTTCCAGTGTTTTCTTCAGTGGATATTTTCTTTTATGGCAGGAAGTGGTCTATGGCGGTATAGGGTGGAGCTGTTTCATAAAAAGTAACTGAAAGGAATGTTCACTAGGGCTGCGCGATTGTCTATGAACGTTCTGGTGAATAACGTCGTAAAGCATTTACGTGCTTTACGACCTCCATGTGCCGCATTCACTGTCACCCCCTGGGAGACGTGTTTTAAGGGAAGAATCGTCTTAAGTAAATGGAATGTGTTCCTTTCATACCGTTCTCTCGTCTAATTAGTAACCGCGTTGTTCAAAGAAATTGTGTGGCGTCACAAACTTTTTTATGAGGTAGTTAATTAGGCAAGACGGGTATTTTGCAAACATCTTACTTTTTCCTGTGGCCCGCTACAAAACAGTACTGCAATCTAAAAATAATTAGTTTTCGCAGATATAATAGCTCTTTTAAGTATTAATATTTTTCAATGACGGTGATGGACTCCGAAACACTTACTAATAATTAAGCATAACAGGTATGCTTTAAACTGTATGTTTCCCATTTGTATGGTTCCGATTTAACTGCTTGCTTTCATTTGTGTTCAACGGCCTTGTTTAATTTGTTCATGTGGTTTGGCTTTATATCTTTTTGTATTTTTGTCATGTCGAATTCTAGGGAGCGTGTTGTTGCTTTGTACCTTAATTTTTCCTCGTTGTGACTTACAGTAGTTTAGGTTTTCTTCTGGTCTGTGTATCTTTATTGGTTGTGTTTACGGCCAACTGAATTCGCATCTTGGGGTTGCAGTACAAATAAATAACTAAACAAACAAGTTCACCCGCGTGTCAAGTAACAATAAGACTCTTCCGGTTGATGACGACAGCACGGTGGTATCGATAACGGTCTCTAACAACTAAAAGATTAGAAACGTAATGAAAGTGAACACCGTTCTTATGTCGTACCAGCATCTTTGCATATGAGCGTTTTTGGAGTCGAAAGTACAAAAAAATATTCATCGAGATTTTTTTTCCTTTAATGTCCCAAGCTCTCAATTTTCAAAATGTATCAATTTTTTGTTCCTTCTCTTTCATAAAGCAAAACAAATTCGATGTTAACAGCACTGCTTGAAGCGGTTATCGCAGGTATTGAAAACTGTTAAGCGCATTTCTCAAGATTTGCTGCACCAATCTCCTCATTAAAACGTCGGATAGGCTGTGCTCGCCTGTAGCAACAATAACGGGAAGAATACATTATTGTAGACGAAACATGGTGAAAGAAACTTCGAATAAGATAGAAGTTTGCTTACCTTTAACGCCATGAGATCGGCAAAGTCTCAAGCTACCTCCACTATGCTCGTTGATATAACCTAATCTTGAAGTACAGCGATCTTCCAGTTCGGACCGCCCTCTGTTGATTACTAAGTAGGTCAATATTACCTTTCAACCAGGGGAGCTCATCCTAGCCAGTGTTGTGTGAACTGAATAAAACATGATTCGACCGACGCATAATTGTATTACTATTACCGACCAACATTTTTTTTGTTTGCCATCCGAACGATAATGCCGTTAACGAGCACCTTGCCATTTCACCCACTCTCTTTCACATTATGCAGGAGCCCAAGAACCAAGACAGCTTGATCGATCGCTGAGTGATAACAATGGAGGTAACCGGGCGAACTATGCCTAACTTCTCTGCTGGCCGTCCACTCCAACAGACAAAGACTGATTACATTGAGCCTCTGCTGATGCACTTTCTTTCTGGCTTGCGAATTCATGAAGCATAGTGCCCGCCTTTCCAACGAGCAAGTGGAAACACCGGGCAGATCAAATCAACTTCGGTGGCCACCACGTATCGTAATAAGAAACTGAAAACGAAAAACGCCGGAACGAAGTTCAGCGCACATAAAAAAATAACATACCGACTACATAGTTACGACATACAAAGAGCGCAATGCATACCCTGTTTGTGAAACAGGGAACGACGGTAAACGCAACCTGACTGTTCGCGTCGTCATCAATCAAAAACTAAGGCGGATATGAAAGCGAAAACAATGCGGACAAAGTTACTCCTCACGTTTGGCATGGGGGGAATAAGCTGGCATAATTTCCTGGCTTGCTCAACACACGACGAGGTACTTGAGAACGCTTCAGACACGCTTTATTATTGTCCTCTTTCTCTTCTACTAGACAAGTGCAAGATGGAAGGTAAGTCGCTGCAGTTTGCTTTTAATCCACCAGCCTGAGTTAGTTCCTTGCCTTGTCGACGCCAACTGCAGTAACCGAAATTTCGCTTCGTCCTAGATGGCACAGCCCGGCCAAGGCAGCGGCTGCCGTATAAAAGCTACAGGTAACCGCAACAACACACGATCAAAGAGTCAAACACTTTCACTCCATAGCAGTGGCGTTCTACCGAGGTTCAGTTTTCCATCAAGAGAAAGGAAACGATAAATACCGCAGTGTACGCCACTGCTGGTACAGAATGTACTAAATACCTTAGTTCAGGCAAAAGACTGCAGGCCACCTCTGCCCGTTACCGTGAGCCCCTTCGATGAGAGTACTGCCAGATAACCAGAGGAAAATTAACAGCGATCTCGCCCACAATGAAGACAAAAATTCTCTTTTTGCTCAGCGATAGATTTACCGTTCTTTCCCTCAGTTAATGCACGCGGTTTGTTAAAATTAACTAAAGAATACAAAAAAGTGTGGCTTTACTTCTCGTACTTCTGCAGTGCCAGATTGAAGATGCGACGCTTGAAACAAAATCTTCACAAACTGCTCGAATAGTCAGCACTGGTCAACGCACTGCACAGCGCTATACAGGTAGTCAAATGGGCCCTCAGCGATCCGCGCATGCGCAAATATTCTCCTCGCTTCGTCGTGTCCAAAAAACAGGGCAAAATAATGCTGCACCATTAGCGCCATACAAACTACTACACCTTAACTAAACCAGTTGTCAACGAGGCCGGTTCCTGCATTGCCGGTTGGATGAATGATCGCTGACAGCCAACACCGCAAGTAATTAAGCAACGACGAGAGGATTTAGTCGTCGGTGCTTTTCAAACTCAAGCTGAAAAAGAAATAGCCTTGTGCTCGCTTAAGTCTCTTTCTGCTGACGCGTCGCCATGGCAACGTATCAGCCTCCGTGTAGAAAGTTGGAGACGGGAAAAAAGGCATCAAACAAGATTTTGTCTCGCGTCGCAGAGAAAACACACACGAAAGGCAAATCAGGAAAGGAGAATGATGCAACGACAATGCGCGAGAAACCACCAGGACGACAGAGGCGACGGGTTCGTTCCTACCGTCATCCATCAAAAACTGCGGCCCCTTCGCCCCCCCCCCCCCCCCCCCCCCACCCAACCGCTCCCCGCCGACAAAGTAAGGTACTGAAGCGAAAGTGTGGTCTCCGTAGCGCAGCTTCCGAAACTAAGTTCGGAAGGGAACAATATCACTCTTACTTTATGGTAAGCAGAGTTACTTCAGCGTGCCCTGAGCCAGCCGTTCATTGCCTACTTACACAACTCATTTCTACTTTTTTTTTGTTCCTGCTGCTTTTGTCGCTTTTCTAACTAAACAGTGGCCCGAGAAATGAGGCGGGCCGATAAAGTTTGTTTTCATCCATCACTCGGAGCTTATTCTATTCGCTTGTTTATGCTAATCAGCCCGCGACCCAAATGACGTCGTAACTTAAGAGCCGAGTTTCCAAGCACGGGAAGGTGGCCCAGATTCCCGACAAAAGCGTGAACAAACTTAAATAGCAAGAAATAGAAATGCGCTGCAGTACAAGCAAAGCTGACACGTTGGTGTGACGACGGTGAGAGATGCCGTAATAATGCTCAATTTGTGTAAGCCTAAAGCAGAAGCAAAAAATTTAAGAAAGGGGAAGAAAAGAAGAATACCCCCCCCCCCCCCCCCCCCCCTCGTGGCTCAGTGCTTAAGGCGCTCGGCTACTGATCCGGAATTCCCGGGTTCGAACCCGACCACGGCGGCTGCGTTTTTATGGAGGCAAAACGCTAAGGCGCCCGTGTGCTGTGCGATGTCAGTGCACGTTAAAGATCCCCAGGTGGTCGAAATTATTCCGGAGCCCTCCACTACGGCACCTCTCTCTTCCTTTGTTCTTTCACTTCCTCCTTTATCCCTGCCCTTACGGCGAGGTTCAAGTGTCCAACGATATATGAGACAGATACTGCGTCATTTGCTTTCTCAAAAACCAATTATTATTATTACGAAGAAAAGAAGGTTCAGGAGACCCAGTCATTTACGGTGTTCGTTACAGCGCAGATAAACAGTCGGCGCGCAAATATTACCGAAAATTAATTATTCTCAATGCCAGATCCTTCCCCCTTAATCTGGGGCGGCATTCTACCCTATTTCACGTCAGTGGCTTTTATTTTTTTTTTCTCAACGAACTCTCTTCATGACTACTGCAGCAGACGAACCCAATATAGACTCAACCACCCGAAAACCTTCTCATTTTAGTACCGACGAATAGTTAGACCCCTAGGACTCGAGGCTGTGTTCAGCACAAAGCAAAATTTTATAACCCTACGAACTCGAAAACAATTTTAAAAAATTTCCTTTTACGCAACAGCGGCTGATTTCTTAGCGTCAGACGAGGTGGTTTGTGCATGCACATCATGACTTCTCCTGCCTCCGGTGGCAGTGCTAACCGCGGACTAATTTTTGACTTCGCACTTTTGGTTCCATGCTTTTTGTCAACCTCACAGCACAAAAGAAGCGATTTAAGCCAGAATGTATCTTGTTTGAGCATGCTCCTAGTTTACTAGATAGTTAGAAACAATTTAGGATGCTCAGAAACCAAAATTGATCGTCCCAAAATTCTCATCAATGACATTTCTATGAAATCTGTCCCAACTCGGCAAGTTTCTAGAATTTACGCCGTTTGCTCTGCTCACACAGCAGTGTTTTTACCGGAATCTGCTTCAAAAATAAGACCCAATTTTCCAACCGTTATTTAAATGATAACCGGACGTACCTTATGTTATGTTATCGTTGATACTAACTAGTTATGAATTCATTTCTTCTTATTTTCTCATGTTGTTATCTTGCTGACATGTTCCCAATACCTTCTTTGCGTTTGATATAATTGCTCATGCAATAATTGCTCATGGGCGCGGTATGTGCTTCCAATAAATAAATAAATAAATAACGGTTGTTAAATACTTTTGGCTTCGCGTGAGGGATTTCTTATTTCTTCTTGGACGATCACTTTTCACGCCCATTACACCAGTATTGTAAAAATCCTTGGAAACGAGAAAAAGTAGAGCCGTTTTTCGTTGCAAGTTACAGCTGAGCTGCAGTTCGTTAGAGGCTTGGAACAGAGCGCTTTCGCAAGCCCTTGCGCTACTTCATCGACATTACGATGCACCCTGGGAGTTGTACTACTCCTGCCGGCACGGTGCCCGCGCGGCGCGCAGTGTTCGCGAGAGAGGCAGTCCTGTTTTCATTGCCAAATAGTTTTTCTCTGCATAAATTCAGTCTTTGTGAGACAGGTGTCTTCATTTCGTGCTTTGTCAGGTGCCCCGAGCAGAGAGCATCGTATTTCGCATCTGGAAAAGAAGAAATGTTTCCAATACTGGGCATATAGAATCTTGTCAAAGAGGCATCTGGTGGGACTCTGGTGTGGTGTGTGGTGTGTGGTGTGTGAGGGTTTAACGTTCCAAAGCGGCTAAGGCTACGAAAGACGCCGTAGTGAGGGGCTCCGGAAATTTCAACCACCTGGGGATCTTCAACGTGCACTGACATCGCACAGCACACGGGCCTCTAGAGTTTCGACTCCATCGAAATTCGACTACCGCGGCCGGGATCGAACCCGCGTCTTTCGGGTCAGCAGCCGAGCGCCGCAACCACTGAGCCACCACGGCGGCGTGGAGGGGCTCTGTTCCACGCGTTTTGCTTTTCTTTCCTGTATATCGGTGTAAATAGTCGTAGTGCAGATATCCACGTCTTCGAGAGTGGACAAGCAGGATTGCCTTTCAGTGTCGTGATGTTGCGGCGAATGTCCTTGAATTGTGACAAAGTTCACGGTCGGTTTCTCCTTCATGCTACATCACGAAGTCGTCCTTATAGCATACAGCCTGGTGCTGTTGGTGGAGAAACGAGTGAAGTATTAAGGCCACATTCAGGACTTCACGAGGCGCATTCGCTTATTCTGCCATAGACGCGAAAGTACTTTCATTTTTTTCAATAGATGACAACAACAGAAAGGCGTTGACGGCATGGTAATGTGGATTAAGTCTTGCTTTTTTCCCGCATCCCAACCTTTGACCATACGTAAATATGCTGACCTTTTGTTGATGTGCACTTATGCCTGAATATTGTCTACATGTAACTCAATGCTATCCGAAATAAAACCGAAATAAACGGCGTCAAATAAGCTGGTTTAGTTTGGCGCCATGAAACATGTTCAGGCTAACACTGAGGAAATAGCGGGTCGCACGATATGGTATGCGAGCGCTAAGTTTTAAAAAATATGACAAGACGTTTATCCGTGTGGTAAGGCCAATTCCAACCACAGCTGGGAAGGGGCGAAGTGTTGATATTAGTTGTTTTGTAACTGTGGGCGGCTCTTCCTGAAAGTGATTGAGCAGCAACGTTTAGGAACCGGTCATGGCGTGTGGAGATAAAAGGGGAAGAGAAAGAGGGGGGGGGGGGGGAGTGTGTGTACTTTTGGAGCCGGGGGAGGGGGAGGATAGGCGTAAGCAATGCAACGCCCCCGACTCAGCGTCACGCACGGTTGCCTATCCATCCATCCATATAACGCAGGTGTCAAGCGCGACAGGCCCAGCGAAGGAGAACGGTGGAGGAGGAGGAGGAGGAGGAGGAGGAGGAGGAGGAGGAGGAGGAGGAGGAGGAGGAGGAGGAGGAGGAGGAGGAGGAGGAGGGGAACTCGTGATGTAACGAGTCATGTAATTGTCTTTGGAGCAATCAGTGATTTGCACTTTAGCCACTGAGCGCTCCCCGTTGTCCCGATGACGTGTGACGGCTCTCCATTCACACCAATCAACGGGGCGCGTAACACCCGGTTTTTTTTTTTTTTACTACGCCAACGACAATAACACCGCATATACAAGAAACGTGGCCTTAATAGCTGTCGCTTTAAAATAAAAAGCAGTGCCGCAACAGCGAGCTACAAAACATAACTTCAAAGCAGCAAAAGAACTAATCGCCATTAAACTATTTCAACAAATAATGATCGCCAGATGAAGTCCACGCTGTGGAAAGGGCATTTGCAGTGCGTTTACATGGGGCGGAGCGAAAGGTGAAGAAAAACTCTGCGTAGAATAACCACGTCTTTTCTGTAAGGCGCTCCTTAGGGCATACCTTGACGATTGATTGCTTCGATCACGTAGGCTTTTCTATGCTGATATGTGTCACCGCATTATGAATAAGGTAGGCTGCAGTGCCGTACGTACGAGCTATGTCTATTGACTTTCCTCAAGCGCTCACCAATGTGTTAATCACATTAGCACACGAACTTAAAAATGTGAGTCGAACCTCGTTATAACGAAACGGTTTGTGAAGAAATGATAGATACAACGAAGAAATGCCGATTCCCTTTGAAAGCTCGGTCAACACGGGCTATGACGAAGCTATGGCTATGACGAAGTTGAAGGTGCCCGTCTATTACTTCGTCATAGCCGCAGCTTCGTCATAGCCTGTGTTGACCGAGTTTTCAAGGGGAATCGGCATTTCTTCGTTTTATCCATTATTTCTTTACAAACCGTTTCGTTGTAACGAGGTCCGACTGTACTTGTACGAATTTCCTCTCTATTACCACTTTCGAATTTCCTTATCTATGTCATCAGGAACTTCACGATTAATGCGACCTCGTCGTTGTCAGCATTAATGTTTTCTTTTCTCCTTCTTTCACGAAATTTCACGTTCCGGCTTAGTAATTCGCAGCCTGCTTGCGCAAGATCCAGGAACATCACCGTCTGTACCATCAGCCTGGCTCGTACAATGCCTCAAATGTTGTTAGTCTGTACTCTCAAATTTATTTATCGGCTTACAGTTTCAGCATGAACGCGTGCTTAGCAAATGATGTTCCTTTCCCCATTAAGAACGTCATCATCTGGAAAGCGATTCTTTCCAGCATGCCGAAGCCAGACAGGGACGAGAGATGGCGGCTCGTTTTTCAGAAAATAACGCTTCGGTGATCGGCGCGGATAACGGCGGGATATCATTATCGGAGACGGGGTGTGCCGGCATGTTCAACGACGCGTCGCGAAATGGCAATCAAAATAACAGAAAATGAGTTCGAATGATCAGGAAACAATGCGTGTTAGGACGCGCGCAATGACTGTTAGCGCTCTCAGGGTGTGCGCTCGTTAATTTTAATTGTTACGACCCTCAGCGAAGCAGTTACACTCGTATCCTCTCGAGTGCACAGAACTCCTTTTTCACACTCTCACTATGCCGTGCTCTTGAGTGTTTCTCGCGACGCTATCTTCTGATATTAGGGTCACGACTCGTTAAGCACGTTTCGAGTGCTGTGTGACAATTTTTATTGCAGCGAGCAATAAAAGTATCACCCCTCTCGGTTCTTAATGATAACGATTATTGCTGAAGTTCAGGCACAAACAGCATTTTCTTCAGGAAAAAGTTTTAGGAGAAAAGTAATTTTCAATGACGAGAATGCCGCAGAGATCGAGTCGAGCCTTCGTTCCGCCTAGCGCGAGAGCGTCTGGAAGTGACGAGCCGGGATCCTATGTTGCTGAGATGTTTTCGATTACGAATCAGCGAGAATAGACACAAGATTCCATTTTCATACCAAACGCACCATTCCGCTGCAATCTCTCACTCACGGATTTCTAGTACCATGATCGTGAGTAATTTCGACCACCTGGGGATCTTAAATGTGCACTGACATCGCACAGCACGCGGGTGACTTAGCGTTTTTATGGAGGAAAAACGCTAAGGCGCCCGTGAACCCGGACCCGACCGCGGCGGCTGAGTTTTTATGGAGGAAAAATGCTAAGGCGCCCGTGTGCTGTGCGATGTCAGTGCATGTTAAAGATCCCCAAATGGTCGGAATTATTCCGGAGCCCTCCACTGCGGCCGCTCTTTCTTCCTTTCTTCTTTCACTCCCTCCTTTATCCCTTCTCTTGCGGCGCGGTTCAGGTGTCCAACGATATATGAGACAGATACTGCGCCATTTACTTTCCTAAAATTCAGTTATTAATTATTATTATGATCGTGTGTGCATTTTATGAACGGTATTTTGGAACCTAAAGAGGCAGCACTTTCGATAACATTTCGGTAATAGGTTCACTTGCAGGTCGTTTATAGGACAACGGACGCAATGAAATGTTTGACGTAAATTTCGAAGTTTTGCAACAGTTCGGAAAATGATTCGAGAAGATGGTCCAAAAACGCTCTGCTCTACACTACAGTGATTGCTGACCATTTATTTCTACAGAAATCACTGAAGTCACCTCTTGGTAGTTTCTTACGGTGTAGCAGAAGTAACTGCTAAATTCACTATTCCTCTTGAGGTAGTTATTCACTTTCCTCACCATTTGTTATCTATGGCTGTTTCTTGTGCCACAGAGTTCAGAGTATTACATACGGTGTGCAAATTCATTGTTGTGCGCTTGTTTCTTTTAAGAAACGGAACTGAGCGCGCGACAGCAAACCGTAGAGAGTTTAAGCAAAGTACACCAGAGCTAATGCTCGCTGGATAGAAGGTAAAGCAAAAATTATTTCAGGAATTTCACCGTAGAATCGCAGAACGATATAGCGCACAATTTCGTTGTTATCCAGGTGTCTGACCTGTCTGACCTGAGCCATGTATCGAGCACAATCTCAATAAAATACATTTTCCCAGCACTACGCTTCCCCGCTTTTTAGACTAGTCGACAAAGCATTTTGTCTTTTCACCACGAAGACATACCTTTTTGAGGGTATGTAGGTTGAAGGAGAGGAAGTTCATTCCTGCAGCTAAGGTTGGCATCCTTTCCTATCCGCTTCCACCTGATGCCAGCTGCTTTGTCATGATCTAGATAGTAAGACAAATTCGAGCCGGCTTCCCTTACCATACCAGTACGCATACCCTCCCCCTCCCCTCCCAATATGCTTTTTCATCTACCTCCTCCAATCATCATCGTCCCCCATCCTGACCCTCTTTTTTCTCCTTCTCCCGTTCCCCAGTGCAGAGCAGGAGGCCAGATATTCATTTTTCCGGTCAACCTCTCTGCCTTTCCTGTCAGTAAACCCTCTCGCTCGCTCTCAGTACGTTTCTCAAAATAAGGAAAAAAAAAGATGGATCGCGTTCCATATTTGTAGCGTTTCTCGTGCGTTCAGAAGAGCGAAAAAGATCTGCGCGCAACGGTGGTTTAAATGTATGACACTCATGCGTTGTCTGGATAGGAGTAAGGAAAATGGCTGCACAGTATTCCACGAAGCCACATGCTCATAGCACCATGATCTAGACAATATTTTTCAGGAGAGCTAGATGACAGCCTTGTTACTCCAAAAGCGCCAAAAAGGCGACGAAGTTATTGGAAGGTGCCCTGGTCGCTGAATACTCAACGCAAGACCGGTGATCACTCAACTAAAAAATGTCTTCGCGTAATGTGGTCCGATCACTGCAACTAGAAAAAAATTAGTTCTGAAGTGCGTTTTCGACATTCTTTTACACGCCTAGAATAGAACGGAAAGGAAAAAAAGGAATGCATTGTCACAAGAACCTGTACTGCCAGTCCGTGGATAGAGCCCTAGCACCCGGGCAAAGGACGTGCGCATACAACTTTCCAGACTGATTGAAGACCTTCGTTCAGGGAAAAAAAACTTGGGTATAATAACCGCAAGAACAACAAAGCTTGCGTGGTTTGCAGGCGTATTGGGTCATTACGAGCGGGATCACGAAATTTAAGAGGTGCTGCACCGCTCCCGTATTAAGAAAGGACATGCCCATTAGAAAGCGAAAAGCGATGCCTTCTTCATACCCGATCTCCGCTGGGATTGGTTTAGAGCTTCTGGACATCATCCTGACTACGAATAAAGACAAAGAGGTGCTCCTCGTTTGAAAGGACGTGATATGGCGTGCTATTGGGTCAAATTTAGGACCCGTCTAAGCAGCTTGCGTGTGTGGTGCGCAGCAGAAGCGGTGTTTTTAAAGAGCGTTTAGCTCTTACTCATCACGTTCCGAGATTTCGTGGGATCTGCTACCACTTCTTTATCGCAAATAAATGGAATGGGGGTTTCTGAAGGTGCTCTCCAACTTTGCTGTGCAGATCTGCTGTCAAAAGTCAATATTTACGCATTAAGAAAAATTATCTTAATTACTACTTAATTAATTGCAATACGAAAAATTGCCTAGATGCGCAAGCCGGCTGGTAGCTGTATGTAAGTGGTTTCCCTGGCCTACCTTAATTATCTTATTTTTTAACCCTTGGCTAAAGTTAGCCTGGACACCCTGTATATATTTGTCGCGTAGGAGGAGAACGGCACCATCGATAGACTTGAGCGGTGCGACAATAGATAAGGTCTTGCAGGTGCTGGCTACTTCTCAAATAAAAAAAAAGGTGCTCTACCGTTCAAGCAGAGTCCTTATCCAGTTCCCTCAAAATAAATACTTGTATATCTATCAGTGAAGTTTGCAGCGACGTCACGTTATCTGGAAAACGCATAGAGCAAAACATTGCGGCGTAAAGCCCTTGCGCTGGTTGTTTATCCTTTACTATTGAGGCGTTGCCACCCGATTCGTGCACCTCATTTCAAATAGGCTTTTCAGACATAAAACGTTTTAATGGTTATGCCACGTCGAAATTTGACCCTCTGAAATGGTGGCTTAGTACCTACGTGCAAGTAATAGGGCGCCTACATTCTTCACTGCTGTTAGCATCAATAATACTAAAATGCTCCCTGTACAAAGATGCACATCTCAGGTGTGCTACAAAAAGGGACATCACCAACGTCACAGCACCGCCACCCACCCATAATGGGCCGACAACTGGCCAGCCCCTTCTCCACAGTCAGTGCACAGCAGCTCTGATAGAAGACTCAAAGAAAACATGAACAATGAGATACAAAGCTGCATCTTGCTTGGGCTGCGTACTCAAAATAGAGCCCCGGGAAGAAGACACATACTTGAGTAGGACGTTCTTGCGGGATAGTTGGGTCATTCCTGTACTCGTTGTTTTGCGTAGTTTCCGACCTTCCTCGAAAGTGAGCCAAGTAGTCCGCAAGAACTTACTCCTAAAGCATATTTCTTCTATCCTGGGCTCTATCTTCCGTACTACAACCAAGCAAGATGCAGCAGTTTCATGTCTGCGCCTGTGGTGTCGTAATCGCTTCTTTACCACCTATCCTCGTCCTTTTGCGCAGATACAAAGGCCCATTTTACATAAAACACGAGTCCGACGGATCTGCCTCATATATCGTTGGACACCTGAACCGCGCCGTAAGGGAAGGGTAAAGGAGAGAGTTAAAGAAGAAAGGAAGAGAGAGGTGCCGTAGTGGAGGGCTCCGGAATAATTTCGAGCACGTTAAAGATCCCCAGGTGGTCGAAATTATTCCGGAGCCCTCCACTACGGCACCTCTCTCTCTTCCTTTCTAATTTCACTCCCTCCTTTACCCTTCCCTTATGGCGCGGTTTAGGTGTCCAACGATATATGAGACAGATACTGCGCCATTTCCATTCCCCCAAAAACCTATTATTATTATTATTATTATTATTATTATTATTATTATTATTATTATTATTATTATTATTATTATTATTATTATTATTATTATTATTATTATTATTATTATTATTGTTGTTGTTGTTGTTGTTGTTGTTGTTGTTGTTGTTGTTGTTGTTGTTGTTATTATTATTATTATTATTATTATTATTATTATTATTATTATTATTATTATTATATGATCTATAAGCATGTCGTGAAGCGACTGCCGCAACACGGCGCCCAAAAGGTTGTTTTTCTCAGGCGCTCCAACGCAACCACCTCAGCCTATACGATGAAGCGGCACGACTCCTCAACCTCAACAGCAGCAGAAAAATGCAGGCGCGAGCTTTCTTCCGTGTGAGCAGATCTTTGGAGCGTGACGTCAAACAGACTCGCAAGCAAACAAGAGCGCGGGAAGTCATTAGCGCCCAGACAGGGCGCCTCTCAAGTTTCGTGCAGGCAGAGTGCAAGAACAGCCCCCGCAGCAATTAGACGCTCATTGTTTGCCAAGGTACCGCAGTGCCAGCGCAAGTCTTCACCAGTTACCGTGGCCGTGTCTTCCTTCGTACGGGCTAAGCCTAAGCTCACTGCTTTTATTTTTTTTATGCACTAATTAAAAGTTGCGTCGAATCAACGCCACGAGAGCTTGGTCCAGAAACAAGTTTTTTCTTTGTTTATTCACTTGGAGTCAGGTGCAGGAAAAAGTTGCTATACCGGTATTTAAGGATGAAATGCATGCATTCGGCGATTCAGCGAGGAATGCGACCTGTTTCTTTTTTTTCTGTTTGAATAAGGGCATCTGCAGTATTTGCTTTAGATTACAGACGAGGTTTGGAAACGTTGACACAATCTTTCTCTTGGCTTCGTAGTGAAAGAGCTCGCCAGGCACTGCCAATGTCGTTAGGCATTTGCGCTAACACTATATTACCCATTATTTCGCTCAGACCAACTGGCAGTGGAAGGTAGTAGAAAATAGAACTTGCGATTTGATAGGCAGTGAACAGGGTTATCTTGATAATTCTCAAAGGCCAGATGAAAATTTACCTGCTTCGGCTGAGCAGCTTTTACATATCCGTTAAATGGCAGCTCCGAAGCAATCGAACCTACATTTGTGCGAGAATTAAACGAAAAGCTGACGCAAATCAAACAAATGCAGCAAAATCAGTCCTCTACTCAACTATTTCTGCCCCTTTATGCACGCGATAAGTCGGTGCCGGCTACCGGCTTAGCGGTAAAACGATAAAATGGTAAAACGCAAGTTTAAACACTCCGCACGCAGCAACACAACTTTCAGATAATGCATGTGGAATGAAGGGTACAATGTAAAGCTGCACTATTAAATCAAACCTATAACAGCTTTCTCTGTAAAAATTTCTAGACTTAAGGTTACCTGCTCAGCGCCGCTAAGCAGGTAAGCTTAGGCCGAAAGAAGTGAAAGAAAGGAAAGAAGCCCCGAAAGAAGTGAATGTGGGCGGTTCTGCGTTGTATAAATGCATGTACCTCGTTCTCCGAATAAACAGTTGGAAGTTGGCGCCTGTATCATCGTCCTATCTCGTCTCGTGTGTCTTGTAGCGCTTCTTGGGGTGCAAAATTATATATGGCTCGGGAAAAACAAGGTTCGCGTGTGCGGGCACGCCACTCTACCATCATTCCTATTCGATCCAGCGCGCCCGGATGCGACGCTAGTTTTCACGACCGGCAGAACTTTTCCTTTCAGGCGCCTTAACAAGTGCACGAAGAAAAAGAAAAGAGAGAGTAAGGTCGGGACACGCGCTAGTGTGTCTCTAGCGTATTTCCTGTCCTTACGTCGAAAATTCCGGAGCCCTTCACTACGGAAATTATTCCGGAGCCCTACACTATGGCACCTCTTTCTTCCTTTGTTCTTTCAGTCCCTCCTTTATACCTTCCCTTACGGCGCGGTTCAGGTGTGCGCCGAGATGTGAGAAAGATACTGCGCCATTTCCTTTCACCAACAACCAGTTTTCATTTTCATTTCACTAAGGCGTCCCTCATAGCCTGGGTCGCTTTGGGGCGCTAAACCCCCATTAATCATAAACCATAAATCATCTATTGTCTTTGTATTCTTGTGCTAGTTAATAAGCCTGAAATCAGCAACCAACAAACCAAATTAGGAGCCTTGCTCCTAATTTGGAACCGGCGAAATGTCGGTGCTGCGATTCACACGTTTACTTCTGCTGACGCAGGCCTTCCTGTTAACTAGGCATGACAGTGGCTGCCTGGACGCTTCATTCCCGAAGAAAAGTGGATTACATCACTACGGCTGCGAAGTTTGCCCCACGGACGATTCTGACGGATTCGACGCTGCTTGCCACGAACATTGTGCTGCCTTGTCGGTGGGTGTGGTAGACTGGCGGCTACAAATACCGGCTGGCGTCACAGCGACATCGGGGCGTGGAACCGGCGAAATGTCGGTGCTGCGATTCACACGTTTACTTCTGCTGACGCAGGTTGGTCTACGTTCTGCAAAATTTAGTTTTTATTTTTTGCCGGTAACGCCCCACATGTTGTTTCGTTGCATGCATGGTTCTCACGTAGTTAGACATCATGTTAGACGCCGGTTCGTACTGTTGAGAAACGCTGCATTTTTCTTCTTGTTACTGCTGCTCTGTGGTGACGTGGAGCTAAATCCAGGCCCGACCCCGCAAGGCACGAGTAGTGAACTTGTTGCTGCCGTGAAGTGCCTACCACGAATTCTGGAAGTTCAAGAAAATATTCTTAAAGAATTGGGAGCTCTGCGAGAACACCAAGAAATAATTGAAAACAAAATCGAAACGTTATCTTCAAAAATTGAAGGTCTGCTTGAACAGCCAGCCAACGCTGAAAAGGATGAGTTGAAATCCCAACATAGCCAGCTGACAAGTGCTGTAAATGCGGTGCTAGCAAAACAAGATGACATGGAAAACCGGTCCCGTAGAAATAACTTGCTCTTTTTTGGTGCTTCAGATACGGACAAAGAATCATGGAATGATTCGGAGGCTAAGGTCATATCAATCTGCGACGAAAAACTGGGTGTTAAAATTGATCCCGCTGCAATTGAGAGGGCGCATAGAATAGGCAGGTATGATGAAAACAAAAAGAGACCAATCATTGTTAAATTTAACTTATTTAAGGACAAACAGCGGGTTCTTTCTGTTGCATCTAAGTTTAAGGATACCGGTTACTCAGTGAGTGAAGACTACTCGCCCAGTGTGCGTCAGTTAAGGAGCAGGTTAAGTGCGTATGCCCGAGGTCTAAACGCTAAGTATGCGTTAAAGTACGATAAACTAATAATCAATGGGAAAGCATACATTTTTGACAGCGCTACTGATTCTGTTCGTGAATTCGTGCAATAGCAGTCATGTACCCCTCCCCGTCATAATAGGCACTCTATGAGCCAGCTATCTTTTCTTATCGTGAATTGTCGGAGTGTTAGGAACAAGACTGCTGATTTTGCCAGTTTAGTAGGGGTAACACAGGCTCATGTTGTTATTGGAACTGAGTCTTGGCTTGACCACAATATAACAAGCTCTGAAGTTTTTCCCTCGTGTTATGTAGCATATCGAAAGGATCGAGACGCGCATGGCGGTGGAGTGTTTATTCTTGTACGCGACGACATCCAAAGTGTACCAATCAGCGATGTTCATGATGGTGCAGAATCTGTATGGTGCAAAATAATTTTTTCAAATGGGGAGAGCCTTGCCGTGGGATCATTCTACAGGCCACCTAGTTCAAACAACCCGGAAATATTTCACAGGGTATCGAGATCGCTGTCAAGCTTATCATCAGATATGATTATTCTGGGAGGCGATTTTAACATGCCTGATGTCGTATGGAACAACCGGCTTCCTGTCGAACAAAGTAGATCAGCGCTACACTCAGCCTTTTATGAAATGATCCGCAACGATAGGCTCTTTCAATTTGTGGATTTTTCGACTCGCTTATGCACAACTGGTGCAAATGTCTTAGATTTGCTTTTTAGCAATCAAAATGGTACAGTTGAATCTGTTACAGTGGCACCGGGAATAAGTGACCATGAAGCTGTTGCCGCCACTGTTTTTTGCAAGAAACCCGAATTTCAAAAAGGGCGTTCAAGAAAAATATTTCTGTACGAGAGAGGGAACTACGATGCTGTAAAGAATGCTTTAGTAAATTACTTTCCTTTGTTTCTCAGTTATAGCGTAACGTGTGACGTGGATGGCTTGTGGATCGCATTTAAGGACAAGCTTCTCTACTTGATTACATCGTACGTTCCTTCTAAGACTGTATCAGGGAAACTACGCGCTGACAAACCTTGGATTTCAAGGGAATTACGTAGATCCATTAGAAGAAAGGCCACACTGTATAAGAAATATCGTAAAACTAAGAGCCCCTCCTTATTCACAAAACTGAAGTTATTGACGTGTTCGCTTAAGACAGAACTGAAAAGTGCTAAGCGTCTTTACCTCTCGTCTTTATCGGAAAAGATAAGGGTTAATCCAAAACAAGTGTGGAAGCATATTAAAAATACTAAAAAAGATAACATTGGAATTCCGTCTTTGGTGCACAATAACAGCGTTGTGGCAGACGACTTGAGTAAAGCTGAAATTTTCAATGCGTATTTTCACTCAGTATTTGTCAGTGATCAAGCAGATCTCAATTTAGTCACGCAAAATTTCACACACTTGCCGGAAATGGAAGATGTAATGATAACTGAGACGGGTGTGATGACGCTGCTGTCTAATCTAAATTCCCATTCTGCCCACGGCCCAGACGGTATATCTAATCATATTTTGAAGCTATGTGCAATAGAAATAGCTCCATTTTTGGTCGCAATATTCAATAAATCCCTGGATTATAAAAAACTCCCAAACGACTGGAAGCTTGCAAATGTAACGCCAATACATAAAGATGGTGATCGCGCAAATATATGCAATTACAGACCGGTGTCCCTCACCTCTGTTTCTTGTAAAACACTGGAGCATATAATATATTCTGGTCTTATGAAGCACCTTAATGGTCATGATTTCTTCACTACCGCTCAACATGGTTTCCGTTCGGGCCTATCGTGTACAACTCAGCTCACCGAGTTCATCCATGATGTTGCGGAAGGTATAGATAGGGGTGTTCAAATAGACGCAGTTTTTCTTGATTTCCGCAAGGCTTTTGACGTGGTTTCGCATTCTCTACTCTTAACAAAGTTATCGTATTTAGGTATACCTTCTAGACTTCTTGGATGGATTCAAGATTATTTGTATGCACGGCGACAAAGGGTACTTATTAACGGTGTCACTTCGCAGTCTGTTCAGGTTTTATCGGGTGTGCCGCAAGGCTCAGTACTTGGGCCTTTGTTGTTTCTTGTTTTTGTAAATGATTTGCCGAGTGAACTGTGCTCCCGTGTTAGGCTGTACGCTGATGACTGTGTTCTTTACCGTTCTGTCACGTGCGCAAATGATACCATTCTGTTGCAGTCTGACCTTGACAAGGTATGTGCGTGGTGTGACAAATGGAAGATGACTCTCAACACCAGTAAATGTTACCTCATGCAGTTCACAAACAAAAAAAAGAAGATATGGGGCAACTATAATCTAAATCAATCTGTTCTACAGACAAAGGACAGAGTAAAGTATCTCGGTATCACATTTACAGCGAAGTTGGATTGGACCGCACACGTCGACGCGATAACTGCCAGGGCTTCACGCGTTCTCAACCTTTTTAAAAGAAACTTTAAACATACGACTCCACGCCTAAAAGAAACATTGTACTTTACGAATGTCAGGCCAATTCTCGAATATGGATGCGTATGTTGGGACCCGTTCACAAATATTTTAAAGGACAAGCTAGAACGAGTTCAGAAGCGGGCAGCAAGGTTCGTAACTGGGAATTACAACTTTAAGGTTAGAGGTTCTGAACTTCGGGAAGCTCTTGGTTGGAAGTTATTATCCCACCGAAGAAAAGTTTTTAGAATAAAGTTTTTGTACGACATTTACAATAATAAAACAGGAATTAATAAAAGCCTCTATTTAAGGCAACCTCACTACGTTTCGAGTAGAAGGGACAATACCATCAAAATTAGAGGGTATAACTGCCGGATCAATACATTTAAATATTCATTTTTTTCCCAACACAATAAGTGACTGGAATCTGCTGCCTAATGAAGTGTTTGAGAGCGAGAATTTCCAGGCAGCAATTGACCTTGCAATATTCTGATTATGCTGCTGTCAGTGTTGGTTCTGTGTCTCGGGTGCAATCAGAATGCTTTTATCTTTTTGGAAGTTCTCATCATTTTTCTGTAACTTTTATTTCTGTTTTGTTCTCTTGTGCTGTATTGAATTTTACTGTTAATGTACTTACCCCCCCCCCCCCCCCCTACAATATTGCCTCTCAAGGCGCTGTAGGTACCTTGAATAAATAAATAAATAAATAAATAAATAAATAAATAAATTTGCGGACAGCTGCGCGAACATGCTTGTGACCACGATGACGATCCCCCGGTGGTCTAACTTATTCCGGAGCCCTCCACTACGGCACCTCTTCCTTTCTCTTTCACTCCCTCCTTTATTCCTTTTCTTACGGCGCGGTACAGGTGTCCGCCGATATATGAGACATACTGCGCAATTTCCTTTCCCCAAAAACCAATTATTATCATTATTATTATTATTATTATTATTATTATTATTATTATTATTATTATTATTATTATTATTATTATTATTATTATTATTATTATTATTATTATTATTATTATTATTATTATTATTATTATTATTATTATTATTATTATTATTATTATTACAGACCAATGATCGCAGAACCTGTCAATTAAGGATGCGGCCTTCAGAGCTTATATTCAGAAAGTAACAATATGCGAGCGAAGAACTACACATCTGAAAACACAGAGACACGAGATGAATATACGGAGGAAATAGCAGTCACCGCTAGCCAAAGTCCATCCGTCTCGTGCTCTCGTGTTTTTCGGCGCGCTGATTTTTTTTCTGTAAACAAATCGGCAAGAAACTAGCCAAAACTTCAGCATTGTTGCAACCATGTGGTCAATTGCTGAGAAAGGTTAAGGGGCGCAGTAAGTTTTTTGGGGCGAGCCTAGAGGTTTACGCATAAGAATGACAGACATGCCAACACCTTAATCAAGCTATAAAAATGAAATACTTAAATCTAATAAAATATACTATTTTATACAAGCAAAATACATAAAACATAAACTATATGAGAACAATTATTCCAAGTCACCCAGTCGGTACAACCCGCGCAAGGAGACTTCAAAAGCACCAAGAATCCGTACTAATTATGGCATGCAACATGTCAGTTACCAGGCCCCTGTTCCGCTCAACAAATTAGGAGGTAGCATTGATTTCCGCTCGCGTATATTCAATGGTTTACTAAGAATGTGGTTATTAGAAAATGATTATGGTAATGATTGACTGCATATTTATATATTGTTTTGTACTTGTATAATTCCGAAATTTTGTTCCTAGTACTATCTCCGCTTTTATATGATGTTGATTTTTATCAAAGGTGTGCGTACAAACATCGAGTTATTGCATATGCGCTTTTTCATTGTAACCTTTGTGTAGATATGCGTCCTGTTCGCTGTGACTTCTGGATGAAGAGCCCTTGTCAGGCTACGCCTTTAGCTCTAGGTTTTTCTCCTTTTTCCTGTATTTAAAGAATGAATAAACTTCAAAACTTTAAACTTCAATATAAAGACCATCATCTGTCACCTTTTCACATCCATGCGGAATCTCACCGTGTAAACCAGCAGCCGAACAGATAAACTTAGAAGTTTGGAACCGGTAAGTTCTTCATGGTGATAAAAGAGTGTTGTTGCCGCTTACCTCACTTCTACAGCCAGCAATCATAAACAGTCTCAATAAGCCTCCAAATTCCCGCTTAACTTCCCGCTTAGTATCTGCGACTTAGCCATGAACTGTGAGAGTGTTTTTTTTTAGCAAAGCATCAGTCGCTCAAATCTTTCTTTGCCTGATCTTCGTGAGCACCTTGCTCGCTTCTGAAGACAATAGAAAAAAGGCGTATTAGAGCCTGTTCGCGGGCAGAGGAAGCGCGTTTCCACACAACAATGAATGCAATAAGAGCAGCCTGCCTTTGAGCATTGCAGTTAGCACTCGTGGATGCAGATAAAATGAATGCTCTCTCTCAAAGTTAACACCTCCTCACAGAGGCAACCACACCCTGGCAGCTGTCGCGCTGCGGCAGGGACGGCGAGGCAACAGTTCAGCAGCAACACGAGTCGACGTGGCCCACCACGAACGCTCCGTTCATTAATCTTCATTAGCCCGACTCGCGTGAGCGGACCGAACGACGCCACCCAATCACTTTCCCGCTATGCCGGTCCTGCTTTAAGGCAGACTTGGACACCTATAATCACTCTTTCGCCACCCTTTGTTTCCTGCATCGAGTAACTGCAGTTTTGTGCCTTCATTGATGACCGTGGTCTTGCGTCTGTCCAGAGATATTTCATCCCCCCCCCCCCGCTGTTCATCCCCCTGGTCTCCTCGGTAACGCGGGCGCCGGAGTCTGGCCCCGAGTCGCAAATCAGTGCAGAGCTGACCCCCGGCGACGCAATTAAACTTTTGGTCGATTGACGGCCCCCTCCGGAAATCTTGCAGGGATCCTCGCCGCGAGGCTGTACTCTTTCATCCGTTAAGCCCTCCCCCCACTTTCCGCTTTTAGTCCTGAAAGACTTTCTTTTCTCTCCGTGCTTATAAAAAGGGACAATATAAGCATTTGCTTCTACTTTTTCCTGAAACTTTGCGATGGGACCACCGTTACCCATCTTCTTCGCTTTTGTATAATTTGTTTGTAGCGCCCACACTGGCATACATTGCCGATCCTTCGGCCAGATATTGAATGGGGACTGCGTTTCTCCGGCATGTGTCGCCCGCAACTACTTGAGCTTTGTTTATTTGTTTCTTTGTATTTCCTTGCTTTCTTTAGTTATAATAATAATAACAATAACAGCTTGTTAACTTTTGCCGACTCCGCCGTGCCAGAAGAAAAGAAGTTGCAGTAAAGCAGCAGACTGGGCTAGTTAGTTTTGCACCTTAATGAAATGGCAGCGAACAAGCAAACACAGGCAGAAAGGCACAAGCGCTGGACTAGCAACTTAAATTTTATTGAGAAGTCTGAGAAGTTTGAGTTCATTGAGAAATTTATATATATATATATTGTAAATATTCCGACACGCTTGTCAAATTTCAGTTGCTAGTTCAGCGCTTGTCCCCTTCTTTCTGTCTGTGTTTGCTTGTGCGCTGCCATTTCATTTAAAAAAAAAGGAAGTTGCGCCACCTCAACTGTGGTGCAAAGGACAAAGGAAAAACTGTTTGCTCAACTTGTGCGCAGCCAGCTACAAATTGTCACAGGGTTCCCAGGAGAAGAAACCACCATGAAGAGTCTCCTTCAGCAGAAGGCTGGCATGTCGTATACGCTCGTCAAGCGCATATGCCGCTTCGTTGTCTTACGAGTTGCAGTGCTTCGGAAGCAACCACAACCACTCTTTAGGAACTCATTTATTCTCTCGAGTGGGAAGAGCTCTTAAAGTTCTACGGCGCACCGAAGTCGGCAGGCCGTTCCACCACCAGTGTCATCCGGGAGGATGTGCAACACGCGGTCAGGTCTCTGGCGTCGAGCTGTAGAATGTGCCAAGGCGTCAAAGCACCTTCCCCGACCGAGTACTGCCGAGCGACGAACACGGAATCTCTACAACGGAACGCGCCCATTTCAGCTGAGTTCGTTCAATCGGCTTCAAAATAACCGCTGCCAGCAGCAACGCAGTACTACGTCGACGGACGACAGCATTCAGTGCGAAATAACATTTGGGGCGCACCAGAAAGACGGAGTGTGTGTTTCTATTGCGGAGAATCGGGAGACACAAACACCGGCAGTGCCTTAATTACCGGAGGCCTGGACTGCAAAGTTTTTCCGGTAACTACTCAAGACCTTGCTACGATGAAAGCCCCCGAGCTATCGAAGAATATTGCCGCAAATCTTTGTATAGTGTTTGTTTGTTCATTGTTCAAAGCTGCCCGCACACGCTTTATCGCTTTGTTCGTGATGCAAGGCGCGGCCAGATTTATCTCGATTGCTCGCACCCAAGGCGGAGCCAATTCTGCGCTGTTCCAGAATGTTGCAGTACCTTTGTGCGGCGTGTCTCGAAAGTCCGCTGTCAGCTTTAAATTGAGCACGACCGTGAGCGGCGGGCACTCCGTTCAACGACGGCCGAGCACGCTTGTTGCTACGCCGCCACCGAGTGATTCAGTTCACTGTGGGCGCAAGTCGCCCTAAATAAAGTGTTTTGTTTAGATGCCATTTTCGCTGTCTTTCCGCTCTCCGGATTGCAGTCAGCACTACGTAACAACAACTTAACCAGCAGTTCATACCTCGACCGACCGGGCGCCAGTCATGGTCGCCGTGACGGAAGCGATCTTCAAGCTACGGTGTTAGACGTAGTTCCTTCATGCTTTGCACAGGAGGGGCAGAGGCGATCGGCAAGCCCGCGGCGGGAAAACTGAAGCCAGCGACCACTGCAGCGTCATCACAACCTGGCCACCTGATAGTAAGCAAACTTCCCACAGTGGCAGATTGAGGATTGATCGCTCGGGAATAGCAACCTTGGCTGCGCAAGGACCACCACTGGTAGCACCTGCCATCGCAGAGCAGTGGCGCATCGCTAAACCGCTGCACCACTGCGCCAGGAACGGTAGGAGGTCTCCCAGGAATCTTAAGGCGATGTCCCCTCAAATTTTTCCTTTGTATTGCTTTCGAGTGTCAACGGACGAAAAATTCTACACTGAGAAGACCATGGTTGCATCGAGCAAAAAATAATCTTTATCAAAATAACAAACAGAATGAGCACGAAAGCCTAAGAGAATGCATAGCGTCGCGTCCAAAGCCTCCTAATTACAACGTGGTTACGTTATTAAAAGCCTTTTCTTCCTGAATAACCTTTAATTTTTTGTAGTTGAGTCGTTTAGCCTCACCTTTTTAAATTTTCTTTTCCGCTCTGCTTCGGCTCCTTTCGCTTTGGGGCCCGAAAATAATTTACAATGAAGACCTAATTAGGAAACGTGCTGCAGGGCTAAGCACTCCCTTGCGTATTACGTTCCTCTGAGCTCTCGACTGTGTGCCCAGGAAGCTGAGTATTTAAATGAGAAAGAATACGTAACGGTACAGCATGAACCGAGATCCAGACCGAGAAAGTAGAATAAAACAAAGAGAAAGAAAAAGCGGGACGTGCGAACAACTTCCGAGAACCGGTAAAAGACGCCCTCGAGACCATTTCTCCTAATGCGCCCTTTCCGATTTCAGTGTCTTTCTTAATCGCCGCAAAATGCAACGCAGTTTCGAACCGTAACGGCGAGGCTGAAAGTTCTCATTTTCTCCTTACTTCTTACTCTCTTTGTTTTTTCTCTCTTTCTTGTTCTTTCTGCACCTTTCTTTTTATCATCTCTCATTTTTTTTATTAACGCCGTCGTCGTCGGCGTCTTTGATCATAAGCAAAAATTTCACGAAAAATCCCCCTGTCAAGCAATCTAGGTGACAGGTGAAAACCTGCCCAGCGGAAAGTGGCAGTTAAATTAATTACTGCTCTTGATTGTTAGCGCGGAAAGAGCAACCCAGGTCTCACAAGTCCCACTTGAGGCAGCAGCTGCTGCCGCGAGGCAGTGACGCATCCTTTAACCGCCCGAATGGGCGGTTAAATGGCGACCTAAGCCGGGATTTCTCCAGGGAGCGGACACACGCGTTCTCAGATATCACACAATAAGCGCGCCTCACCCGTGTACTCTACCCACTACCCACCCCTGCCTATCCCACTCCCAACAAATCCTCCGGAGGCGACTCCAGAGCCGAACTCTTCCCACCCCCCAGCTTCTATCCTACTTCCGCCCTGTTTCCCCAGAATGCAATCTCTGCGGAGAATCACAAACCATTTCTGGACCACATCCTCTTCGGCTGCCCTGCCGATTCTCCCCCGCAGGGACAGTCCGCCGCCGGAACATGAGAGGAATGGGAGGCCCTCCTTGCGTCGCAGGACCCGGACACACAACTTCGTTGTACGAACTGGGGTGCCAGTGCCATGGCCCTAGTGCCATGGCCACTATTGCTGTGCGGTGGCCCTGCGACATTAAAGGGTCCAAACTCGCTTGCCAATAAAGTTTTCCATCCATCCATCCATCCACCCGTCCATCCGCCCATCCATCCATCCATCCACCCGTCCATCCATCCACCCGTCCGTCCATCCACCCGTCCGTCCATCCACCCGTCCGTCCGTCCACCCACCCACGGATGGGTGGGTGGACGGACACAGCAATCAGCAGCGCCCACAGCAGTGGTCTATTCTCACCGATTCCAAAGCTGCCCTCCAAGCTTATAAAGCTTCTTTTCGCCGTGGAGTCCATGAACAACTGGCCGCGGAAATCCGACAACTACATCACTGTGCCATATATAAAGGGTACGACATAATCTAGCAATGGCTACCGGGGCACAGCGGCATAGCAGGCAATCACCGCGCGTATGAGGTCGCGCGAACTGCTCACCACGACAGTGATTTTGTGTCGATCCCCTTTTCGAGATCAGACGCAGCGGGCAGGCTTCGCGTTCTTGCGCGGGACATCACGCTTCCCGCGTGGAATTCCGGCAAGTTTTCCAATTCAGATTTAAATGTTTTGGACCCATATCTGAAGTTCCGGCTTCCATCCGGCCTACCACGACGTGAAGAAACTTTGCTGTGTCGTCTGTGGCTTGGTGTAGCTTTCACCAAGCACTACTCGTTCTTAATCGGTATGGCTGATAGCTCATGTGCCATCTGCGGGTATGACGAGACTATATCTCACATTCTTTGTGACTGCCCTGTCTACAGCGCCGAAAGGCAGTCGCTCTGCCATGCGCTGGAGCGTCTAGATCCACGCCCACTGACAGAAGTGAAGATGCTCGGCCACTGGCCGCGGTGATCGTTGGCTGTGAAGGCCTCCAAGGCACTGCTCCGCTTCTTGCGAACTTCTGGCCTGCATGATAGGATGTGACTTTAACGAACGCTTACTTTTCATAGTGACTCTTTTCTCTTTCATTTTTTATCCCCTCACCCCTTTCCCCCCGTGTAGGGTAGCAAACCGATTATTCTTCCGGTTAACTTCTCTGCCTTTCCTTTTCTTCCTCCTCCTCCTCCTCCTCAGAGAATTTCGAAGAGGCAGCGAGGTTTATTTCCCGCCATACCAACTCGCCCAATCTCCCGTCGTTAAACAGTACAAACGCAGCAAAATCATTAAATGTAGCCCAATATATATAACCATTAGTGATTGTGCCAGTGGAAATGGTCAATTATAGAAGAAAGGGAAAAGAAATCTAGCTACTCTAAAGGGCACGTCGGGAGAGTTATGCCAATTATGTAGCTGCCCAGCCTAGTGCTGTCTCTGTAAATTTGCATGGCTCACCAGCGGCTTCAACTTGGCTCACCTAAGCTATGGGTAAAACTTCGAGAACAGTACGTTTCGGAGAGCCTCAGACAAAAACGGGATGCGTTATGAACTGGAGTGGCCGGTAAGGTCCTAAAGCCATCCGTCAGCAATCGCATTCGTATAGCGCACCGCGTCCCAGCCCTCCCATTTCCCGAATTTCTCAGACTGCCCGTACAGCTTTCCCGAGAGGAAATCTTCCCAAAGCCTCATTTTGTCGAACGTAGTAACACTGAACGGCTGTCGTCAGCCAAGCCTGGTGCTAGGTCACTGGCTAAACTAAAAGGCAAGGCTATAAAAATGGCCCCAAAAAAAAAGTTGCATGCATATCTGCTAAAAGGTAACAACGTTTTGATAACGTCGCCTACGGATTGCCGATCGTGATGTTTCGCATCATCACGTGCGTTTCCGGTCGTACTTCGCTGCTGGGATCGAAAACGGTCCGCAATCACGTTCTCTCCTAATCAGTTCCCTCTACGCTGCTTTAAACATGCGCGCTGCATGGACTGGAAAATCGAATTGCGCCTTTTCAAGCTGCATATACCTTCACCTCAGATTTCATCAATGTTTTACCCATTTTACCCCAGGGAATTGTGAATTTTGATAGGAATGGGTAGAGTGAAATGCCCTCCGGGGCTCGTTGCTGCTCGTCTTGACAAGTTCTGCGCCTACCTAAAATGAGAAATTAATAAAAGAAGTTTGCCCTGCAGCCTCTATTTTCATATCCTCTTCGTTGCACCTGTGCCCAAGGTTTCATCTACCCCTACAAATGGTTCGCAGTACCCATAGCTCTATGCCCTGGGTGCAGGGTGGGGTTGTAGATGATCGTCCTAACTCGACTAGTGCCACAGGCTTTTTCCAATCTACACTTGAGCTCGTGCAAATGGGCGTGGAGCGGCCAGTTCATGGTCCAACAGATTGCAACATATTTTCGCATGCGTTAAGGCGGGTTCAGACAAGCATACCGGATCGCGAACGATCGGCTTACCACGTGACGCAAACCTCTCTCTCCTCTGAATGACCGCGAGCGTCCTGCGCCGAATCCGATTGGGCGCTGAGCGCTCAAGGTCACTCAGAGGAGTGACGTTTGCGTCACGTGGTAGGCAGTCCGCGCCGATCCTCCGAGATCCGGTCCGTTCGTCCGAACCCACCTTTATGGTAATGAAACGTCCGCCTTATGTAGCGACAAAAGCAAAGAAACGCATAACCAAGCTTCTTACTTTTTTATCGCTTTACTTTGTGCCTCTCTTCTACATCCCCAAAAGCCTGCAGGAGAAATGAGGGAAAGAAAGGTAAAATAAGAAAAAAGAAATTAGGTTCTAAGATAGCAACCTCCTATTCCAGCCAGACGCGTCTTGATCGTTCTCAAAACAAGACTTTTTTTTCTTCATCGGTCTTTTCCTGCGTCGCCTTCTCGTTGATGGAACGGAGGGCTGTGGCTCCGGGTGGTGATTAGCAGAGAGAGGGGTGCGATAAGTCTGTTCCGTCAGGGATAGGATCAAGGTGGGCGCCTTCAATCGTCGAAACAAGAGGAAAATCGTTCGGACCTGATGGCGTACTGTGCCAGATAGATAGATAGATAAAGAGGAGGAGGGAAAGGCAGGGATGTTAACCAGAAAGGGGTTCCGGTTGGCTACCCTGCACTGGGGAAGAGGAATTAGGGGACCAAAAGGAGGAAGAGAGAAGGGAAAAAAGGCATAACACACACACTGTGCCATACGTGACTTTTACACCATACGACATCGTTTTTCCTATTTTCTACATATTTGTGAATCTTGAGCACCTTACTGTATCCTATATAAAATTTTTCGTGCGCTTCCATTCTATCACGGCGTTGCATTTAAGTGCGAGAATGAATTATGGAATGATAAAAAAATATTTTCTGTGTTGTTGTGCTCCTGGGTGAACCGTACCTGGCAGGAGTTGGGGGAGGTTGCATATATCGGTCAGCCTCAAGAAGCCAGTAGCAAACGTGTAGCCTTTATGACCTAAAGAGACGAGAGTGCGAACGAACGGAATTATTCGGTGGAGAAAAATACTCCTGTTTCCTTCACTTGTCCACTTCCACACCGCATGCTTAAAGCACCGCTTAAACTTCTCGCTCTCAATACGGAGCCTCTATTGCTACTCGTCGGCCAGTGAAATACGCAAGGAATGAGGCGGCTTTACCTGAAGTCTGGGCGTCTCTAGAGTTAAACGCAGGATCTATCCCTGCCTTTATTCGTTGTTTATTCGTTGTTCGAACCCGACCGCGGCGGCTGCGTTTTTATGGAGGAAAAACGCTTAAGCGCCCGTGTGCTGTGCGATGTCAGTGCACGTTAAAGATACCCAGGTGGTCGAAATTATTCCGGAGCCCTCCACTACGGCACCTATTCTTCCTTTCTTCTGTCACTCCCTCCTTTATCCCTTCCCTTACGGCGCGGTTCAGGTGTCCAACGATATATGAGACAGATACTGCGCCATTTCCTTTCCCCAAAAACTAATTATTATTATTATTATTTATTCGTTGCAATGGGTGTCCATGCGAAGGGAACGATGTTTTCCTCTCACGAAAGACAGCGTGTGCCCCGTCATGCTCTTAATGAAAATTTAATTATCAATAATAATGTGACGCGATTTGCTTTGTCGAACAATTTCTTATTGCCAAAAGCACGAACTGATTGTGGTAAGCAAATTAATTCCTTATTTGCCACCGTCTACTCTGAATAATTTGCATCCTTCACTGAAATCACCAATGCCGTTGTATAATTTCAAAAAAGTGTTAAAACAGCAGGTATTTGAATCCTTGCATTTTTAATATAGTTTTGTTCTTAGCTATTTGTATCACAACCTGTTACTATACGTTTTTCCTTTGTTGCTTGCTTCCTTTTTTTTTTCCTCGCGCCTTGAATTGTTGTGCATCCGATCGTTTTTTGTATTTCCTCATAACGTTATAGCAGGCTCTATTTTTGCAGTCCCCACTTTTTTGTCTCCTGTTCTATATATACTTGTAAAACATGCAATTTACTGCGTACGCGAATTTAAAAATGCGAAAAAAATAATAAATTATACAACAATGTTCAAGCTTTCCGGCACATTATGCGAGCGTTCCTCATGGGGCGCACAGGCACGATAGGCATCGGTCAAACGCACTCTGACGTCAAAGATAATCCACTCAAAGGCACCCCGCCGGGAGCTATCATGTCACCCCTGCTCTTCAATATTGCAATTTTCAAACTGGCGTTTGCGCTGCAAGCACTTCCAAGTGTTGGTTTTATGTTATGCACCGATGACTTAACAATATGGGCCATGAAAGGCACCCTAGGCTAAAAAAAAAGACACCCTACGGTAACAAGCCTAGCTAGTCCAGAAATTCGCCTCTCAAAGCAGCCTCCACTCCACCCCGGAAAAACCAGAGTTCATAAGAATGCATGGCCCGCGATACGTCTCTCCAATGTCGCAGCAACCTCTCCATCGAAAGTCAAGCAATCAGGGAAGTTAATCTGAGCTATATTATTGGTCTTTGGATACAGGGCAACCTCCGTGTCACCCACATCATCCAGACGTTCAAAACCACCATAAGCCAGGTAGCTCCCATCATCAGCGTCATTATCAACGTCGTCAAGGAATTCGAGAAGACACCCTTCGATTGGTGCAAGCGCTGGTACTCAGCCGAATAACATACAGTCTATCCTTTCACACGCTCGCGAAAAGAGAAAAGCAGCAAGTTGACACCATCATAAGAGGGAGAAGGGGGGGGGGGGGGGGGGGGTATAAAAGACGGTCTTGGTCTTGAACCTTCCTAAAAACACCTCTACGGAGCGTTGGAGCGCACTAGGAATCTTCAACACCTCTTTAGAACTCACAGAAGCCACTCGTGCATTTAAAACACTGAGACTTCAGCCCACCTAAGCTGGACAAGCTCTCCTACGCCGAGTAGGCGCAGCGGCCGACATCTGCGCACTGGATGCTCATTCCTTTCTAGGAAGACAACTCAGTGGGAGTATCAACGTGGCGCCAGTACTGAAGCACATCCTTAAAGACGTTCACACAGGAAGACGACAAGTGGGAGTATCCTACCACTACGACCACTTACGTGGTCGCCGAAGCGCACTCGGGCCATGGCAAGTACGCAGTGGCTGCAGTGGACCACCGCTTCATCACTCTATTCACTGCTTCTGTAAGAGCCGAAACACCAGCGGTCCTGGAGACCACCGCCGTGGCCATTGTCATTGGGTATTACGAATCCCAAGGCCAAAGCACTCTTGTTAACAGACTCACAACACGCGTGTCGAAACTTCCTGAAAGGCCGAGTTCCCAAACACGTCACCCGACTCATGTGCACGGCACCTCTCATCAACCTTCTCCAAATCACCTGGACAGCAGGCCACGAGGGACTGGAGGAAAGCGTATGGTCACATGATATGGCTCATGCCATCATCAATCGAGCGGGACCACCCACCGTACCCCCTTTTCCCCCTCTACTTTCCACGTATAACGAACGTCTCGAGTTTCGGCATCCTCAGCGCAAACCCTCCCACTCACATCATAGGGAATTGTGCACCTCAGACGCCGTCTCCTGGCAGTGGATTCAGACGAAGTGCTTTGTAAACCTCCACAGACTACGCCTCATACACCCAAGATGGCACGCCGACACCTGTCTCTACTGCCAGGCCCGCCCTACACTCGTCCACATTTCGTGAGAATGTGAGACCAAATCAGACTGTACACAGAGGCAAAACACGTATTTTGAGCAGTACGAGGCACTGCTGACCAGCGACAACCCGGAGGACCAACGGACCCTCATCCAACAGGTCCGCAGGGCAGCCCAAGTCAGCGGAGCCTTGTAATAAGCACCCAACCCATAACCTCAAACTCCTTTTTTTTTCAGCGAAGTTTTCCTCCTCCTTCCACTTATTAGCAAGGTAATTTTGGGAAACTCTCTTTCCTCGGGCCCTACCGACGTTTATCAAGTGACTGCTTCATCTGACTCATTCGCAGAGGCGGGCTAGGTAGTGCATAAAACTGGTACCTGCAGTGGCGGGAAAGGAGCCAGGTTTAGCGAAAACTCGGTCGTTTGGCGCTTTGCATACGTTATTCAAAGCGGGGGCCGCCGGAAGCAGGTTAGACCACCCACGTCTAAGTGAAACCCCCAGTCCCACCTTCCCGCGGCAATACATCACCATCTCGAGCGAACAGCAGCCTCAGAACTTTCCAGCCTGTTCTTTCTCGCTACAGAAGTTGATAAACGTGTTTATAAAGTATATATACTGCACCAGAAACCTCACAGCGCGAATTCCAAGCAAGAGAGCAGCTAGCTTTCTCGGCCAGATCCCGGCAAGACCGAGAAAGGAGATAAAATGGAGGTCGCGAAAAGGCTATCAATCTCGGAACATCAGCGTGAAAGTTTCCGCGCATATGAAATCGGCAAAAAGCAGAAAATTTTAAGCAAAAAATTCGAATTTTTTTTAACTTTCGATAGGCGACGCAGCTTCCCAGACGGAAGCTTTCTGACGGTCGCTGATAAAGGGGCCGACGGATTTAGACACGTGGTCGGTAACCTTTTGGTTTGCACGAACGCGTGCGCCCAATATCAATGTTTGTGGGGGGGGGGGGGGGGGGGGGAGAATAACGGAGCAGAGCTCAGGCTGAGAGCAGCGGCCCTTGAAGCAAGCACAAGGTTACAAAAGACTCTTAGGATATCGAAAAATTAATGTTCTCTTGGGTAGAATTGCAAGCTGAGAGTAAGCCAGGATGCCTAAACAACTACAAAGGTTATAGCTGGCCAGCTGGGAGGCAGACCTGAAATGGACACGGCCACCGCATCGCTCTTAAGAAACCACCCCAGCAATCCATCTTGGTAGTTCGCTCGCGCCACCGCTCGCAGTCGGGGCCAGCTCATGCGGCCGATAGAGATCAATCATTCGAGACCCTCTCTGAGTATGCTTTGCCGGATCTTTTTTCACTTTCATCATCGTTCGCCGGGGAAGCCCAAACCAGGGATTGAAATCTTTCTTGTAGAATAAGACGTTGGGCTTTCGCATCGCTTTGCTGCTGTCGGCTTCTCTGCATTTACAAACCGCAGCCACATTTGTGCTTCCATGCGACTGGTAGATGCATGAAAAACGAGACCACAGGAGAATGAGGCCAGAGAAATCGCGAAAGCAAAAAATTGACTACTGCTGAACCTGGTTAGAGAGCGAAAGTTGTGGTGCATCGGGCAACTAGACGCGGCTTTGCGTTTTTAACGCTGAGTGCGTTCCCTGGAAGGCGGCAGTTAAATTAATAGTTTACCGCAAGAGGTTGGTCACCCAATGAACGCTGCGGCCTATACCCCCCCCCCCCCCCCCAGACTGACGTCACAACGACCGTCAGCGCTCTTTCTGTGCGCTCAGAACGCAATTAGTTTCTGTTAGCTGGTCTTGGTTGTTATAATAGCCAGGTTTATCTGTAGTGGTCGCTGTCTTTCGATCATTTACATTTGGACAAGAAATTCTCCGGCAGCCAATACAACTGACGCGGAGGGGAACGCGTTAGCATGGGGGTTCCAATTTCGTGAGTGCACTGACTCGTGGCGCCCTCTTTGAGAAGTGGCGCCAACTATCAGGTGCGCCAATGATTTGTGGCTGCTTCTGTGCGCTGCATGCTGCACGAATATACTGCCACAGCGTGAGAGGCTGGCAATTTAACACGCGGGGAGAAAGGCTGCTTCACAAGTTTTCAAATGATTTGAAACTATTAGGCGCATTGCCAGATGTGTTCAGGTGAGAGGTCGTTTGATCAACAGTTAGATCAAATGCCATCCAGCGTAGGCTTCAAATCAACCGCGAGTACGAACTTTGGCTCGCGTGTCCAAGTGCCGGCGTGCTCTCGCGTTTGGACTGTGTAATGCACGGATGAAAGTTGAAGACGATTTCCAAAGCGCAGCGTGATATGCTGACAGTTAAACACGCCTGGACAAAACCTGAGAGGATGGCCGAGTGGTGTAAAGGAGTGTTTTCAGCCGTGTTATTTTGACGTTTTTTAGCGCTATTTCCTTCGGTTTTGTCACTTCGCCACCGCTTGTGTTTCCCTCACGTAATCATTTCTATTGCATGCCTAGTTATATTACACCGCTTGGCCAATGTTTTTATCTCCCAGCGGCGTCGTATTATTTTAATGCTTATTTAGAATTGTAATTTTTTTTTGTTTTTTTTTTGTTTAGGGGGTTTAACGTCCCAAAACGACTCAGGCTATGAGAGACGCCGTAGTAAAGGCTCCAGAAATTTCGACCACCTGGGGTTCTTTAACGTGCACTGACATCGCACAGTACACGGGCCTCTAGAATTTCGCCTCCATCGAAATCCGACCGCCGCGGCCGGGATCGAACCCGCGTCTTTCGGGCCGGCACCCGGGCGCCGTAACCACTCAGCCACCGCGGCGGCTAGAATTGTAATTTGAACCCCAGTATGATTACTTCGTTTTTTGCAGTGTATTTTATCTGTTTATTCCTAAGTTGCCATAGGCAATGCCAACTCGTCAGGACACCACTTCTACATGTATATATAGCAATTTAGAAAGGGCGCACACCCCGTCAAGATGTTCCTTCAGCTTTTTCTCTGTGTGACTTTTCAAAGACTGCCGAAAAAATTAACTGGATTGAAATTTTGCGATTAATTATCTAGCAATAAAGTCGCATCTTTGTGCATTTTTTGCTGGTGGCACAGTTTGTCGCATTATGGGTCATATTCGTTACGAATTTTGCTTGGCAGCTTCTGAAGTCATTTAGCACTAAACCAATCTCATATATAGGAAGCTGTGAAGCTTCCAAGGTGATCGACGTTTCAAAAACGAGCACACAGGTCGAGGTAACACTTGAAGATTCCTGGACCTCGTGTCGCTTCTTCGTGTCTATGCGTGCATAACAGTTGGCGGGCTGTTAACTACCGCTACCCCATTCCATGTTGCTTTCTGTTTTTGCTTTTTTTTAGTTTGCCGAAAACCCGCCTGTCCTGAAGATGCACAGGATGATCCTCTGCAGAAGGCTGGGCTTAGAAATCGAATGACAGGACCCAATTTTATTGTGCGGTCATTACTACTTTACAGGTTCACCATTACTGATTCTTAACAGTCCCAGATAGGCACGCGCACGCAAACACATGCATGTCATATAATCACGAGTAAATAAAACTTCCCACCAAGTACACCACCAGTGAAAATTTTGATGAAATTTGCTCTTGCCAGATATTATAATGAATGCGAAGAAAAGCAGTTAATTGCCATGTCAAATAAAAGTAAATGACGCTTCGGAGCCCAAACGGGTTCCGAAACGACATTTCGATCTTGTTAGCGAGCAATATTGTGAGAAAGAAACTTGTTTAGATCAGAAACGTCATTTCCGTTTTGTTTGACATTGTCAGTGACTGCAGTTCTTCGCGTCCAAGCCCCCCGCCCCTATAAAATTTTATTTAGACAGTCTGCAGACTGTCTATAGACTAGTGTCAATAAAATCTATAGACTTTCTACAGACAAATCCTATACACTAGTCTATAGAAAATACAAATCCCACACAGCCTGTAGACAATCTGTAGATATATGATCATACAGTTTTAGTATACTTCTGTAGATAGACAGTCTGAAAACTATGATTAGACAAGTAAATATCTATAGGAACGCAACAGAGTCTATAATAAATCTATAGAACGGCTATCGAATATTTTTATAGGGACGCTACTTACGCACTGTTTTCATGGAAAGTTGGCTTGCCCCATAAAAGGACACCATCCGTTCAATCTGCCACTGCTAACCCAGCACATTCGCAGCTGTAAACGCAAGGAAACAACATCGTGCCAGCCGCTTTAAACATCAGTTTTCTGCGTCCTTGTCCCAGTTACGCGTGCTGCTCAGTCAGGCTACCAAACAAAGGTTGGGACACTTTGTTTCAGGCGTAGCGCAGGCTCTGCGCCAAATTGTCAAAGGCGCATTTACTTCCATGCGTTAATTCGCACGCTAATGGCGACAGCAATTAAGCGAAATGTGTGTCGCGTAGCTCGAAGCGAAAGTTTTGCTCTTATGACCGAAACGAATCGTAATTGGGAAATGCGATTCCGCATTGCCCAGAAGACTAAATAATGGCTCTCCATTTCTCGAATCATTCGCGAGCGTAATGAATATCGCAGCGCCGAAATTCATCTCGCGCTGCGTTTGTCCGCTCTCGATGTGGAAACATCCAAGAAGTAAGAAAAGGAGAGAGAACGTGGTAAGCAACCTAGGAGCCAAACATGCGGAATCCTGAGTGATTAGCTGGAATTTTCAACCCATGGAATGAACGCTGGTGTAAATCAAGGCTGTGTGAGGTGTCAATGAAGCTTCTGCGATGCAGAATCCCTCACTTAAATTTGTGCTTATGCAGATGCAGGTTCGCTACGACAAACCTTTGTGTCTCATGTGGACAAGTTGAAACAATAGATCATTTTCTCCTCTCTTGCCGGTGGTTCGCAGTTCAGAGAAGGCAGTATTTGGAGGTCCCTCTTCCGAGGTTAGGACTCCCTGTGTCTCTTCCAGTTCTTCTCTCGTTCGGTGCGACCGCCAAGGGATTCTCGTTAAGCAGTGTTTGCGGCTACCTTCATGATTACATAAGTGCAACTGATCGGTTACCTTGTCAATTCTGTATACAAAATTCTGCCGCATGTCCATAAAGTGTGCTTGAGTCTATTCCGAATAACTCAAATTTCTTTAATTTATTTAATTTATTAAGATTTTTCTCTAGACTCAGTCTTCTACTTCGCCGCCTCAGTCCTTTTTTCTCCGCGCGCAAATACTTCATTGGCATTCTCTACTGCACCTTGGCCAAACCTCCCGAGTGGGTATGTGCCATATTTACTGAGGTAAAGAAGATTAGCTGCGAGGGATTGAAAGCACACTGTCGTTATAATCTTCCTGGCATACCGAGCGCTCGCAAGCCAACCTTAACCGCTTCCTATGAAACAGTTGCACAGACAACTTTGTTCTTTTAATTCAACCAAGCAGCGCTGGAGAAAACTTTTATTTACTTTCCTTAGTGGGTTTAGTTGAAAAAGGCGCTCTTGTGATATCTTGTGAGCAAAGCTTGTGAGCAAAGAAAAAGAAACAGAAAATACAAAGAGAGAAAAGAGAATGCTACTTAGGTTAAGGAATTTGCACTTGTCGTGTTCGCATAGTAGTTGAGTTTCTCATAGACCAGACTACCCACGCTGAAATATTAGCTTGTCTCCCCATGGCAGTAGAAAAAGCAACTTCAGTTTTGTGTTCTCAGAGGGGCACACAATCATGCTGCACGTTCTTCCCGACTTTTTAGGCAGGTTTCATTCGCTACAAGGTTCGCTATCCGCATTATTTCCCGTCCGATTTTAGTAGGAAAGCTTACGCGTCCTCTGATACGGCTTTGGTTCTGCACTTGGTGGCCACACTTTTCCGTCCGCGCTGCAGAGCTCTGCTGGATAATAATGCTGTTCCATGCTCTATTACACAACAATACAAACTCATAGGACAGTCTGTGTAACGAGAGGTTCAACGACAGTGTTCGCGTTGGGCGAAAGAATGTTGCTTATCCACTATTATTTGTTGACGTCGCGGTCGTGAGATCTCCGCTAACGGAAATAAGTTCGCGCCTTCCTTTCCTGCTGCGGTTAGGCTTAAGAAGCCGCGCAGTTTCATCGCATTGGTTGCGTAGTTGCGCTGGAGAACTTGATATAAACTTACAGGATGGTTAGCGTTGTGTAACGAGATATTTATTAATAGCTAATTGCGGCGGAGAATAATTTTTTTTATTTTTATTATCTGATACAGCAGAGTGATGTCACTACGCTGTTACTCGTGACGTCACTGAGTTCAGCCCACTCAGCGTGTCGCGTCGCTGTCGAGCGCTGCAGTGACGTCACTGCACCCTCATCGTGGAGCGCTGCACTTGCTTCGCTCTCTCCCCTCCTTTAATTCCCTCCTTGCACTCATTCGTGCTACGCCAACGCCAACGGCGCGGAACCTAGAAACCCGCCCTCAACAGATGTCGCTGTAAAAGCATCGACCGAAAGTACGAGTGAAGACATCCATCCGTAGGGCCGAGCCACCCAAGGTGCTGTCGCCGCAACCAACAGCAACAACAAACCTAATTCCGAACAAATCCGTAGCGAACAGTCGGCACAGGCAAGTCGGTAAAGTGGCAGTTGCATCTGCGCTGCTAAATTTATTGTGGCACAAATACTGACTGCCATAATCGCCCACAACAAATAATCTTTCCTTGGCATCGCGAAGACAAAGCGCTTCAGCATTGCGAGCAGTGGCATACTGATAAAAGAAGGCCGGCTCTGGAGAATTATCCGAATATTAGTCTTGCCTTAATGAGAAAGCACTACTCCAAACGTATCAACCGCGAGCAAGAACCTTATCTTGTGTGAAGCATCGGAGTAACTCGGGTAAGCTCGGGATAGTTCGGAGGAGCGTCGCGCAAGCTGCAGCCAATGGGAGGACGCTCGGGAAAGTTCGGAGGAGCGTCGCGCCAGCTGCAGCCAATGAGAGGAAGCTCGGGAAAGTTTGGAGGAGCATCGCGCAAGCTGCAGCCAATGAGAGGAAGCTCGGGAAAGTTCGGAGGAGCGTCGCGCCAGCTGCAGCCAATGAGAGGAAGCTCGGGAAAGTTCAGAGGAGCGTCGCGCCAGCTGCAGCCAATGAGAGGAAGCTCGGGAAAGTTCGGAGGAGCGTCGCGCCAGCTGCAGCCAATTAGAGGACGTTCGGGAAAGTTCGGAGGAGCGTCGCGCCAGCTGCAGCCAATGAGAGGAAGCTCGGGAAAGTTTGGAGGAGCATCGCGCAAGCTGCAGCCAATGAGAGGAAGCTCGGGAAAGTTCGGAGGAGCGTCGCGCCAGCTGCAGCCAATGAGAGGAAGCTCGGGAAAGTTCAGAGGAGCGTCGCGCCAGCTGCAGCCAATGAGTGGAAGCTCGGGAAAGTTCGGAGGAGCGTCGCGCCAGCTGCAGCCAATTAGAGGACGTTCGGGAAAGTTCGGAGGAGCGTCGCGCCAGCTGCAGCCAATGAGAGGAAGCTCGGGAAAGTTCGGAGGAGCGTCGCGCCAGCTGCAGCCAATGAGAGGAAGCTCGGGAAAGTTCGGAGGAGAGTCGCGCCAGCTGTAGCCAATGGGAGGAGGGCGTCGCGTCAGCTGCCGAGTAGAAAGAAGGTGTGACGATGAAGAGCGAGTAACGCAGTTGCGTGCACATGTAGATGCCGGAAAGAATAGGCAAAGAATGAGCGTCCGCCTCACATGCGGGAGGTGCGCGGTTCGAACACAGTGCCGCCGGGTACCCACCGGTGATACAAGTACAATTTTTCCCCTGCCTGCTTCTCGGCTTCTTTTGGTTAAAATACTTGGGAAATGGATCTTTGACACAACCTTGAGTAGAAGAAAAACTTTGTGTCATGGCGCTCTTTGGCCACAGATGCCCTTGACCCATAGAAATTCATCAACACATGCGTTCGCGCGTCTACTCGGTTTAACTACGTTAAAACCTACCACATCTTTTTTTTTACTTTGAAACATTGTCAATAGCAATCGATAAAACGCCAGGTTAATGTCATTTTGTTCAGTAAATTGGTCGGATATTAATGGTGCTCCACGAAAACTGAACTTCAGGCATATATTTTACCAGTCCCGCCTTCCGGTCCCAGCATCAAGTCTAGCGAATAGTGAGCAGTTCCAAGTTTTCACGCGATAGCGTTAGACTGCAAAGCTCGTTCACATGCCAGCACTGGGTTTTCCAATGCGGTTTTCTTGGGACGGTAAGGAAAACCACCCTTATATAAAGGCAGAATAGACGTGCAGTCATTCGCGTTTCAAGCCATATCTGGCTCGTGCCAAACGTTGTAGAAATTAAGGCCATGATCAGAATTCGACGTTGCACAACAGGGCCAGCAATTGTCTTCACCAAAGATTCTGGCTAGCCAAGAAGCAATCATCCGAACGACGATAACGACGACCCCATATTTGTTTTGCTGCGTGCCATCGCGCTGCCTCCTTCTCACCTCCGGTATGAGAGACGTCCGCACGAACTACTAAAGCCCCTTTACGAACTACGGATGAGTGTCGCCATCTTTCGGGGAAAGGAAGAACGAGTAAGGTAGTCTGAGCGGTAAAGCTTGGCCCGAAAAATTATCCTGGCGAACACAAAATACGGGTGAGTGTCGCCATCCCTCGAGGAAAGGAAGAACGAGGCGGTCCAAGAAAGAAGGCGCCAGAACCTGGAACGAATAAGATCGGTGCCGTGGCTGCGTGTTAATACTTATTTTGTATATTCCTCGTCTCCCTTAACCCTTTCTTCTTGCTGTCTTGTTATTGCCCCACTCCATTTTCTTTTACTGATATTTTTAACCTCGCGTTCACGTGTTCGACATTTTCCTGCAGAATTCCTTACCATATGTCCTGTGCACCTCTTCCCAGAAAATTTCTTTGTGTTTATTTCTTTTTAGACACGCAAGGCGAAACAAAGATATCTCGTGGCGAGATAACGATGTCGCGATGCTGCTTTGTTTCATTTTTTTAGTTTGTCCTGTTGCGAGAATTACACAGAAGGTAATGGCCTGCTAACCAGGGGCGAATTAAGGGTGCTTTTAATGTTTGTGTTTTCTTTGTGTCTTCTGCGTGCCAGGAATCCGCTAATTAAGAGGCTGGTAATATTTCGCTGTATAAAAATAAACCATACTCAACCTGACTCAACGGCATTTAAGTCTCACAGCTTTACTTCGATCTTTAGGCAGCCAGGGCACTTGGCTGCTTGGTAGAGGAATAGTGTGAGGAGGCTGTTTCCTAACCGCAGGGTTTTAGAGGTGCGCAAATTTATAAAAAAAATGGCTAGCGGTTTAGCTTTGCTAAGCACAAAATATGCTACCGAAACAGTTTGTTGCAGGCGTACACCACCGCCACGCACCTGAAAGCGCGGCTGAGGTGTCCACTGACCCTGGGCACCAGCTATGCGCGTCTTCAACTTTTTTTCATCGGCAATGCCAATTTAGCCAATGTACGCCGACGGCCGCCTTTCTGCAGCAGTTTTGTCAACGCCAACGCGTATTGCTCTAGTGCCATGTTTCTCACACAAAGTTGTCCACGCCAACGCAGGCAGCGCTAATCTTTCTGTCACCACCACCGCATAGCTCAAACGGCGAATATTTGTTTGATAGTAGTATTAGTTCACGAAGAAGGCGATGTGCAATGCACGGCGCGAAAGGGTGTTGCAGTTTAGCACGAGGCGTGTTCGGGCGGCGATAGCCTAGTGCTCTCGGGCAGTGGCCAGCGAAACTGATCTGTTCATGCCGCCGCGGGTTCGATGGCCTCTGATTAATTTTGATCACCCGTGTTCTTTAACCTGCACTTCCATCGCGCAGCTCCAGCTGCCCTTACAAAAATGCGCATTTAGCTTCAATTAACCGCATATTCAGTCCCTCTAGAGATACAACATTTCAGTAAAAAACTCAAACTAAATTGAGCTGGTTCGTTATACTAATGACAAAACATTATCTACTGACATGTGTCAACAAGAAGTCTCTCGGTCAAATGAATCCCAGTTAATTTCATGGCAATAATTTCTCTAGAGGTAATTTTTTTCGTGGAACCCTCATTAAGAGGCTGATCAGTACTGTTAGAAGTAGAAAGTTTCGGCAATATTTGTGAAAATTTCGCTTGAAGCACATAAGCGTTGGTTAAAAGAGGTAAAAAAAATTCTAGGCAAGTGGAAGTCTACGTCAAGCAGGGATTCGTAGAACTGAATTGAACTTTTTTCTTCGCTGTTCGCGTACAAAGAACTGACTTAAGTGATCTAACTTCGCGGTTAAACCTTTTGCTTTGTCTCACCCAAAGATTGACTCAATTGCGCTGAAATATTTCGAAATGTTTACCTACACTGGCTACGCTAGTAGGTAGCAGACATAAATTTCCGCAACGTGAAATCCCGCTCTGCAATTCGTTGTGTGGTCTGACCTACCATAATTCAAAGACAACCAGAGAACACCCTGAAGCATCAGTTTTTATCTACACCTCGTAACCCAGACCTGACGTTGTGTTCAGGAGCGCTGAGGAGAATACAATTTTTGTTTTCAGCAAAAATTACTCTCTCTCTCTTTCTGATTTTTCCGGCAGCGAAAGACACATTTATTAATGAGAAATTTTATTTAAATCTTTTCCGCCCCTCTACTCAAAGTCGTGCCGTCAAGACAGATGAAGATTCCGTGATCACCGTTTGCAAGTGAGTGGCCATGTAGCCTTTTATAGCCTCAGAGATGCGTATGCGTCGTTAAAAGAAAACTGACGTACCGCAGTTTGCTTGCGAGAATGGCCAGGTGTGGCAACACCTTTAGTTCATTTTTTTTACCTTTTCTAGCTTAAAAAAGCTCCGTTTGAAGTTGAATTGGCCTCTTTATTACCAGAACGCGGTAATCTACCGATGCAGGCTAACTAGAATCTCATCTCGGTGTCTTTCTAACCAGATTCTTGTGAAATGGGAACGTTAAATGTTGTTAGAATTATTTCCCGTTTCTAACTGTACCGGCACTTTTGGCGACCATTAATTCAATTTTTTCGTCCATCGCAGACACAAAAGCACTTTCAAGTTCACTTTCCTCCGTCATAATCACCATCATCACGAGTCAGATTACGCCCACTGCAGCGCAAAGGCTGTTTCCATATCTCTCCAAATAACCTTGCCCTGTACCAGCTGCGGCCACCATATCCGGGCAAACTTTGTAATCTCATCCGCCCACTTAACTTTCTGCCGCCCCCTGCTACGCTTGCCTTAAGTGATTGCGATTGGTAAGTTTCCACACGAAAAAAAAATATATCTAATGAGAAAAGGCTTAGCAACTACGCAAGAGTATAAAGGCCACAGCCAGAACTCTTTGGATTCGGAAGAATATGACGCAACTCCATCGGTCAGCGAAGACATTAATCCGATGCAAGCAAGAAGCTAAATAGAGTGTGCGTCGTTTTATTAGCCAGACGCGGTCGCTGACAGCTGGCTCAGGTGGGCAAGCCGATGCGCAACTCTCCTGTTGCTAACCGCTTGTCCCGAAGCGAGAAAAATGATGACTGCGGAGTTGGAGTTCTCCTCTTACCAATCCCCAAAGCCGGTTGGCTGCATTCTGGGAGATTAAGTCTTACGAAGAAGGCAGGCTGTCCGTGAGCGCAGACAGTAGGCATTTATTTGCAGGCCGTCGGATCTGGCACTCCGACGGAGAACGAGGAAAAGTGCAGCCGGCTTTCATATCAGGTGTCCTTATCGAACACCTCGCGAGAAAACTGTTCGAGCCTTGTCGTCAGAAGAACCTTCAAACGTTGCCGCATTCGGGAGAGTCTCAAAGAAGACGAACTCCAGGTTTTTGTGTGACGTTGGCCTTGTGCTAGAGCATCCGCCTCGCATACGGGAGGTGCTGGGTTCGATCCGCAGTGCCGCCGGGTACCCACAGGTTTTTAATGGGTCCAATATTTCCCCCGGCCTGGTGCTCGGCTCTACAGGGTGAGATGCTTGGGAAAAGGGTCCTGACCACAGTTGCTCTGACGGATCAGCGATAAGTTCCGCCGTCAATAACGTTAAATCCGCCTCGTGCGGTAGAAGCCCATTTTGTGGGCTTTTACCACAAGGATGCTCTATCAAGACCAGGCTTTACGATACCTTTCAAAGTAAAAAAAAAAAGCTGGCGGGTTAGCATTGCTAAGCACGAAATATTGTGCGAAAGCAGAGTTTTTTCCAGGTGGACACTACCGTCACGTACTTGAGAGTGCGATTGAAGTGTGCACTGACCCAGGGAGCCAGTTACGCGCGTCTGACATCGCACTGCACACGTGCACTGGCATCGCATTGCACAAAGGCGCCTTTTTGCGTTTCGCCTCCGTCGAAACGCAGGCGCCGCGGTCGGGTTGGTGCACGGGTACTCCGGCTCAGTAGCCGAGCGCCCTACCCACTGAGCCACCGCGGCGGGATCCCAAGAGTCCTCCTTGCTGAAAAACTGTGAAGTCACAAGCGACACCGTAGCAACGAGATGGCGCAAATCTCAAAGGATGTGAACTACTTCTTCAGGGGCGGCCCGCACCATATTTTTGGAAACGACCCGAGTAAAATGTGGAGGTCGCCATCGGCCCGGGAACGCTCAATTATGGTTGGACATCGATTTTGGTCCAAATCGCCCAAGGTCAAATTTCGGGGGTCGCCCAAGGTCAAATATCGCGGGTTGCCCAGGCCAAATGTGGAGATCGCCATCGTGTCGGGCTCACTCAATTAGGGCTGGACATCGATTTTGGTTCATATTATCCAAAGTCAAATTTCGGGGGTCGTCCGGCCTAAGTTCTTTGGAAATGACCCGGGCCAAATGTGGAGGTCACCATCGTGTCGGGCTCGCTCAATTATGGCTGGACATCGATTTTGGTTCAAATCATCAAAAGTCAAACTTCGGGGGTCGTCCGGCCTAAGTTTTTGGGAAATGACCCGGGCCAAATGTGGAGGTCACCATCGTGTCGGGCACGGTCAGTTAGAGTTGGAAATCGATTTTGGTCCAAATCGTACGAGGTCAAATTTCGGGGATCGCCCTGGCCAAGTTTTTGGAAACGTGCCGGGCCAAGTGCGGAGGCCGCCATGTTGTCGGGAACTGTCACAATGGCTGGACATCGATTTTGGTACAAATCAGTCAAGGTCAAATTTTCGGGGTACGCTGGGCCAAATTTGGCGGTCGCCATCGTGTCGGGCACGCCCAGTTATTGTCGGACATCAATTTTGGTCAAAATCGGCCAAGGATTTCGGGGGTGGCCCGGCTCAAATTCTGGCCGCTTGGTGTTACAGTTGCTATGGAAACGACTAATGCACAAACAAGATTTTCGCTCGGTTCTGACAATCGCACGAGTGCTAATACTAAGTTTCGCATACTGCATGTAATGAAATTCGACAATCCTATTGCAGGTTTCAATACCGTGATAAGGTTATTCGCAGAAGCTACTACTAGTTCGTGATGCGAATCTCTTTTGGTACCTGGATCATGCTGCCCAGATTTTCGTCTTGAAAACTGCGAAAGATACGTTGGTGACGTCCGCATGTGGACTGCATGGCAAGGCGAACATTGTAATGGAGAATGAAAAGATTAACTAAAATTAACAAATCTGCATCTTAATTTGTAGTTTTAATGCAATATACTGTGAAGCAAAGCCGTCGAACCCATTTTTAGGGACTATTCTTTGGACATATCTCCTGGACCTTGATATTGTGGAGTGGATTTGCAGTTTGGTTTCAGCGTCACACTAACACGGATTCACCTATATGAGAGTAAAAAGTAAACAGTTCTCAAGAGCACTCCATTAAAAGTGAGCGTGCTAGAGGTCTAGCTCACTTCATTTTCACTATTTCCTTTCTCAGAACTGAGAAGCGTGACAGTCGCGCCATCTACAACGCGCTCGAGCCGGTTGGCGCCGGCGAGCACTCAAGTGGCGACAAGAAGCTCGTAAGAAACTTCCGCACAAAGGATTTATTGGCAGTTATTGTGAAAGAGATCGCGTTGGATGGCGCGGGAGTTTTCTTTCCCAGATTCATGTATCGTGATGGGAGATGAAGGCGATGGAGTACGTTGTCCGACGAACACGCTGAACGCCGGAGCGAAGGCGATGTGTGCAGTTCATGGCAATGGCGCGTTGAATGCAGTAACATTGTACTATCCAGATTGACGAGGAAAAGATGCTTCTGGCCCCATCATAGGGCTCGTGAGGAACAGAAGTAAATCTTGCACGACACGTGGCTGTCACTGCAGGACCAGATGCGGGGTCAGAAGGGGCCAAGCCCGATTCACGAAATAGCACGTCCAGTTGGCGCGTGTAGAGCGGGAAAGCCTGCCTACCTGCAGGCACAAAAGGCAATGTAAACAAAATGACACACACAGGGAACTAGCGCATGCACTCCGACAGCATTCAACCAACGTTACTATAGTAGGCCCAGCAAATTTATTCTGCAGCAAAAAATTAAGTCCCCCTAACATTTTCCCTTGGGCTAAGCCGAATTTCATGGTTAGTTCGGGTGCGCGGTCTGGCAACGAGTGACCTTACGTTTATCCTATAGCGAAGGGCAGGGGTTTGTCGTGGGGGTACGGTAGGCATGAGTCAAGCATGATCGCTCATCTTTCCACAACATATGTTTAGATACACAAGCGGATCTGGGAATGCGGCTTTGACAATGTAGGATTAACCGGGTACAGTAAGCAGTCAACGGGTGCGGGTGTCGGGATCAGGGGTGTTGGGTTGGAATGAGTTTGTATGGTGCATAAGTGGATTTTGTGTCTCAGGTTGAGTGTGGCGGCTGTGCAGGCTGTATATACATTACATGAGTGTACGGGAGTGCGTGGATGACGACACGACCTCACAGGACGACACCCAAAGAGCTACCGCTGAGTGTAAATGAAAAGAAATCGAAGTAAATAAAAGCCCCTTGGAGCGGGCTTGGTCAGCAGTCAAATAATAAATTAATGAAATGCAGCAATATAGCAAACGTCATTGTCAGGAGAGCAAAACAAAAGTAAGAAAAGGGTGAGTGAAAAATCGTGCACAAAGGGCGGGAAAGTTTAATCCGATACTGAAGTGCCGGCTTCAAGGAGGAGAGAGCCTCGAGGAGACAAAGGCATGGCAGCTATATTTAAAAAAAAATGAATAAAACATGTAAAGCAATAAAACAAGGCAGTTGCAAACGACACGTTTTATACAACGCAGAACTAGCAAATAAAGCTCATGCATACAAGGCAAAAACTGGGCGGCTCCGAGAACCCAAGTCGGCATATCTGCAAAGACAAGTGGAAAGCAAAGTATGGATGTCGTGCGCATGCTATAGAGGCTTCCAACGGACACGCTGCGCACTGTCCGGACTGTGGGGCGCAAAAATGGCGTATGCCATGCGACCTTCCATTCATTTGCACTTACCACCCTGCTCCTGGTGCCAAGAGCGCTAAAAAGAAGGGCGAGGCAGGAAGGAAACGTCTTGGGTCGTGCATGGATGCCGGATTGGGGCCACAGATTCGAGCTCGGTCTACCGAGTCGGCTCCGTGCTGTACGGGTCCAAGGGATACTCTAGGCCGGCATATCTGCGGAACCTTTGCCAAAGGTAACCATGGATGGAGACGACTTGACAGCGCGGACAGACGGGACGGAAGAGAACACGGACACGTGCTCTGTATTGTCTCCCGTCCCATCTGTCAGCTCTGTTCAGTCGTTTCCATAAACATGCACCAGCCAGACCGATTAATCCCTCTTCTTGCAACCATGGATGTCGTGAGCATTCCAAAGTCGTCCGAGGGTCACACTGTACACTGGCTGTACTGTCAGAAACAAAGGTGGCTTATGCCACGCGAACTTTGACTAAACTACATCATCGATCCCCTTCAGCGGCGCCTGGTGTTGAGGAACCTTAGAGGGTGCCGCATTCATCTGCAGCCATGCCAGTTTTCTCGTTTCGGTAAGTCGTGGTCCTGCTTACCGAAAACGCAGAAAACGACGCTGCGATGCAGTGCAGTCAAAGCAGCCGACAGTACAGCGTTTGTGACGGTAGGCAGAGGGCGCACGAAAGGAATCTTGCCCGGCCCGCAACTGCCATATCGGGCCGGATGTCATCGCGGGCCGAACGCACCCGTGCCGTTGGATCAAGTATGAGAGCGCTGGAGTTAGCATATCTGCAAATAAAAAAAAGAGGTGACATACACGCAAGCATATCGCAGTTGCACAAACTCACCGTGGCAGCAGAGTGAGCCCTATGCCGCGGGGCTGACAAAAAGTAAGAAAAGCGAACTACCGACCACGGCTGCAGCGGAAACACGATGTGCTGCAGACCGCAGGCAGCGCCCGTTCTTCGGAGTTGCTGGACGAGGGTGGCGAAAATTTCCGAGCGCCGTGTACTCTTCCTTTCTTCTTTCACTCCCTCCTTTATCCCTTCCCTTACGGCGCGGTTCAGGTGTCCAACGATATGAGACAGATACTGCGCCATTTCCTTTCCCCAAAAACCAATTATTATTATTATTATTATTATTATTATTATTATTATTATTATTATTATTATTATTATTATTATTATTATGTACTGTACGACCACAAACCACGTGTCGCTCAAGAGAATATACGAGCCTGACCGTTCTGGAACGACATGGTGGCTTGGTCGCAACGCCATCCGGAACGAGTTTTTGTTTCATGCCGCAAACGGCAGTGAGCTCGCATATCTAAACCCCGTTGAGGCAGCGAGCAAAGTCCGGCTGGTTGGTTCGTGCTGAACGGGACGAGATAAGAGACAGACAGCGCTTGTGTCTGTCTCTTCTTTCCTCTCGTCCTGTTTGTCAGCGCTGTCTCGTCGTTTCGTTCAACACGAACCAACCAGCCGGACTTTGGTCGCTGGCTCAATGGGGAACTTGCGCTGAAGTTTGCGGTGCCGATTGCAGCGCCACAACACACTGCCTAGCGAGAAGAGCAAGCAGTTTTGGGTAGTACTATTAGTACTTTTCCGCGCCACCTTCAGGCGCTTATTGGCGTGAGCCTCCGCGCTCTGTCGAAGGCGCACGTGCCGTGCGTCAGCTATCTGGGCTACGCCAAGAGAAGCTAGGCAATGAATGCTGTCAGCCAAGCGCGGGTATCTAATCGCGCAGAATGTGTTCTCGCGTTTGCAGCGGCCCAAGCGGCTGACAAAAGCAGTTTTGTGTCACCGAATGGAACAATTGCAGTGCCACCTTGGCAGCGCAGGTTCCCCATACCTAAAGCTGACCCGCCTATTGTGAGCTAAGCCTAAAACTAATAATTCTAGCTCCCCACGCTTCCGTCATGAACAGGAAACCCGATGGCGACAGCCCATGAAACCTCTCCTCTGAATACAGCGTGTTGCTTGCTGGTTGTTATTCAATGCTCGCGGAAACAGCGAGAGTGAACCTTAAATTCATTTTAACAGCCGACAGCAGGATTCACGGACGCATGTCGCCCTCGCACTCACTTTCGATGCAGACGGCCTGGCTCGGAGCTGTATTCATCGGCAGTCGTCGGTCGGTCGTGAGTGCAGCGGCGTCTCCGATAGACGGTGAAGACGTCAACAACACAGTGGTACCGCGCACAAACTCATATTCAGAAGCACTGCCGCTTGCACGGCGAAAATAAGTTCTCGCGGCTAGCACCAACGAAGAAAGAACGCCGGTCTCCGTCAGTCGCATTTTTCACCCGCTAGTCAGACCGCTGACGCATGCGCATTACTGTCGACTACAGGCCTATTCAAAGGCGGTCTGCGCTGATGCACTTATCAGCGAATAGAAATCCCTTCCCCCCCCCCCCCCCCCCCCCCCCCCCCCCCCCGGTGCAGAAGCCGAGAACAGTGACAGTGCACTGCGCCCGCGCCGCTGCTTCTATGGGCAGACAGCTCGTCGTCGCGTTTCTTGTGGCCAGACTTTTTATCTTTTTTTTTGTCTGCCCCTGGCGCGGCTCGGTGATGTGATACCAAGACTGCTTCAGACGCGCAAGTTTCGCCATGCATCTGCGTTGTAGAGTTTGGGCGACTTTTTTTGTGTGTTTCTTACCCAGCAACTAAATGGACAAAAAGGATAAGAACCATTTTCCGCATCCCCTCTTGTTAATTCGAGATTCTAATGGGTTCCAACTTCCACAAAGTGAACAAAGCGCCTTCAAAAACCATACAGACACTTGGGCATAACAGATCCAAAAGTCGAGACACTATACGTTCGATTTTTATTTCTTTTTCAGCAGCGGCTCTAGGCAGGTCATGCTGTTAGCTCCTGCACAAATGCGAACTCGAAGATGAACACACAGAAACAGGACCGCGCCAGCTACTAACTGTTTTTTTTTTTTTACAGTTGCGTTCTCCTATGGCCAGCGTCGTTCGTTCTGCGCGTCTGTCAGGAGAATTAACAGTACACGGCCAAGTCAAAACAATGGTAACATAGTTGGCTGGTGTCCTGCGCCTAGCTGTTTGGAGTAGATGCACCGGTTGCCAACCACGGCTAGGCCAATCGTAACGGCTGTTGAACCCGTGTTTGTGCTCTTAAGTGCTAGTACACATCATACATGTCATGACTTTGCGGCCATTGTCACAACAAGAGGTCGCATCAGTGAGTTCAGACTTCTCCCCCTATCCTCTCTTCCTGTCCCTTCACCTCTTTCACTTGATTTCTCCATTCTGCCTGCTATCCTTTTATTTCCGCTGCCCAGCTCAGCTGCTTCAGTATCGATGCCAGATGCCGGGGCTAGCAAAAATATTTTCCTTCCTTTTCACAATGATTTTAATAAACCACTACCACCACCTCCACTGCACCACCGCGCCTGATGGAGTAGCAGGCTAAAGACTTAATCCGGCGGACCTCTCGACCTTTCTCTACATTAAAGATGCCTCTCTCTCGCTCTAGGTTGCTCTCGAATTATGCTCCATGTGCCCCGTCTGTAGCTTTGTTTCCAAAGGAACGGTTTTTCCGTGGCCAAACAGATATTACCGCACTGGAAGCTACAACAACAAAAAAACTGAGGAAGCACGTGCTCCGGTGATTTGCCTACACGTACACCCTGTTTTTCTGTAGCACCTCTTTAATGCGTAACGATTTTTTTTTTTTACATACGAGGGGGAATTTTGGTCATCTTCATTTAGGTGAGGTACTTGCCTGATTCGGACAGAATTATTCGGAAATCCCCATCGTATGCGGCGACGGCGAAACAAAACCGAAAGGAGGACGAAACGACTTTATTGTACTTTTAGAAGGGGAGGAGGATGGGGAGATCAGGCCGGAAGAGGATAGGTCGGGGCCCAAGGGGTCGCAACCTTTCCCAACCATTCCGCTAGCCTGTCCTTCTTTATCGCAGTGAACACTTCTTAGTGCCTTCTCCCACTCTTCCGGTGACGGGGCTAGTCGCATGAGCTATGTTGGGGGACGGATTACGGTCGCATCTCCACAGGATGTGTTCCTGTCCTGCTTGATGTAGTGCACATGCAGTTTTTACATTTTGACACGCTATTATCCTAGAGGATAGCTGCTGGTCTCCTAGGAATAAGCACGCTTCTCGTCTGGGTTCTCAGTGTTACTGCAATGCTAACCCTGCTCAAACCGGGCGGATGGGCAGCCTCATCCAACGGACCCAGCGAAATGGAATTGAGCTACGGCTGCTACGGCTACGGGAAGCGCCTCCTTCGGCAACAAAACACAAACCCAAGAAACTTCGCAGCAGTGGTCCTCCTGGTGCCATCTCGCACCCACCGGACCAACTAGCCTTCTACAGACGTGGCCTCCGTGATCGACTTCGGAAGCGCAGCGACAACGCGTTGCTGCGCTGCCGACTACTGATCCGGAGTACCCGGGTTCGAACCCGACCGCGGCGGCTGCGTTTTTATGGAGGAAAAACGCTAAGGCGCCCGTGTGCTGTGCGATGTCAGTGCACGTTAAAGTTCCCTAGGTGGCCGAAATTATTCCGGAGCCCTTCACTACGGCACCTCTTCATTCCTTTCTTCTTTCAATCCCTCCTTTATCCCTTCCCTTACGGCGCGGTTCAGGTGTCCAACGATATATGAGACAGATACTGCGCCATTTCCTTTCCCCAAAACCAATTATTATTATTATTACTGCCGAGTTCGCAGTTTTGGTACTCGTGGCGCCCTCTCGCACCCACTAGACCAACTAGTTTTCTACAGACGTGGCCTCCGCGATTGGCAATTTCTTCAACTCAATTACAAAGGCTACGTTTGTAAAATGCTAGTTTGTCCGATGGGTGCGAGATGGCGCCACGAGTTCCAGCGCTACGAAGTCTCTCGGGTGTGTTGTCGGAGCCACCGTGGACGGGGCGTAGCCGGAGCCGATCACGGAGGCCACGCTACAAAGAAAGGAGAGAGTTGGAGGAGATAGCGCGGTTTATTTAAAAGCACTTCCTTGGCTACGCTAGCAAAGTTGGACACAGAAAACATGATTTGCAGGAAATTGCCGCAGTTTCAACGAGTTCGGTTTCTGTCTATCGTAATAAAGGGTTTAAATCTTCGTTTCTCGTCGTCTGTTTTCGCCTTTCTGTCCCCGGCGGTAGCTGTGCTCAGTTGGTGAGCGAATTATCTTTGCTTGGTGCTCTCTGGTGTGAAGCAGCGTAATACATCATCAAAATGTGGTCGTACAACGACCAAGAGAAGTCCGTGGCCTTGACCTGGCTGTGTGAGTCCAATTCCCTTCGCTTCGTATACGGAAGCAGTTCAGAGTGACATTTCATCGCAGATTGCATATTCGATGCCGGGAGCTCTCGGGAGAGCATTCGAGATGTCATTGAGGGCGCATTCGATCCGGACCCAAGGCTCTCATGTAGGTACGCTGCACTAATGTTCGAACAGGAACCTCAACCGTGAGCCACGCCCTGAGGAGAAAAGGAATGCGGCCGTATAAAGTCCGTGCGCTGCGCGAACTGACCAACTTCGGCCTGACGTGGAGGTTGCAGTTATGCAGAGAGGAACAGCAGCGAATTGATGCTGACCCTGGCTATCTGCAGTTTCGGGTTTTTCACCGATGAGGCTGTGCTCCACCATGACGGCGAGGTGAACAAGCAGAACACGCGAATGTGGTGTCGAGATAACTCAAGGGTCATCATGACACGCCCTGTTCACTCCTCAGGTGTGACAGTGTGGTGCGGGATCTGGAGGGAAGGGGTCATTGCAGACGCTTACTTGCATATGCTGGAAAATCAGTTCCTACCTGAACTCAACGCGAACCATATGCAGAAATAAATCTGGTTTTTCCAACATAACGGCACACCGGCACATTATTCGGCGAAGGTTCGCGACAGGCTGGACCGAAATTTTCAACGATAGATGGGTCGCGGATCCCCAAATATGCCCTGACCTCACCTGACCTGACACCCTGCGATTTATTCGTATGGTGTTTTGTGAAATCCATCTTGTAAAGCACAGGGACACTCAGCACTGTTTGTGAGCTGAAAGTTCACATTGGGGATCCGTTCAGCCGAATTGGCGACTCCATGCGAGAGAATGCCTTCAACGGATACATCAAACGCATTGAGAAATGCACTGAAGCAAATGGCGGCCCCATCGAATACTGAACTCAGCTCTGTCTGAAGCGCTGCCCCGTAAAGGGCCCTTTTCAGTGCAACTCATGATAAAGTTCGACATCATGATATCGTAGCCCTTGACATAAAGACGAAAGCAGACTACGCGAAACGAAGATTTAAACGCTTTATTGCGACAGATGAAAACCGAACTCGTTGAAATTGCGGAAGTGTCGTGCAAGGCATGTTTTCTGTGCTTAACTTTAATTGATTGGATTGGAAAACATGTATTTCGTCAGAAAAGGCAAAATGCAGATGATCCGTGCTAGGAGGCTATCAGTCGACGGCTGACAGCGACCTGAGTAGCCCATTCAATAGACCGGGTTTGAACGCCCAGGTCCGAACTGACCAACACGGCCTCCCATATTGCTCGAGAGTGGGAATTTGTATTAGAGATTCCGGTGACGGCTCCACCTTACAGTTCTACAATATACAGTTCCACCCTAAGTGCCTATTTCGCCACATAGTGTGCATTCCGAGTCGTAATCACCGCGATAGAATGTTCATAATAAGTGAGGAGTCATGAACGATCGCATCTGGAGTCGCCTCCAGGTGGTCTCCCGCTCTTTATTTAATGTTTTGTCTGTAAGGGGGAAGATCCTCCTTGCTGGTTTAAAATGATTAGTAATGTCGTGATATGATGCTAGGCCGTCCTTCGAGAAACTGTCAGTAACTACCGCGTCCCGTGCTCGCCTGACGAATACTCGAGCTTTGATGTGCACCGCTTTGTTACCAGGGCTCCCCGAGTGAGCCGTGACCCATATCAACTAAATAGTTCTAAGTTTTTTGTTTGACCCAATATGTTCACTGCTACCAGAGAAATTATGCCCCTCGCATAATTGCATATGGTGAATTTAGGGTCGCAGCTTCGGCGTTAATGATGGCAAGGGTGATAGCCGCCTCTTCTGCCGTTTCTGAGGATCTCGTTTTAGTAGTGCTGGAGACTATCATTCTGCATTGCGTGTCCACCGCCGCTAGTGCAAACGCTTGTTTATGTGGGTATTCTGCGGCATCTACATATACCGCTTGTTCATGTTGGCTGTACATTCTATGTAGAGCTTTTGCCCTACCTTTCCTTCTTCCCTCGTGGTGAGCAGGATTATAGCCTCTACTTCGGCTTTTCCGCTTTGTCTAATTTTAGGTATGAGAGTGCGTATACAAGCCTGTTTGGCACAAATGCTTATACTATTCTGCACAGTTCTTTCTCCTTCACTCTCGTCCTTTTGTTGGCAATTCGTCTCATTAGCCTTACTGTCAAGTTGACGGTTGTCTTGAACCTTTCTATTGCCTCCTTAATTGTTCTTCCTGAATTGGCTGAAGGCAGAGCCCCAGGATTCTTATAGTTTGAACTTCCCTTACAGGCATCCCTTCCACCAAGATGTAAAGTGGAGGCGGCGGTTTACAATTTTCTGTTCGACGGCCTCTTCGTGCGTCTCTGACTACGTATAACTCGGACATTCGTGACGTAGTCAAGAAAGTGCTTTTGAATCGACCGCGCAGCCTCCTCGCCCTCCTCTTTAGAGGGCTCGTTTTTCCGGTGGCTGCGAGATGGCGTCACGAGTACCATTGCTGTAGTGTTCCTGTATATACTCCCTGCGGGAGCATATATGTATATGTATATGCTCCCTGCGGGAGCATATACATATACAGGAACACTACATTGCTGTAGGGTGCCTCGATGCCCGGCGCGCCCATCGAGGCACCCTACATTGCTGCGAAGTCTTTCGGTTTTGTTTCGCCGTCGCCGCACACGATGGCGATTTTCGAATAACCCTGACCGAATCAGTCAAGTACCCCACCTAAATGTATTATAAAACAAAACTAACCACCAAATATAATCTCTGTGCAATATCTGAACCTGAGCAAACGCGCGGTTAGGCCTAGAATTTTTTTTTTAATTTTATGATTGGCGCTACAGTCAGCACAATTCGTTGAGTTACCTTAAATAGTGCCTCAACGCCATGACCTGTCGTGCTTCACAATAAAAAATAATAAAGAATATAATTTTGCTTGAGGTCAAAAACACTTTTCACATCAACTGAAGTCGCAAAAATGTGACCGTTCAGTAGCGCCATTATTAGCGTCGCACTTAACAAGCTATGTTATCTATGCAAGGTCTGGGGCATTTTCTCTGTGGGGTACGCAGTTAGTAGCAGACAGCAAACAGCCGAAGGACGGAGGTGAGTGTTTACATGCCCCGTTTCATGCCGATAATGCGTTACACTGTTACACTTATTTAAAACGCGCCTTGCATTGGGCGAACTTTTACGCTGCAACACTGTATAGACATAACAGTAATGGCTGTGAGTAGATTTTATTATAATCAGCTAAACATCATCACACTCTTTTAGGTGGTCCACGTGAGTCGAGCAATGGATAACGTACATTTCATAAGGACGGGCATTCTTACAGGTGAGTATTAGCGTGCCGCAAAAGTGTTTGCAAGTAGTACGCAAAAGAACCAACACTAAACTTACTTGCCTGAAAGTACGGGACGTTGACGGCGTGCATCAATTGCTCACGCTCACAGTGGCGTTAGAGGAGCACTATCGTAATAAATTTCTAAAAAGTGCGTTATTTATGATATAATGCTGGATTTAGATGGAATTAGAGTGTACGGAAGCTAGGTTTGCCTCTGAGAACGCAGCACAACTTTTTGTTGGCTGAGAGTTAAGCACAAGGGGTTGGTCTTATACTGCTGTTTTTTGCTTTTTTCAGTCAGTGACAGATGCTCCCAAGGCCAAGCCGAAGACACCAGTGGCAGAAATCTGGAAGAAATAGTCAACTCAAAAAAGCTGTGTGTACAAATTCCTATGCTGATTTGAGCGTTCATTCGTCCTGGCCTTGTTCGCTTAATTTATTTACCGTCTTGTCCCGTTTCAGAATAAATGGGTTGGTAGCGATACGACAGTGTGTGCCAGATGATGCTGAACTGATCAAGGTGACCAAGCAACGAATTGCTGTTTTTATTTCCTCTGCATGTCATTCTGTGACTCAGTTTAAGTGTGCTCACTTGTTCGCAGAGGACACTTGTAAGCTGGAGTGACGTTGAGAAACTTGACCTCATTCTGACAACTGGTGGCACTGGCTTCTCAGCTAGAGACGTTACACCAGAGGTAGGAGGCAATCATTTTTTTTTTTTTGCTTCAAATTGTTTGTCACATGCAATAACACTGTTTTTCTGTTACAGGCCACAAGAGCAGTTATAATGAAGGAAGCTCCGGGCATCACAATTGCGATAATTCAGAAGTCGCTGAGTGTCACACCAATGGCAATGCTGTCAAGGCATGTCTTTCTCATGCGCTTTGTCTGGCCTTTGTTGGCAACGCGGCCTATTGTTTTTTGAAAGTGTACAACTTGCTCTTGTGATTCTCATCAGGCTAGTTTGCGGCATTCGGAGCCAAACTCTCATAATTAACCTTCCAGGCAGCCGTAAAGGAGCGCAGGTGAGCTTGAGGAAAGATTTCGGATATGTGTTGGCAATTCTTAATAGGTGCTGATGTATCCTTACAGGAGTGCTTCGAATTTGCTAGTCCTGCTATTCCACATGCTGTTGACCAGCTACAAGAGCGAAAAGCAAAGACGGATAAGCTCCATGGTTTGATATCGGTACATTTATACTGTTCTTCCATATGTATTGAACTGTGGACACTTGCTCGTATTGCACGAGGAAATATATGCCTGTGCTCTGTGTCTTGCCTTTGGAAAGACGTACCTCATGCATTTCATGCATAACAGGACCATGTTCACACAATTTTTATTTGGCACTTACCGTACTCTCACTTCCAGTCTTTTGTGACCATGCAGACTTTTGGTTAGCAGCAAAATCGGACTGTTGAGAGGAATTTTGTTGTAGCTGTTTCATTTCGGGGCTTAAACTGACACTCCTAACTTCTCATGCTTACAGCAGTCTGTACCTTCAGCTTCTGCAAAGTTCCATGGTGAGCAGTTTTATTCAGACTTGCCTGAGCAGTTTGGTTGCACACGCTTATATTGTTGCTCCTTTATTAAGGATGTCAGTGCACAGTCGAAGAACCGCCCAACACCACAGTTGCCTCTCGGCCAAGGCATTCTCCATACCCATTGATATCCGTTGCCGAAGCTCAAGCTATTGTCACAGACCTCTGCACTGAGCTGGACACGGAGCTGGTTCCATTTCAAGGTAACCTGACAGCAGTTTGTGGTCAGAGCAGCGGGCTGACTGAGCACTTGAAATATGTTTGCAGTTGCTGGCGGACGAATATTGGCAGAGGACGTGTATGCCTCGGATGCCCTTCCGCCATTTCCGGCTTCGATCAAAGATGGCTATGCTGTTATCGGTAAGGCTTCAGAGTGAGTATGTGGAGTTTTCTTAAGGGACCAGCTGGTGACGTCAAACTGGACAGGCACAAAGGGTGCAAGATACTTCTAGTTAGTTCCGTCTCCGCAGCACTGACGTACCACTTAAAAGTCATACAGTATGTAATTTCTAGAGTTCAAAGTTAATAAATCTCATTCAGTTCCAACATACATTCTTTGCATGGCAGCATCAGATGGTGACGGACCGCGGCAGGTGGTGGACGCAATACCAGCAGGTTCCAATGTAAGCTCTGCTCATTATAAGAGTTTGGTAGACTGCATTTTGCACGAAGCCTGACATATCCATACTTTTCTTGGGTGCTCTTTTTAAGCCTGCGCAACAAGTTAAACCAGGGCAGTGCGCAAGAATCAGCACGGGGGCACCAGTTCCCGAGCCCTGTGATGCTGTCGTACAGGTAGAAGACACCGAGCTTGTTCATGCCTCAGAAGATGCAAGTAGACAACCTTTGTCAATTCACTCTTCGTATGCTGTAATCAACTGTGCTGCCACAGCCAACTGACTCAGCGCCGACTGCATTTTGCTTTGTCTTTCTAGGGTTCCCAGGAAATTGAAGTGAACATATTAAAGGCTCCTACTGTTGGACAGGATATTCGGTATGGACAGGACATTCAAAATTTCCATCACATTTGGGAAGTATAATTGTGCAACAGTTGAATGCATGGTTCAGTTTTTACTGGTAAAAAGGGAGAGCAGCTTTACGGAAGGAATCGTCAAAAGCTTCATTACAGCTGGTGATCTAGCATGTACTTTTAAGGCAGCAATTACAGGTAAACAGTAATTATTAACAAGAACATGCAATATCTGTACATTTTGACATAGAGGTTGATGTCTAATTCATGTTAACTGGTTGCTCATCCATGCAGGCTGAAACGATAGTATAGTGCATAAAGTGTGTTTTCTATGTCATCCTCTAGGTTCTCACTCCTGCCCAGTAGTATATTCTACTTGTCGCTTGGTTGTTTAAATAGGCTCTGAGGAAAGATGTGCAAAACCAACTTTCCTCAACCTACCTCTATTTTGTTGCACGTTCCAGCCACTGTGTGAATTTCTGTCACATGCATGCCGTATTTTGAGCAAAGTTAGTGAATTCGCTTGTGATTCTTTTACATGTGCAATCCATAAGAGTGATAAATTTGAAATGCAAGAGCTACAATGCTGGTAGCACCTGTTTTTTCGTGTATTATCCTGTTAGTTTGCACTGCCTTGAACCTAAAGATAAGTGGGGGGCATCTAAAAATGCATGGAAAAAAAAAAGCTGCTTTCATAGCAACAAAGTTGTCACATCCTGCAGCTGAATTACTGCAACTGAAAGCATTACCAGTATGTAATGAGATAAAAATTACAAATAACATCTTCCAGTGTGCAGCCGTAAGAGTGAAGGGAGACAATATTACCATGGTCACTTATGTGGGTGTAGTAGACTTTAGTTTTACAAAAATCTCTGAAATTCTTAACTCATTGAAAGAAGTTGCGGTTTTCTTGCATGAAAAGACAGTGCAAAACCATAGGTCAGTCTGGCAGAATTCTCACTTATTTATACTACTTCATAATTCTAGCCTTTCCAAGTGTAAATTGCGTGCATATTGTGAGGAAAAGGTTAAATGAGGGAAGCAGGCCAAGCTGAATAGCAGCAGGAAAGCAAAGCAGCATATGAGAAAGTTCCTCGTGTACGTATCTTTTCTCGCAGGAGGGTGGGATCAGACATCAAACAGGGGCAGCGCGTCTTGGCTCGAAAGACCAAGCTGGGCCCTAGTGACTTGGGCCTGTTGGCCACTGTCGGAGCAACCAGTGTGAATGTGTACAAGCTGCCTCGGGTAGCTATCCTCTCCACTGGAAATGAGGTAGTACCGATTCTGTTGTGCAGGACTGCTCTGGACTAACGTGCGTTAGAAACTGGGCACTGCTTTTGTCATCTCAACAGGTGGTGGCTCCAGGCAGTGCGTTGAAGCCCGGGCAGATAAGGGACAGCAACAAGACAACCCTGCTTACATTGCTGGAAAAAAACGGATTCCCAGCACACGATGCCGGAATCGCACGTGATGAGTATGTCCTAGTAACTATCCTAATTCCATTCTGTAGTGTACAAGTATTGATGTGTGGCTGCTAACCACCTGCAATTGTGAGTGCTGTCAAAACAAATACAGGTACCTGGGAAGGCACGTCGAAGAAATGTCAGTGAATGGCTAAACGGGAGGTCTGTAACCTGGCTGTATGTATCTAAGAGGAAGGAGTCCAGCCATTTGCTACCTGTGCTGACTTGCCTTTCTTCTCGAGTTGTGTGCATGTGCAAAAGCTTTTAATTAGTGGATTTTAAATGTCACAGCAACATTAGGTTGTGCTCATGGTGACCTACCAAAACAGTAGCCACCAAGCCACTGCAGCAGGCACAGCAGACCTTGTTTATGGTGACATACACCTATGCTTCGTACGCACTACCATAACTGCACAGTCAGTGCCCGACTTTTTTCTATTTTTGCTCTATGTTTGTGCGTGCATTGTTTTAGACTTGTACTATTTTGCCACTAAAACATATAGAACCTGCTGGGAACCTTGTCCAATGCAAGTTTCCTTTTAAGGTGGGAGCCTGGTCCTGAAAAAAAAAAAAGATTGTATTAATGAAGTCACAGTTAAGAAATCTTCAGGGAACATGTATTTTTGTGTGCCAATTCTAAATATGTCATTTAATTTCACGTAAAACAATTCCTTGAGCACTTGTGTAATTTTTATGCATGTATTTTGTGAAGAGTTTTGAAAAAAATTTGCTGCGGGAAACTTGCTGATAATTATGCCATTGGGTTCTCTTGATAACAAGGGATGCAATAAGGGTAAAATTGTCTTCATGCCTATCACAGAAATTAAGTTATAGGGTTTTGAAGTTGTTGCTTCAAAAATGTGAAGGAAAGTGTGTATTCCTGTTTTTAAAGTGGCAGCTTCACTATCCTATAAATTAAGTTCTGTGATAGCCAGGGTTATAATTTTACCCTTATTGCATTCCTTGGTATCAAGAGAACCCAATGGCATACATTTCAGCGAGTTTCCCACAGCAAATTTTCTTCAAAGCTCTTCGCAAGATAATTGTATAAAAATTACATAAGAGCTCAAGAAATTGTTTTACATGAAATTAAATGACACATTTACAATCAGCGTGCAAAAATACATGTACCCTGAAGATTTCATAACTATGACTACATTAATAAAATTTTGTTTTCTAGGCCAGGCTCCCCCCTTAAAAGCAGCAAGGTTTCGGAAACGGGAGTATGGTGGCGCTTTGCTGAAGCCATTTGATAATGGTTGTAAAATTATGCTTTCAGGTACGAGGACCATGTTAACAAACTAAAGGCTGCTTTCAGAGTTGCAGATGTGGTTGTTTCATCAGGGGGCGTCTCAATGGGAGAAAAGGTGAAAAAAGCTGCACTGTCTGAACAATGTGGTGTGATACTGATGTGTCAGTATCATTTTTGCAGGACCTTCTCAAGAAAGTGCTGATCAAAGAATTCTCTGCCACCATACACTTTGGACGAGTCTTCATGAAGCCAGGGTTTGTAAACCAACTGATAGCCCCATAGCAGTATTTCGGGAGATGCTCTTTTCACAAGTAATGCCATTTGACAGGCAACAAGTTCTGTGTCAACCGACGATGCATTCATTGTGCATGCTGGAAGATCCTAGATGCCAGTGCCGAACAAAAATGCACACTGACTAGCATTTCTTTGCAGGAAGCCAACAGCATTTGCATCGCTCAGCTATGACAACAGATGCAAGCTAGTCTTTGGTCTTCCTGGCAACCCTGTTTCAGCAGCTGTAACCTGCCAGCTTTATGTTCTGCCCGCCCTGAGGAAAATGTCTGGACATGTTGCTATCTACCCAACATCCATCAAGGCAAAGGTGTGTTGCACCACAACCAAAATGCAGTTGAGTTCCGAGTCTGAATAGGCTTGACGTGTGCCATCGTTTAATCAGCCAACTGCAGAGCAGGATTTTAGATAAATGAGAAGGCAAGGTAAGGCTGCACAGACACTGACAAGCTTCTTCACATAACATCAGCCACCGAAATCATGTTTTAATTTCATAAAGGGGCAAGTGTGAACATAAAAAGACAGAACACAGTGGAGGCTACGACCACAGGCACTCTGAACATTGCTGTATGGTCTAACCTCGTTATAATGAAATAATGGATATAACGAAGGAATGACAATACTGCTTGGAAGCGCGGTCAACACAGGCTTTAACAAAGGTATGGCTATAAAGAAGTAATAACGCCTATAACGAAGTAATGAAGTTGTACATCTAGCCCGAAGTTGTACTGTGGTGATGGAACAGTTTAATGGCACAGACAAGGTGAAGAAAGGACACAACACGCTCTTCTCAGTCTTCTCTCAGCACTAACCAAGTTTTATTTGACTGCTTGTACAAAAATAACCTTTTTAGGTAACTAGGCTATTTTATCATCCCAGCTTATATAGCCCAGATTGAGTAAGTCGGTATCATAACCTTCTTTGCCCCCACCCTCCCGACCTCACTGCACAGTTGGCCGATGACATAACCCTTGACCCACGCCCAGAGTACCACAGGGCTGTGCTCACCTGGTCTGAGGATTCGCCACTTCCTGTGGCCAAGAGCACGGGAAATCAGATCAGTAGCCGGCTACTCAGCTTCCAAGGAGCCAACACTTTGCTTGTGCTTCCACCAGCCACGGCTGAAAGGCAGACACTTCCAGCCGGAACCAGCGTGACTGCACTTGTCACCGACATGATATGAAGAATCACCAACACTGAAGCTGCGCATTTACGATGCATTTAGTATTGTATTACCGCAAAGACTTACTTTCTTTACATTTTCTATTGCAATAAACTTCCTGAACAGATATCAACTAGCTTGTTGAAGGCATAAATTAGATCTTAAACAGGCATTAAATGGGGCATGACTACGTCCACTCAAGATTTACCTGCCTAGCTGTGAAACAGTGTTGAATTCACTCTGATCAAGTTGCTCACATGACAAATGCCAGGGCTCGTATAACATGATTCTGAAACTAATTTCTCACATTTTCGCTTTGACTAAAGAAACGCCACGTCCCACATTCACTCTCTGGTATTTGCCGATGCCCTCAGTGTGGCTCGCTTCAAAGACAAAGGGCCGGAAATTAAAAAATGGAATGGAATCTGTTTCAGAATCATTGTTATACTAGCCCTGGCCTTTGTCAGGTAAAATACGAAAGGGAAGTTTAGTGGCCTACAGTTAGGTCACTGTAATCAAAGGTAGAGGGTGGGAAATTAAAAAATTGAATGGATTTGGTGAAACAATCATTACACTGAACCAGGTGCAATTCACGACACTTTGTTGCATAGAGCGGGCCGGGGACAGTTCTGTAGAATGCAAGCCTTTGAATATTGCATTGCCATGCCCTGAGAATATTAAAGCAATGAAGACTGCCTTTCTTTTCTTTTTTTTCGCAAGAATCCTACCATCTTTGGAACCATTACTTCTCAGCTTAACTGAAAGAGCGCTGCGTGTAGGCTCTTTCCGGTAATGGCAACAATTCGTTGTTAGAAATAACTTTAAAAGGACACTGAGGAGAAATTGAAGTTGGCTTGTATCGATAGAATAGCAGCTCCTGATCACAAAAACGCCACTCTTACTGAAAATAAAGCTCTCGTAATGTAGAAAATAGCAAGAACCAAAATACAGGTGTCGCCGCCACAGGCCAATCTCGCAAGTACAAGCGTGATGACTTCCTAGGACAAGAGGCGCCACCTTGGAGGAATTTTCCTTACTTCATGGAAGCTACGAATCTCTGAGGCTGGCAAAGGAAGGTTGCGCACCGCACCGCTAGCCGTCAGAAATCAAGGAGTCTGCGTTTACGTCACGTATCACGTCACTCCGTTCTGAAACGTCATAAGAGTTGCCGTGGCGTCATAAGAGTTCCCTGAGTTTGAATCAGAGCGGCGGGAAAAACTTTTTCATCTTCGAATCCAAATTTCTTTGAAATAAATGCATCTTTCGCGCCCGGACAAGCAGCAACAAAGCCATGAAATGCCGAACTATCAGATTTTGCTAACAAAAAAAAATGATAGAGTTCTCAGTGTCCCTTTAATGACTAATATGCCCCTTCACATAAGGAACAAACAGCAATGGATATTTGCAGCCGTCCTTGTTGCATATGAATTTCGGCATCAGGCATCAAGTCCAACCACACTCAGCACAATTAGGGGCTTTTGTTTGAGAACCCAATTAGCACACGAGCGTGTCCCTACCATCAGAGACTACGACAGAGTCACGTTAAACCATGCTAGAGAAGCTTCCGCTACATGCCACCATGGTGCCATGGCTTTGAAGGGCTCTTGAATCTCCTCGTAAACTTAGCATGAGTGGGCATGCGACATCTAAGCAACTTCCACAGTTATATTTACATTTATGCATTTTCTTCAGAAGTTCAAGCAGTGCACACAGTAACACAGGTCTCAAAATTCCGACATATATAGTGCAACTATACGTTCAGAAAGTTATAGTGAACTGTTAATTGTACAAATAACAGTAAAAAGGCAACTGTTTAATGGCACATTGGCTACTTAGGCCTTCCTGTACTAATTCGGGCGGTGTATTTAAATTAATGTCTTTCGTTAAACTGTGCTCTTCATAGCATTAGTAAGAGGATAAATATTCTTTGGAAGCTAATAACTCTAGAACAAGGTCGCAGTCTTTATATTTCTACACTTATAGTTGCAAATTTATATCTTTCCCTTCCTATTCCCTTCGATAATTAATTAAAATAATAAAAGTGTTCACACACATATACACATCTTATTTTGATGTGCACACAGGTCGGAGCATTTGCAGAAGCCAGACAAAAGTACAAGTCTTTTAACATTGACTCGGAAGACTTTTATTGTATGAATCAAATGGCAAAACATCAGCAATGCCCCCCCATCGAAAAAAGCAAACCTGCACAAGCATCAATCCCATCTCTTACCAAGCTGCCTTCACTATGAAGTGCTCTGAAACATAAGCCCCTCATCTTAATTGAGAGTTCATCTGAAACTCGCACTTTAGCAAAAAGCACACAGGAGAAGCAGGGCCGAAGGAGCTCATTCTCTTATGCATATCAACAGCAATGTACATTATATAGCTATGCGTACAGTCAATGCACGCATCACAAGAGGCTTGCATGTGCTTACTCTAAAGTATCACAAAGCAGTACACGCCCCCCTCATTTACATGTCTATGTACAAAGGCATAGCCTGAGATTTGCTATAGACTTCAGCTCGCAAACAAAAACGGCGCGGGCAACTTTGTTATAGTTAACAATGGCGGATGTGGCCATTTTTTGTTTGTACACAGGTCACTCGGCCACCAACAAAATGACTACGGGGGTGGCAGCTCGCGACTTGAATCCGCGAGAATTGGCAAAAAAATAAAACAAAAGAGGTTATAAATAAGATTTAAAAATTGGTGCTTTACAGGATATGCCCTAGTGAGATAACGCGCTCTGCAAAACCCTAGCGGCAAAAACACCGAACACAACCTTCAGATTCTCTTCCAAACGAGTCGCTCTCTGCCTCAACAAAAAGTGACAAACTGAAAAGGGAAGAAGCGGGGAAAATGCTCAGAAATATTCGTAGGTGGGCATCGCTGTATATGCCCTGGAGAAAAAGTAAAAAATAAAAATGGCTCTGCCCCTCCCCCTCAGCATAGCAACAAAGTTTCTGTCGGTGAACGGAATTGGCAAGGGGCTCTTTAAACATCTACATAGAAGAAGCCACTCCTTGGTTTCTGAGTGGTGGCTGCTGTTTTGGTCGTGGTCTCTTGGATGGCATCTGATGAGCTGTCGCCTTCAGTAGGGGCCAGAGAGTTCAGCACTGGCAATGACGAGGAAAAAACAATTATGATCCTGTCCCATGTCAAGGTCACCAATTAACAAAGCCACAAAGAAAGCAATCGTCTACATGGTGCACAGTCTGGTTAGATCAAGATAGCACACGGCCAGTCACAGTGCAGTAGTTGAGGTGTTGAGAGTTATTTTGAACACTAGAAGAAGAAAAAATAAAGAAAAAAAATGACCCGCCACGGTGGCTCAGTGGTTAGGGCGCTCGACTACTGATCCGGAGTTCCCGGGTTCGAACCCGACCACGGCGGCTGCGCTTTTATGGAGGCAAAACGCTAAGGCGCCCGCGCGTGCTATGCGACATCAGTACACGTTGAAGATCCCCAGGTGGTCGAAATTATTTCGGAGCCCTCCACTACGGCACCTCTTTCTTCCTTTCTTCTTTCACTCCCTCCTTTATCTCTTCCCTTATGGCACAGTTCAGGTGTCCGCCAATATGTGAGACAGATACTGCGCCATTTCCTTTCCCCAAAAACCAATTATATATTATATATTATATAACACTAGGAAAAATAAATAAGGACGGAACAGCAACATGCACAATGGCAGCACTATCTGCCATTTAACCGTCGCAAACCAACCACCTTCAATTAGCATTGTGCCACGGATGAGTTACCAGCCAGCCAGTTGCATGGCAACCTCATCATCATCATCAGCCTGACTATGCCCACTACGGGACAAATGCCTCTCCCATATCTCGCCAATTAACCATGTCCAGTGCCAGCTACCCTCACCCTATCCCCGCCAACTTCTTCATCTCATCCTCCCTCATAACTTTATGGCGCCCCCTGCAACGCTTCCCTTCCCTTAGAATCCAGTCTGTTATCCTTAAGCACCATCAGTTATCTTGCCTTCGGATTACTCCCTTTCCTGAAATGTGCTGATTTGTTTACATAATGACTTCTTTTGACAGGAATGGCTCAAAAGAAGTTTAAGTGAGACCCTGGAAGCAGTGTCGAGTCACAATGTGGATATTTGAAAGCTCAACAGATATAGAAAATTTCATCTGAGAGGATGCAAATTTTGTGCACAATCTTGCCAGGTCCCTCACAATAATATGAAAATTTTAAAAATTTTCCCCTCACTATGCAGACAATTCACAGATAATTCATGACTGAAGGGGATGTGCTTAGTAAACTGCAACTTGTATCCAAATTTTCACATGCATACTGCTTTTCGACTACAACAATGAATTACAAGCGCAATGTCACTCACCTTCAAGACTTTGCTCGATCCTTTTGAGATTTTTCAATATACTCGAAAGTTCCCTCGTTAGGTTCCCGTCAGTTGGAGAGTCACTGGGCCGCCTATCAACAACCCTCGGGAGGACCTCTTCCAACATAAGCCTAACATCACTGTTTTCTGGATACTTCAGCCTGCAAAAAGTCAAAAGAACAAAATAGTGACGTCCCAGTTAAAATTTGTATCAGCACAAGCTTTTCCAAAGTTAAGTATATGCATTATTCATCGCATTTTAGAAGCAAGTTTGAGAAGTCCGAAATAAGGGTTTTGCAACACTGCCACATATGCAGTATAGTACACAACTACATTTGCATTAAGACTTGCACACATTGTTAGAGGTACTGCTGCCTATTGTTGAAACTTGTTCGCCTGGTGCTGACATTGTTAATTTACACTTCAGAAGCAGGCCACTATTTTCTAGAAGTGCCAAGCCGTCACTACTTACGATTCTTCTCTGCTTTTTAAAATGGTAAATTGAAGTGCAGGCCAGACAAAGGGAAGTGGGCCAGTTTGGCATTCTCTCGTATTTGTTTTGTTTTGTGATGATGGGACTTACCAAAAAAAAATTTTAATGTCCAGGCCCGTGCCAGTAAGTACAATTGGTTTGACTGTCATGAGAAAAAAAATCTCAGAGCCAAAAAAACCGGGTGTAAGTATGAAACCTAAGCAAGGAAACTTGGCCGTGCTAGGTAGAATATCAATGCCAGTTTACCACTGGAGCTCCATCGGCAGTGTACCTGTGTGGCCGACCCCAACAATGTTTTGAGTTCTCACTTCACACAGTGCCAGTTCAGCACAACTGCTTGGAACCTCTGCTGTTTTGAACACGAGTCCAACAGCCTCTGGAGGGACGGCTTTGGAGCTTTGCTTCAGATTCATTATTTTCGCACTGTCTTCCGCGCATTTATCCTATTAAAATACAAATTCTATATTAGAACCATTCCACATATTATTCTAACCACAATAACTCTAATGCAAGGAGTGCACACAGTTGGAACTTGGCATCTAACACCACAACTAGAGTTCGGAACTTTACAGTATAATCATGTGATGACTGAGAAGGCCACTGCCACAAGAGGGGTCCACAGCACATATTTCACTTTCATCTCTTTGTGACCGTAGTGATGTACCATTTAAAAGAAACTTTTCAGATTACTGAACTTCTTAAAAATTACCTCCCCACCCCCCCCCACCCACCCCCCCCCTCCACGGGTTCACAGCTGGGTAGCTGTGCATTTCTGTCGCCCCTTCCGCAGTGCAGATATTATTACCGCTACCATTATTACCATGTACCTTTCCATTTGCCGCAGGCAGTGCCCATGCAGCACCGACATCAGGCCATATCTACGCCGCGATAAAGCGTTTTGTGATGCAGTGTCACTTAAAATTTCAGCTCCCAACTCTTTAAGCCCTATGTCAAAAAGCAGGTCTACTCTGTGCCTACGCGCCTTTTAGACTGCAGGTGGCAATACGTGGCACGCGACATGTGCACAACCCCATGATCTGGCTTCTCTGCGCCGCACACATGCAGGAGCGAAGGTGCCCTGCTTTTTCCGCAGCAGCAAGAAAGCTTCCATTCAAGAAAGTGCGCCCTGCAAGACAGCTTCTCCGCGCAGCGGCGTGAAGTTGCGCAAAAGCTATCTTGTCAGGGTGCATTTTTTTGCGTGGAAGCGTTTACATATTTTTCTTTTGTTCGACAGTGCCGCGCAGATTCCCCGTGAGTGCCATTACACGGGGTCGCTGGTGTTCACGCTCGATGTGGAAGTTCACCTTTACCGAATCACGCATGAAACAGTTCATCTTAAGCGGATTCTTTTGTACTGTATCCCATGGGGAGAATCAACCAAAAGGCGTTACAGTGCATCTTATCTTATCCAAGAATTCATCTTAACTGAGTTTGTCTTAACATGAGTTTAAGTTGGAATAAAATTCAGTTGAAGTTTGCATGTTTCACTGCACTAGAAGCATGACCTATAGTGCTACGAGACCGTAGAGGAACCTAAGACAAGCCTTCCTCTTAAAACACCGACAGAAGAGAGAGACGTGCACACATTACCTTTCTTTTTCAATGAGCGTTCGAGCGCTGGTTCGCAGTTTTCCCGACAGCTGGTGTATGGCTGTGATCACCAGGCTGTCCAATGCCGACAGCTCCCGCCTGCCTGGCGTCGTGGACGGTGTCTTGACACCATTCTCCGTTGGCGTCTTACTCTGCAGACACCAAGACAAAACTTATTTGCTGGCAAGGGTAACAAAATCAAGTAACACATTACGGCTTCGGTAAGGTGCACAAGGCCATGACAAAGCAATCCATAGGCAGCTAGGCCATACAGGCCAAGGAGGGTCATGTATGTCATGCCAATATTCCAAAATACTTTTTTTAACAACAAAGGGGCCACTAAAACAATGAGCATCTTCAAGGACAAGTGGGATATGAAAGTCAACAGCAATAAGTAGCAGTGCAGAGTCCACAGTTCCATGTGCGAGACTGGGAATGCAGACACGTCAGTGATTTCACCATTTGCTGTGATTTGTCATTAGGTAATTAGCATTAAGTGCAGAAAGTTTTCATTGGAACTCTTTTAAATGCACTTCATTAGCTGACATACAGCAACACCGTTCTGCAATCTATGAGCACTAGCTACACCATACTAGTGACCATACACCAGGCTACACCATACTAGTGACCACCAATTACCACTGCCCTGTGCCAGATGCAGCCAACATATCCCAACAAAATTTCCTGACCTCATCATTACACTACATCCTCCGATACCATTCACTGCTCAATTAGTAAACTGCTACAGTCGGACACAACTCAGGAACAAAGCTGCAAATGCCCCTCAAAGGAGGCCCTCCAGCCAATGGTGTTGACTGTTCGTCACGACATCGTGGTTAATCTGCGATTAAATCCATGTAATGCTAGGTTAACCCCTCGTCACACTATGTGACATGGGATTAACCATGGATTAACCACAATGGCATGAAAACTGGTCATCATCATTGGCTGGAGGGCCTCCTTTGAGGGGCATTTCCCTCCTCGTTCTCGTGTTGTATCAGACCTTAATTCATTTGAGAAAACATTTCATGAAAATGTTGCTGAGCCAGCACGGCGCACAGTAGAATTGCGATGCTACAATCACGGCTGATATGAAGTTCAATGTGAAACACATGTGTGAAATTCTCTGGCCAAAGTGCATTGTGCACAATGTGCATTATTTTGGGTGTTCCAAACACTCTGTCAAGCCACAATGGATGACACGAATATGAGACCACTAGTGCCAGCAGTAATATGGTGAGGAGCCCATAAAAAACGTTTTGGATTGTTGCAACACCATGAGATTTGTATCATTGAAATTTGGCTACATCACAGTCATCTAGCAGCAAGGCAATCAAAATGCCAGGTTTTGATTTCAAGCAGCTCTCAATCATAGCACCCACCTCCCCGTCACCAGATTGCCTCTCGGGCTTGCGTCCACTCCGCGCAAAGGTTGCACCACTCGTTGCTCCTCCGCCACCTCCCTTGAGGAATGTGTCACCGCGTGACAGCGAACTGCCCGTTGCGGTACCTGCGCTGCGACCCCTGTGTGGCCGATCGGGAGCAGCCGGTGTCAAGGCAAGGTCACGGTGGCCGCCAAAGGACGCCGAGCGACCAAACTGGACTGGAGACCCCATGCGGGCATCGTCATCTCCATCGGAGATGTAGGACGCTGCACCAGCCGGCTGCTGCTTGCGCTGGACTCGTGGTGAGCGGTTCCGGCTTTCTCCATCAGACACCGAGTGCTGCTGAGATCGGTAGGCACCCGTGGGGTCACTGTCAGTGCGTTGATGCGTCCCATGGGCCTGCAAGACAAGTTTGTTTGTTTCTTTACCTATTGTGCTTCTGACATTACACGAGTACTGTCATGGAGCAGAGGCAAAAAGAATGACAAAGATCAGCTGACTAAGCCGCTAATGCCGGCAAAAACTTGCAGCACGAGCAAGGCAATACATTTTGCATAGCAGAAGGAATGTATACAGCTCCCCAAACAACAACAACAAAGTCAACATCAGTGTTTCTCTCAGCACGACGAGCTGCCCATTCAGCTCTCTTGATGGGCCACATAACTGGAAATACCTCAGTGACAATGTGGTTACTGACTGTCAGTAACTACAAACAACTGTAAAGAAGAAAGTCAGTAGTGTTTGAGGGAGGCTATATTTGGCACTTCTAATTAACAAGCACAACAACACTAATCATCTCGACACCAAATTATTTTCATGAGCTTTTTATAGTGAAACAACTACCCCATTCAAAGTATGCTGAAATCAGCAAAGTAGTGGTGTTTAAAGCCTGTGTCATACAAACACAAACCTCTGAGGCATGCTTGCATGATCTAGTTTTGGAGATTTGAATTTGAAGCATGTGTGAAAGATGACAGTAGCAATGCACTTGAAGATGCGATGTGGCACAGATGCTGATGACCATGGTAGGGCCAGCACGAAGGCAAAGTTGAGCCCCACTAGAGTAGAACATTACTGATTCATTTTCTAAAAAATGCGAGAAGATGTGTTATTCAGGAAAGCACGACCCAACACTGCTAAAATTTTTAAAATGTGACCCAAGAGTAAGCGCAAAATCCAATGCCACTTTCACTCCCTGTAAGGCCCAATTAGCATTTGTTGGCCCAAAATCTGAAGAGCTTCTAGCCTATTAATCACATCTGGATTGTCCATAGCGTGAAAGAAACTTCGCCATGTATTCAGACCTCAGATGGGTAGGGTAAAAGTAGCCGGGTTCGCTTGATTGTCAGCATCATTTCCAGATACTTCACCCCACTGCACTATCTCCTTAAGGCTCATTCACACTTGAGAGTCGCAGAGGTCGCACGATCAGCAGTCGCCTGAGACTACACCGCATTTCGACAACACCGATGTTCACACTTTCAAGGGCGACCTGCGGGTCGCCCTCTCGTTCGATTCTCGTTTGAAATTAGAAATCTTGGGAATGACACTGTTTGTGCGCTTTCGAGAGTTTCGTCTGCTTTGGCCGCGTCCCCTGAGCTCACGCTTGGCCCTCGAAAGTGCTCTGGTCCCTCGATATTAGCAATGTGCTGCGACGACATGAGCGAAGAGGAAGATATAGCGGCAATGTGCACCGCGGCCGTACAAGCTGCCTGCCAGCCAGCCTGGATGCCGGCCGCTAGCGTCAGAAAAATGCGCTAGTACGTTGTTTGTTCACGTTCATACCATGCTCTGGAAAGTCGAAATTCAAAAATGAATCAATTTTGAGGATCGTTGGCCAATACCGAGCTGCTGGATACAAGCAAATTTCTTCTCATAGCCGCTTTGCTGCTGTTGCCCAAAGCAGCTCGATCGCCTGGAGTCTGCTTTCTCCGCTGCTGAAGGCGTCGCGGAAATTGAGCATATTTTTATATTATCGTGAGACAGGGTTCAGAATAAAGCCGTGACGAAAGTAGCATCTTGGTTACAGCACTGGTGTCAGTTCCGAAACGCCCTCAGCTGCGGCATCGATGTGAAACCGGCTAGGCTTAGCGACTACTACGGCAGCCAAGGAGCAGATAGCGCAGTTTGTCGCTCGGCGCACCTGCGAGCGGCGTCGTTGCCGAAAGCTCGGCTTGCTCGCTGACTGGTTCAGTGGTCTGCGACTCGCAGTCGCGAGGCTGCAAAATCGAGCAGCGAGCGACTGGCCCGCGACTGTCGCTTTTCGACCAAAACAGTCGCGGACCTCTGCGACTCTCATGTGTGAATGAGCCCTTAGCCTCCCACTACTGGCTTCTTGATTGCATTGTTGCACATTCATTGCTTTTTGCTGTGCACGCACTGTCATGCCATCCGGCAGGAAACTACATGCATCTTACATTTGGAGTCAACTTTTTTTTTTTCTGGCCAGCAAGCGGTGCGAGATTGGGGGGTGGGGTGTCTACGTATAGGTGGCAATATACAGTATACAGTATTGTGCATTATGACCTCTGCAGCGTTTTTTAGGACGTGTTCAGAAAATTTCCATGTAATTTGCACACCCGGCCCTTTTCAAAGCCTTAATTTTTTTTAAAAGTTCGCAATTCATCCGAGTAAATAAGGTATCAAGGTTTTACTGTAATACGGTTCTACTGCACTCTCCGACAGTTGTGCAATGCCCACCTTTCCTCGAAGCAGCTCTGCACGGCTGATGCCGACATCCGTGGCCCTGACTCCCCGGGGCAACCGGAGGCTGAACCGGCCACCATCTTGCCTTGAGAGGCTGGGATTGCTGCCGTGGTGGGGAGACTTCCCGCGGGGCGGCGGTGGCGCCGCCGTCGTGGGGGGAAGTCCTCCTCCACCGCCTCCTCCCCCCACCTCAGGCAGCCCTAGCCGTGCCCTCCTCAGGGCAAAGGCCCGATTCAGCTTCATCTGGGGGCCGCCCCGGGAGCCCGAGCTGTGGGACGACGGCTCCGTGCTAGTGTCCGACACGACGCTGGCAGTCTCTTCTGAGCCACAGGCCGTGTCACCTCCAGCTGGGGACGTGCGAACATGTAAGCCTTCTGCTCAAAGGCACGCACAAAGCAAGCAGAAAGAAACCTGCTAAAGTCACCAGCCAGGCGCAAGAAACACTGGGAGAGTCAACTCCATTGAGCTGGGCAGGAGCCTTGCTCAGCACACCTTTCTAGAGTAGCTTGTTGCAAAACCAAACTGATCAGAAACTGCTCGAAGCTTCTTGCATACATAAAAAAAGCAAAGCAAAACAATAAGCAAAACACTGGTTGTCATGTGCAATTGAACCTTTTCTCTGCCATGTACTGATGTGTTTATTCATAATGTGTACCAGACAAAAGACTTCACTTTGGCATGCGTATGTCTGTGCTTTTCTCCCATGTGTGCGACACAGTATATATGTTCAGGTGCACTTTCTACTAATAAGCAGTAGTGAGTGCAGCGTAAGTCACTGTGTAATGTATCCTCTGTTGTGAATGTTATTTTCTTTGCACTGTGGTTACGTCTGAAAAGCTATGTGCATTTCTACAGATTGAACACTGCATTATCACTATCATACATTCCAGCGAGCACAAAAATATGCGCAGCAGAAGCACCTTATACGTGTTGACAAAGTCCAGATTGCCTTGTGTTTTGGCACTCCTATGTAAACAATAAAAATTTGGGTGGCAACCATGTTCAAACAGAGCCTGAAATAATTCACACTTTAGAATCAGGCATGCAAAACATTAACCACCCTTTAACCTCACTACAAGAACTGGCCTGTGCATACCAGCGACACCGTTGCAGCAGATTGCAAACGAGTGAATATATGTCACTAGTTTGAAACCTCGCAGGTAAATTATTAATTTATTATAATTTTTTTTTTCTTTGAAACACCACCAAAGCCACTGCTACAGGCATCAGTGCTACTGTTTACTGTGATGCACGCTCACACTTTAGACGCTTTCACCAACGCCCAAGGAAGGTAATACACAACAAGTGCTCCAAACTGGAAAAACCAGCATTTCTCCTGGAGGTCAGAAAAAGCATGAGGAGAGCAGAGGAAACAAAATTACTACTCCACTTCCACCCAAGATTTCTCACTTCTGTTTCTTAGGACTAAAGATGTGCTTTTCTGCGCTCCCACACTATGGGAATCTGCTACTAAACAGGCCTACCCGGTTGGAGACGTGAATCATTTATGTTTACAATTCAGTAGTGGAAAGGAGCGTAACATACCTCCAGCCGCCAAGTCAGCTTCCGAGCCAGTCAAGCCCCAGGACTTGCGCTGTGCTGACGGCGCACTTCGGCGCTGGGTGGAGGAAATACTGGCAGTTGGCGTCTGGCGTAAAAAGGAACCATCCTGGAAGAGCACAACAGGCCACAGATTAGAAAAAGATGTGCCGGCTTCATAATGGGCACAAAACCTTCAAAAAAGGTAAAACCACACAATTTCAAAGACCAACAAAGGATATGATTTGCTCCCAGGCACATAAGGATGCCACCCAGCCAAGTTTCTACTGTAGGCATTGAGTGGAATACCATTTAATATGACTCAATGTTGGCCGGCGAGCAACTTCATCATCTCTATATGCATGTCAATCCACACTGAGTGACATGTAATCTGAACAGATCAAAGGATTGAGACAAGGAACCTGAACAGTGCTTCCCAGAGCATGGTGAAAGTGCAAGCCGACAAACTTCTCGCGTCAGATTTCCAAGCCCACATGACCAACACTGCAATGGGTCAAATATGACATCACACAGGAAATTTGCGCTTGTGCTCGTAAAAACTGATACTGATGGCAAAAAAAAATAGCTCACAACTAATTGTCACACTGCGCTCTAGCTTTTTAACTTAATTTTCAAGATTGCTGTGCCTGACAGATCTTTCAAGGCAAAAACAGATAAGTGGCATCACTGCACTAGGGTGCACAAAACAAATTTTATCCCTGCCTAAATAAATGAGATAAAACAGACATAGCCATTGGCCGGCAGGCCCAACAAGTTGCTCTCAGCCCCATCCCTTTTCATGTAGCAATCTTGTCTACTCCAAACATGCAGGTATGGGCAGGTGTGGGCAGGGGTGAGCGCCAGGGATCAGGAAACACACAGCTCCCACAAAAAAAAAAAAAATGCTCTCTTTATCACTGGCAGTAAGCGTAACATTCTGAGTGGGTAGTACAGCATCACCTGTGCTGTTTGTGGGAAAATTAACTCACTTCAATGTAATCTAATTCTTTCCCTGAAATCTACCCAACACCAGGTCAGTCAAGCTCAAAAGTGCCCAATCCATTTCGCAAGAGTGGCTCACCCCGAACGATGTGGACATGACTTTGTTGGATGGAGTCCTGGCAGGCGTGGTCCGGTGTGTTCTGGGCGGAGAACACGGTGGGCTGGGCCGGCTTCCGGAAGAGCCCAGCCGCTTCCTGGCAGGGGCACTGGCACCGGCTGCAGAAGAAGGTGGTGCAGCTGTCGCAGCAGGCTTTTTTACAGTGCTCACAGGGCTGCTGCTCCCTAAGGATGGCACAAAGATGTCCAAAGGAGCCCGCTCCGAAGGAGGCGTGGGAAGTCTGCGCTTGGGGCGACCCAGGTCGACGGAGCCGCCTGAAGGTAGAGCAATTAAGACGCACCAAATTGAGAACCCATTGAAAAGAAACACCACGGCGCTGCAAACAGGTCGCACTGTCACACTGTTGGGCCTAATTGGCGATCGCTCAGACTGAGTCCAACTTCCACTGTCTATCCAAATTCTTGACTGACTCCCTCGACTCATTCCTATTCCTCCTCCCTGCTTCGGCCAACACCAGAGGAACACCCAACCACCTTTGTTTTGCCGAGTACTGAGGGCACCACCTGGCAACATTCACAATGCAGCCATTTACATATTCTTGGAGAAAAGGATACCTCTGACTTGTCACAGAGGCGATAAGGTGCGCTCATGACTCAAAATCTTCCTATTCCACAGCCAGAAAGAACATCCTTATGATTGCAAGCCCAAGCCCTCATTCTGAAAAACAGCAAAGAACAACATGACATAGGCTCTGGAACACATACGCACAAAGCACATAAGGAACTTTCAGTACTTTGTGTGTGCGTGCTTCTCGGCTCTTTGTTCAGTCGCCCTGTGGCATTCCTTTCGAATGAAGCCATACCAACTTGAATTTCAAGTCCACAGTACTCAAACCTTCCACTAGATTAAAATTCTCATTGACTGCAGTACTGAACAGAGCACAGGGTTGTCCATCATTAGGGTGAAGACGTGAGTGCCAATGCAAACGTCACGGCCATACACGAAACCGAAGTGGCGGACAACCGAAACACCACCTACAGGTCCCCCTACGCCCGAGCTACTTTGCCTTGATGCGTGGCCGCATCGGACGCAATGGCGCTCCAAGAAGCATGGCCACGCGTTCATGTGTTCACCCTAAAAGTGGGCGACCCTGCACGTCAACTTGCCTTCCTAGTTTCATTGTAACTGCATCAAAATTGCTGTAAGAGGAGGCCCCACATTTTTTTTTTTTTTTTCAAAATGTTTTTACCTACAATCTACAATGCCAAGATATCCCATGTAATAATTTGCTTCATCACATAAAGATTAAAACTGCGCAAAAAGCACTGTTATACAAAACAATGAACTGCTTATGTGGCACACTCAACGATATATGAAGACGAAAATAAAAATTCGCAATGAAGGCAACAAATGCTGTGTAACAGAAGAAATGGCAAAACTAAACTCACCTTAAACATTGCAAGTGTAAATCTGTACAGCTATGACAGAATTGCATACAAGCAAAGGTGATAGGCCAATTCAATAATTTGCTTGCAAAAACTGCACTGGTGGGAAACACGTGTCCCAAAAGTTTTTGCAGGCTGAAAACAATGCGAGAAACAAAACGTGCAAAGACAGTGCCACCTGTCCTCGACAGCCAATAGGGCAAAAGTGAAAGTGGCTTTGCAATTCTGGATATTGAGGCAAGCCATGCAGCATTTAAGGCAGCAAGCTCGGACTGTAAAAAAAGGAATCAACATGGCTCACAAGGAGTATCTAATCATTGTGCAGGATAACCATGCATACATATAAAATCAAAGTACAGAACAAACAACACAGAGGGGATTCGCATTTATTGGCAACCTTGCAACTATTCGATGGAAATACTACCTTATCCTGATCAGCCTGAATTCATTACTGTGCCGATGTTCTTGCCATTGCAGTCTCTCTTCAAGTTTTGTCACTATCTTCTTCACATAAACATCCCCATCACTTGCGCAATCATCATCAGAAGGATAACACTCTTCCATACTATAACGCCCCACAAATGATGCCATGTTTGTTTGAAAGTGCAGAAAAATCTCCTGCAAACAGGATGAGCCTGAAAACACAACGAATGCCTTCTGCCATCTATAGTGAAAACTAACATTCAATAAAAATACGGATGAAAAAAAAATGGGTGCTGCCATCTATGTTCTATATGTAAAAACACCATATGACAAGCACACCTCATCGTAAGCCATTTCGAAAGCAGCAAGACACCCATGACGAGAACAGCTCACCGCAAGTGAAAAAATGGCAATCAATCGCTCATGATGACCTGAGGTCGTCATCAACCCTTGAAGATGCACTAAAAACCATTCTGAAAAAATTAATTTTCACTTTTATTTTGCTTTCTGGGTATTCATGAACAAATAGTTTCAGTTGGAGACAACATAGCCACAAATTAAGCCAACGACACGGTCTATTTGCTTTGATGAGACTCAACCCCATCACTCTGCGATGGCCAATCAAAATACTACAATCCGTGAAGACACCCAAAATAATTTTTATTACTCTTTTTGGACATGAAATAAGTAATAGTTTCATAAAACCACTACATATTTGTGGAGCAAAATAACAAGCCCTAAGCAAGCGGACTGCTTTCTCGTGTCGTCTGCTGCTGCAGCGGTGATGCGCCTGACAGTCTACTCTGGCTCAACATAGTTTGACCAGTAAACCGCACATTTTCGAAGCTCACTCCGCCAACACCTGAGCGGCTAGTCACCACGCGACTGGCTGAAAGGCATTCCAAGCGTTTTCCACTGCGGCAAGCATGTTGGTTGACTCCTACTCTATGCGGTGAGTTAAATAAAGAGACGGAAGCCGTGACATTTAATGCAATTTAATAGGGAAATAAGCCACACAGGATAATAATTAATTCTAAGTTTCTAAGAATGCTTCTACTGTGCAGACTGAGTTCCCACTATAATAAGACAAACTCAAAATCCTCTTTAGGTGCACCTTTAAGAGTTGGAAAGCTTGGTGTTCGAAGGGTCCAATCCTGCAATGGTCAGCTTAAAATGCTATAAAGCATTGTTATGAACAGATTTTCAAACAGAGGATGCTCTAGATTCTGTGTAATCACAATTCTGGGAACGAGTGAGCAAGATAGCAACTCTATGCTGGCAAAATTGAGGAATCAAACAAATATAGCAAGTAATGCATTACAAATGCATTACTTCTATGACAGCACAAATGTCATCATTAGCAGCCTACCAATCTATGCTGCAGCATAAAGGCCTCTCTCATATATCTCCAATTAACCCTGTCCTGCAACAGCTGAGTCTACCTTAGCCCCGCAAAACCCCCTAATCTTATCCGCCCACATTGACTGTTTGCCACCCCCTGCTACGCTTGCCTTCTCTTGGAATCATTCCATTACCCTATGGGACCATCAGTTATTAGCTCTCCACATTACATACCGTACCCATGCCCATTTGTTCTTGATTTCACCTAAGATATCATTAACTCAAGTCTGTTCCCTGAACCAATCTGCTCTCTTACCGTCTCTGAATGTTACACTGATCTTTTCCTTTCCTAGCTCACTGCGCTGTCGTCAACCTAATTTGAACACTTTTCATCAGCCTGCAAGTTTCTGCCCCGTAAGTGAGTACTGGAACAACACAACTATTATATAATTTCCTCTTGAGGGATACCAGATAGGGACGCAAACGTATGTGCATGTGCCTTTTTTCGCGCATGTGTGGGTACAAAAGCATTGTTGCATGACACCATGCTACGAGGGTTGCCACTATTCCTTCGCTCCGCTCTGAAATGACTGCCTCATTTCAACTTGAACTTCCTTTCAGAAGATGCTCTGAAAATAGTGCAGGTAATAGTATGTTAATGAAATAATAAAATATGATGCATTCAACAAAGCTACAATGAGTACAGCAATATGCAGCCATGTAGTGGTACACACTGACAGCAGCAAACATTCACCGCACAGTGCTACTTCATCTAATCTCACATGAATTTCAGTACCAAACTAAAATTCTATTTCCCACTGACCTGGTAACATGACTCAAATCTATCGATACAAAGCAAGATTACCTCACTTTCACTACAAGCTTGTAATCCATACCAGTTAGCTGTCAACCTCTTCAACAGTGACCCTGAAATCTACGTTCATAGGCCATAGCCAAAACTGCGCACCTCATTTTCTAGTACCTGCTTCCCCCCTATCACATTCCATGGTTAACATGTCACCATTTCCACAGAGTTAAGCACAGTTCAAATTTCCTTCATTAGCCGCCATATGTACGCATATTTTGCCAAATGGTATTTTTGGGGCACACCTAATGATGCAAATGGTCTTGCCCCTCAGCCCTGCAGGCACAATTCAGTAGCACAGTGCTTGTATGGGCTTGATTATGCACCTGATATATTCATAAATTCAGCGCTGCCACAACCACTGTGGACTTCTTCACATAATTCCAGTGAATCACAACTAGCCCTACGAGCACTGATCGTATAACAACAGCATCAGCAAAAACAACAGTGAAATATGACACTGAGGAGGAAAGAGTCGTGCAGCAAAAGCAAGCAGGGCTCCATACGTCACAGCTATACTCACATGCAAAGCCACCACCACCACCACCGAACTTGAAACACAAGCTCTGAACTTTACCCTGGCTCCTGGGTCTGGAACCAGGGGCCCCTTCACCTTCTGGCCTTGTCCTCTGGTACTGGAACCAGGAGAGAGTGAGAGAAAGAAGAGAAATGCAAGTGTCTCTTCAGCTTTTCTTATCAGCGATTGTAGTTGCATAAGCATGGAAGTAGGAAACAACACATAATTCAGCCCACCTTATTACCTTTGGTAAGTAAAATTCTTCACAGCAGGCAATTCAGCGCAATCTGGTGTGGTGCAAAGACACTTGGTCAGGTCCTCACATGACATCATTGCTACCCTATCAAAACAAACCAAGTGCCACAATCCTTCATGGCTCAACTATCCAATGCTTTGGCCTCGCCATTAGGACAGTTCTTGCATGAGCATGAGCTTGTTCCGGGGCCAAAGAACAAGAGTTAAATCTTCACTTCGCAGTGTGCTTCAATTTCATTAAATTCACTCCTAAGAATAAGTAGCATGTCGCCTGGAAGCATTTGATACCCAAAAACATTGGCAAGAACAGACGAGCCCATATATCAATTCTAGGTTTTGGTTTATGGTTTATGTGGTTTAGCGTCCCAAAGCGACTCAGGCTATGAGGGGTGCCATGGTGAAGGGCTCAGGGTAATTTTAACTACTTGTGGTTCTTTAAACGTGCACTAACATCACACAGTATACAGGTCTCTAGCATTTCGCCTCAATCGAAATGTGACTGACGTGGCTGGGATTGAACCTGCATCTTTCAGATCAGCAGCCGAGCACCATACACTGAGCCACCGCGACGTCAGTTCTGGGCTTCACACAGTCAACTGTTCAAGCCTTTTAGGAACCACCTTGTGCAAAATGTTCACTATGCAAGCTACTAGCAATTGCCATCCACTGTTGTTGACGCAGGCACAAAAGCTTTTATTCAGCATGCACCTGTCTACCTGTACTATTAATGCAGTGCCACGAAACTAATGATCTCTGTGATATGACAGTATAGCAGAAAACAACAACACTGAGTTTAAGAAAATTAAAAGAGTATAAACACAGTATGAGCACTGGTCAACAAAATGCTAACTGTAAACTGTAAATGCTCATATAATGCTGCCTCCCTACAAAGGGCGCATACTGTAGCTTATATATGCTAAATTTTTCAAATATGCAAAAGCAACCTGTGCAGCATCAACACACTGCATGCAATGTGAACAGAAATTTATGCCACCTACAAAAGTACATTCTATCTTGCCTTTAAGCAAATGAATGCAAGTTTTAAACCAATAGCTTCCCTTCTGATAGCATCAGCACAGTTTCCATTGTACAGGCTACAAAAACCTGTACTGTGGTCATAGAAAATGAGTAACAAAATGAAATCCGTGAATGACACAAGGCTAGCAACTAAAGATAACATGATGGGCAGAAAAACCTCATTAATTCGGGCTAAAGGTACCGAAAGACATGCAGTAATTATTCGAAGGCCGAGTATTAAACGCCCCACTTTGCAGAAGAAAAATGAGGAAAACCTGAAAATGCAGTGAAGCCTTGCAAGGAGACTGCTTCGCACAAACAGTGAAAAGCCCATGCAGTTCGCCATGCTGGAAGAATAGTGAACACGTAAACAAGGGCAATGCCATCGAAACGGCGAGACTGCTTTTAAAAAGAAAATGGCCACCGATGCACCAGTCGGCGTCCGAACGTGGCACGCAGATCGGCTCAGAAAGATGGCAAATTCATGGCCGATAGCCGCTGTCGCTGCGGGCTGGCTGCGAAGCTCAGAAATGTGGCCAGGCTATTTTTTTGGCCTAGCGACACAGCCCTCCTACAGTCATCATGCTCGCCATTACGTGCATGTCGGAGGTGCGTGGGTTACAATGCACCATGCATTGTAATACACCAACATATTATATTTGCAACATATTATAGAAGGACCAAACAGAAAAAAACCGCACGCTTTCACTTTGTGCCTTATCGAAGCGGGTAGCCAGCAATTTGTTCTCATCACGTGTTATATGTGGGAAAGCCTACTTGCGGATAAAAAGCCCAGCGATAAATGACGGAGGAAAAAAGCTAACAGGAAACATTTTTACTGTTTTCCTGACACTCTTAAACCCAATCTTTGGATAATTCACCCAGATATTATGCTGCGGCCGGATCTATGAAACTCGGCACGGTATTCAATCGAATGAACATTAGGAAATTTCCGAATACATACCCGAAAATTCTCGAATAAGAATCTGAACCGAATTACAAACATTCAACTCGTATTCGAGTTTCCACTATTCAAACGCATCTAATAAATAACCATTAAGCAAATCACATTCAGTCTTGGATGCAATTCTAATAACTCAAACTTCTGATAGTTCAAGCAAAAATCTCCGGCCACTTTAAGTTTGAATTAATGGAGTCTATACTACTGCATTATTGTGATGTTGCCCCTAAATAAATTTCTTGACTAAACGTTTTTCATGGGGCATCCTTAACGAGAAAATTCCTAATATACTTCACAAGAGCTATTCCTCACCTGATCCAGGCTGGATGGGTGGTTGTACGAAGAAACACCAAACACCTCGTCGATCTTTCGGCGAGCTTCCTCCACAGCTGGGTCAACCCGGTCAGTTTCCACCGTATATGTGCCAGTCTCACTTCGGTCGTCAGCAGGAGACAAAAGCTGCTCTGGGCCAGAGCCTGGATCAACAATACGTGACGCCGATGAAGACGCACCACCAGCCGGGCCCGGCAGAGGAACCCGCGTCGGTCCATCGTTGAGCATCCTCTGGATCAGGTATGACGCCGAGTCACTCAGGCGTTCATCCTGCCGCCTTGCCTGGCGGGACGACTCTACATCCGAACTCCACCCTTCAGCGCCACTCCTTGCTCCTCCACGGCCCGTTTCTGCACCGCTCCAACGCCTTTTCGCCAAGTCAGCAGCATTAAGGGGACTTGTGGGTGTCCTGCGACCACTGGCCGACGACTCGCCACCAGACTTCGATACCGGCGAGGCCCGCGTCCTAGACGGCGTCCGCTCTGACTCTGGTTTTGGGGGTGCAAATTTCCGTATGCTGTCCTTAAGAGCCAGAGGCTTGCTGCCACCAGTTACATTGTCGTCAAAGTGGATTGTGAATGCCATGGAATTAGAGCCAGACGCCTGCGTCTGGGATGCGGGAGTGTCGGGACACGGTGACTGTTCATCCTTGGAGGGCGTCGACTTGGCAGCAGAGTCCCCAGGAGATGACTCATCGGCTGTGAAAAGTGAGGACCACATAGTTAATGAAGGGTTCACAAATGTTATTATTGTGCAGTAATGTGTGAACTCCATGAGTCAACAATGAAATCCACGTGGCAGTAATAGGTACAACCAGTCACTCAGCATAACGCTTCACATCTAAACATGAATATATGAATAAACCAGAAGAAACTGGAAAGAAAATGTGCCACAAACACAGATTGTTTGCATTTCATTCTGCCGCTACACAGACCTTTTATCTTATCAACCTTTAACCCTAATTCCCTGATAAGCTGAATCATCTGGGAAACTTAGTCTAGCTCTGCACACACACTACGAAAACAATACCCGGAACTACCAAACTTGTACTTACTGGTTAACACAAACTCTTCAAAGGCAATGCCAACTAGTCAGTTTATAACCAACGATTGCCGGTTCCAATTAGCTCCTTGTGTTTGTTTCTATGCGCTATCCACCCTTAATCACTAAAGTAACTATCACCAAACAGTACATCATCAGTTTCCGTGTGACTGCGCCAGACAAAATCACTAAATCATTCAATCAATAGTATCGACACGCAGTTTACAGTCGAAGCCTAATGTAACGAACACAGATGCAATGCATCATTCGCTCTATTAAACTCTTCCTAATCATTTTTAACAAACACATACAATTGTTGCTGTATCTATCGAAGGAGGTTGTCCATACAACAGATATAATGAATTCCCTAAAGCAAAGATATGCCCACTAGGATGGCAGGCTTCACCGCACTGTACAAATGACTGGTGGTGGTGCAGCAAGGGTTTGCGTCAAGTTTCACACTTTTATCTCGCAGCCTAGCAGTAACTGCCCTGCCCTCATGTCGGTTGCCACTAAGGTGGTGAAATCGGCGATTACTTTCACTCTGACATACCATTTTTCAAGCGGCACGGCTGTAATGCGGAGAAGCCACCCAAGCTAACCCTCAGCCTGTGCCACTAGGTGCTGGCAGTGCTATGCAGGGAAGCCAACCTGACTTGCGATAGGTTTTTGCGGCCTTGTGAAATAGCACTAAAACCTCAGAAAGGGTGTCCATGTTTCTCTAGTAAAGATCGCTTGAGTTGACGTCCCTTCACTGACTAAACTGCGCTGCTCTCGCATGAATTTCTGAGAAAATATTATATTGCGAATTTTGGCTACAGCGTCAAACTATTTTACGATTTTGTACCTTTTCACTATAACGAGGCCCGACAGCACAAAGGGCAGAGACCTAATCAAAGCGAGCTTATGACTCGTGACTAATGCGAATAAGCTGAATCGTCTGGGAAACTTAGTTTAGGTCTGCACACACACTACGAAAACAATACCCGGAACAACCAAACTTTTACTTTCTGGTTAACACAAACTCTTCAAAGGCGATGCCAACTAGTCAGTTTATAACCAACGATTACCGGTTCCAATTAGCTCCTTGTGTTTGTTTCTATGCGCTATCCACCCTTAATCACTAAAGTAACTATCACCAAACAGTACATCATCGGTTTCTGTGTGACTGCGCCAGACAAAATCACTAAATCATCTAAATCATTCAATCAACAGTATCGACAAACAGTTTACAGTCGAACCCTAATGTAACGAACACAGACATAATGCATCGTTCGCTCTATCAAACTCTTCCTAATTATTTTTAGCAAACACGTACAATTTTTGCTGTATCTATCGAAGGAGGTTGTCAATACAACGGATATAACGAATTCCCTAAAGCATTGATATGCCCTCTAAGATAGCAGGCTTCACCGTACTGTACAAATGATTGGTGATGGTGCAGCAAGGGTTTGCGTCAAGTTTCACACTTTTATCTCGCAGCCTAGCCCTGCCCTCATGTCGGTTGCCACTAAGGTGGTGAAGTCGGCGATTACTTTCACTCTGACATACCATTTTTCAAGCAGCACGGCTGTAATGCGGAGAAGCCACCCAAGCTAACCCTCAGCCTGTGCCACTAGGTGCTGGCAGTGCTATGCAGGGAAGCCAACCTGACTTGCGATCGGTTTTTGCGGCCTCGTGAAATAGCACTAAAACCTCAGAAAAGGTGTCCATGTTTCTCTAGTAAAGATCGCTTGAGTTGCCGTCCCTTCACTGACTAAACTGCGCTGCTCTCGCATGAATTTCTGAGAAAATTTTATATTGCGAATTTTGGCTACAGCGTCGCACTATTTTACGATTTTGTACCTTTTCACTATAACGAGACCCGACAGCACAAAGGGCAGACACCTAATCACAGCGAGCTTATGACTTGTGACTAATGCGAATTTCTCTTCCAAAAGGAACAACTGCAAGCCCCTATAGCAATCATGAAATTAGTTCCGTGGGCTACCCAATCTTTTAAAACATGGATAAAGACATGCTGCTTTATTCAGTGTAGCAATCGTGGGGCCCCGGGCATGTGGAGATATTACACACACTTTGTGTGGCCCCCTCTTAAAAGGATGCTGAGAAACCTGTCCCTATCTTATAAGCCAGAGCAAGGGTCCTCATTCTTTTTAGTGTTCCGGAACCCCAACAGTGCCGAGGAACACCCGAGGCAAGGTGCCGAGGAACCCCGCATGTCCTGGCTACTGCCTCTCCCTGCCCAACAGGAATGCAATAAAAGGCATTGCAGAGGTACAGCACTTCCAAGAAAGTGGCCAAATTCAATCAACAATTGCTGGCTGTATAGTAGAACAGCCTGCTATAAGCAATTATTATACGGTCAGTCCCAAAATAAAGTGGGTAAAAGAAAAGTGGGAGTTGAGGTATGCACAGATTTAGGCACTTGGGGAAACCAAAAAGTGCTTCGAGGCAGCCAAGGGTCCCATGGAGTCCAGTTCGAGAACCTCTGGACTAGTGATATTCATAATTGGAAATGACCCTGCAGTAAAATTCACTAAAGCGGTGCGGCAAAGGAAAATAACTTCCACTGACAGCTTACAGCCTTTTTCGTCGCGCTGTTCCTTCTTGGGAGGCGGTGGCGGTGGAGCCCGTTCCTTGCCAGGCGAATGCACGGGCCTCCAGGCCAGTGTGGTTGGCTTAGTGGGGGGTGGCCTGCCTGGCAACACTTCCCTCACCGTACTCAGGGAGTCCTCGGTTTTACTCAGGTCCTCAAGGGAATCCGCATCCTATCACGGAGAATGAAATGGGGACATGTAGTGCAATAAAATGCACTCAATAAGTGAGCTAGCTGCACCAGCAACAGCACTTCTATGCGAATGACGGCAATTTCTAGACATTCTACCGGCACAGCGTCCTTGGCACGCGCGAGGAAACCTACAGAGTTAATACACTGGCTCTCGAACAAAAGTGAAGGGTGCACTACCATAAGCACATTCTGCACACTTTTGCCAAGTGTGGTGCCGGCCATTAAAATTGGCCTTTTGATAGCCTGCTGTTCCTACGCAGACCTAATTCGAGGCATAATAATCTGGCAACATTAATTTCTTTAGGCCAGACCAGTACCATGATGGCTACTATCACCCTGAAACAAACTTACCGATGGCATTCTTGCAACATTTTTAAGATTAAGGTGCTCAGAGGTACAAAAGTGTTTCCTTTAAGCAGATTTGACCACTTGTTAGAGCAGCTATCTTAGTTCTACACCACTTTTTTGCGCAAATGTTCCATTAAAAATCAAACTGTGCTGGCCAAGCTCCTACAGGCAGCCATGAAAGTGCCATGAAGGCAGTGCATAAGGTTAAGCGTAATGTTCTCTCAGGACAAAAACAGAGGCCTTGTAAGATCAAGCCTCAATTGGCAATGGACAGGAAACGTGGGGCATGACTTGGTAAACCGCAAGAACATCAAGATGCTATGTAAAAGCTGAAGCAGATGCCTGCGCACTGAACTGAAGGAACCACGACTGCAGAGGGTGAGCGCGATGAAGTACACATTTAAATCTTATTCTCTCATTCCAAACATAAATGCCAACAAGGTGTGTACAGGTACAGTCGCAAGTTTCGTTTGGTTTGTGGGGGTTTATGTCCCAAAGCAAGTTAAAAACATTAGCACTTTGACATGCCACAGCAGCGGCACAGACAGCAATGCTCAGCACAGCGGTTACGAACATGCCGATAACAAAACTACCAAGTGTGTTCGCAAAGCACAGTGCTACGCCAGCCCTGCAGTGCGATTTTCACTGCACCAATGGTGTCACTGTGCTAACCTTTCTTCCTCGCGACTGTACCTCCAATACGAAAAAGAACAAGGAGTTTGCACGAAGTAAGAGTTCTGTGCTTATTTCTGCACTCAAGTTGGAAATGACTTGAATATCTGAGGCCAGGAGGAAAACTATTTAGAACTTATAAAAAAGTGTGCTTGTCATTCATTTATATGAAGTAATCATTGCTTAAACGCCTACTTTCTACTTAGCTACTTGTACAATCCTAGTGAAGTTGCAGCCAACTAAACTCCAAGTTCAAGCATAGCAACCACAATAACAGCCATCCAAATATGATAATTTTCATGAAAAGCCAGAATGGCAAAATTCGCAAGCACCTCAAAGAGACGTCACAGCAAAAATTCGAAAAGCTACCCCATCAGCATATGTCAGCCTTGCCTCGATAACTGCACTGGTACGTAGGGAGGTCCAAAAGTTGGCTAAATTTTTCCCCTAAGTGTCTGACTTGACGTTAGCCAAAACCTTCACAGCAAATTTCTCAAACTTCACCACACACAGCCACCAGTTTGCAAAAATGGCTGCAAGAAATGATGAGTCGTCACTGAATTTTGTAGGGAAAGAAATTGCCAAGCACTCAAGGCCACCGTGCATCCTTATTCTCAGCAAAAAAGTAGACCCGCACCAGCTAAAAGCCATGTGCACACAACTGCACCTGCATCACAGGGGATGAGAGGGAGCCCTCCTTTCCAGCACTCAGTGGGGAACTTGGTGACACTTTTTGGGGGCTCCCCGAATCAGACCCGGAGTGAAGAACCGCAGGTGTCTGAGGAGACGATAAAGACGATGGGCTGTGTGGACTTGATGCTGGGGTGCCCTTAAAAACTGAAGCTAGGGAAGGTGTCTTCTGCTCATTGCGTGCCGTGGGAGAGGACGGGACTGGATCCGAGGAACTAGACGGTGGCGAGGACAGTTTCATCCGGCGTGGTATCACGTCTTCCGGAGATTGCGGGCAAAGAACAGGGCTGGCGGACTGGGCAGACCCTGGGCTCGGGCCCTCACACACAAATGTCCTGTTGTGACCCGTGCTGTCGCGACGTAGCATCCTGTCAGAGCTGTCAGAACTTGGGCTGTCACGGCTGAAGGTTTTGTTGGCACTGGAATCCTGCATTCAGTAAATGCGAGAAACGCGTCGCATGCTATGTTGTATCAAAGACTGTACCAAAGGCACGGTGTTATGAAAAGAAGCATGTTGCTAGTTTTCCGCGAATTATGTGGCAGAAAAGAAAAAGATATGGTGGAAGAATAATTCAGGATGGTCACATCTTCAGTCAATTCCTAGTCAAAAACTCTTGCCCAAAGCACACACACATTACAGGGGGTCCACAACAATGTCTCAGGATAGACATTAGCTCCTAAATAAATCAGCAGAAATGATTACTGCCATGTTTTTCAACCATTCTAAATGAAAAGTAAACTTTTTTTGCGCACGAAAATTTCTGCTGTGTACATATTGTCACATAGCAGTTGGTGCTGGTAGCTCGCGTCTACACGGCAGAGAAATGCCAACACCGAGAAGCTCTGGGAAGGTGCGACAGCACACCAAGACAGCCAGAGTGGAACGTCAGTTTCTTCTTCAGAAGTGCACAGCGTGGCGCACGAGCTGCGTGCCGAACAGCCGCCGAGCGGTTATTGTTGTAGATGTGGCAATACCATAAACAGCATGCTACCGCAGCCTGCATATATGAAGAGTTATTTTCAAAGGGTAGACAAGAAATAAGTCATCTCTTTTGGTTACAACGTAAGTCTGCACGTACACAAGACGTGCCTGCTGCATGATCAAAAACCACTAAAGACTGGCTTCATGACTTGCCTCTCTTATAACCAAGTCCCCATTCCCGAATGCAGGTGCAGCCCTTTTGGGTGAGGCAGGATCCGAAGGCACTGCACGGTCAGTAGATTTATGGACGCAGAAGACCTCGTGACGTAATGATGCTGCAGTCAAGGCCATGTCCGCTGTAAGCTTGAATGGACATCTAAAAACAATCATAGGCGCCTTTCCAAAATGCTCATGCAAAATGCTCAACCCAATTCCCAGCAACTTTTCACATGCTTGAGACCTATCTCGTGTCATCACTTCTATGTAATAACTTCTTATGTGCGCCAGTACTCCAAAAAAGTCGAACAAGCTGTGTCGCTTGTTTCGTTGAGATGTCCATTATTTTGACACCAAGCACTTGTGGTGTCATGGTCTCAAAAGTAAAATTTGTGTCCGCAAAAATAATCTGCTTGTAACCACTAAACTGAACAAGCAAGAACGTGTAGCTCGGCATCCTAAAGTGCTTCAAATTTTTAAAGGAAAAAAATCAATGCTGCTTCTTTAGCCATGTTGTAATGCACTAGCCAGGGGCTGAGATTAGCTCCTTTGCAAGGCACTGGAATAAAGGCTGCCAGCTATAATGTTCTTGCCACAAAATTCTTATTTTTGAGAAAACGAGTTGCTTTCTTCAGCTGAACTGTGGGTTAATTATCTTGCCTCAAACGTTTACTCTGCCACGCATAGTTAAGAGTTCGCCACACCTGAGACTGCTGTTCCCAACACTCAAAAGACTTAGTTATGGCCGAGTTTCACACTGATCTGCTGACTGAACTGCCCATTGATTTCTTGATCAATACAGTACCTGATCACAATCATTTGTAAGGCCTTTAAAGTGCATAAAGCAGAAGGGTTTTATTTAAACTCCCTCAAAGAGTTTACCTTAGCATGCATTCTCTACTAATCAGCAGGTGGAAATGCACATGTACCTTGATGTTTACAAATACACAGCTTAACCAAAACATCAACAAACAATAAGAACGTGTAAAGGATATCGTATCCAAAACGAAGTGAATCCAAGTGATTGAGCTTGACGTATGACTGTTCCGGTATCCTCACACCATTCAGGTATGTCTGCAAGAGAAGCACTGAATTCAGAATCTGGCCTCCGCCCAGCTATTTTGAAAAAGAAACATCTCTAGCCGTTGCATTCTCACCCCTGTGACGCTGTTCAAGTCCTTCACGTGAAAACACTTGTCGCTCGGGTTGAAAAATATTACCGCATGCCTTTTGTCTACACTGGCAGACTGCATATACAATAAAAAGAAAAGCAGAAAGGTATTAAAAAAAAATTCACCAAAAGCAAAAGTAGGTTTCAATTGACAAGGCATCCATGATCAGTTTCACTCACTCCGGAACAAGTCATCCCGTCATGTACAAACGGCTTCCAATATTTAAAGCACATATGACAGCAGTCTACATTATGACTCCTGATTATGACCGATATGGTTAAAACATAAAATGTTTCCTAGAGTGGTCACTCTATTTACAGCAGCTATACTGGCAGTTTTAGCATTCATATTTTCAGTGCCCTTTTACTATAGTGAAGTGCACTGAAAATACCAAACATTAAATAATTCCTGAAAGGCAAAAAGCAAAGATAAAAATGACTAGTGTTCAATCTTTCATATTAAGTTGGTCACAACGAATAAAGAACACACAAGCATGATGCAAAATCACAAAAGAAGCAAAGGAGAAGAGACACTGCTGTACATATAACAAGGTTCATGAGATACCAAAACAGCAGCTGAGATGTCAGAAGCATGCTCTCCTCAAATTAAAATATTAACAACCACATAGGTCAAAGAAATTTGGCCATAAATGCTTCCCTCATATCAGCTTTTGATACTAAGTCTTCACAGCAAAAGCCGAGGCAAGAGCATGCTGAACTACCGAAAGAAACTACTGTAATGCACAAAATATGACAAATAGGCTCCTGGCCACAATTCAAACGAACAACCTTTCAATCTCTGGAGCTTATTATCAGGCTTTAAAAAGTTAGTCTCAACTTACGTCCTATTTCTCACCATACACAAACAACGTTCACCATTCCCGACTGACTTTTATTCAATAGCAGGCCTGAACATGTATACAGCCTTTGTAGAAGGTATACAGCCCAACCAATGTGCTTCTGGGCCATGCAATACAGCTCGTCGTGTATTTTTAGTATCACAAACCTCCTGAGGGAACTTTATTCCTCATCCTTCTGAAGCTTTGGACTTCCAGGAATTCTTAAGAGCCCCATGGCATCACCAGGAAGCTACCTGGTGTGTTATACATTTTTTACGAAAACTTTACATTGCACTACGCTTCTTCGAGTAGTGTATAAAAGAAAGGACTTGAAGGAACACTGAAAGCAATGACATTCAATTTTTGGTATTTGTAAAAGTAAATTTTATTGCCCCTTCTGGCTATGTTGGCGTCTCTCCATCAGCAAGAGATATTCATTGCCAAGAACATTAGATTTAAAAATTCCCCTTCCATTCGATTTAAACTGCTGACGCAGGACCGAGAAGACGTTCACGATCACTTTTGAAATTTAATGGCAAATGCCAGCCACAGGGGTCTGTGCAGAGAGCTATCTTGATGCACTAGCTAGCTTGCAAAACAGCTGGTGATGGTGACCCCTCACAGTATTTGATCTTTTTTACCTTTTAATTCTGGCTTGTAAAGCTCTATTTTCACTGAAAATGCTACCTTTGTCATTAGAAATTCTGTAATTTATTGATACAGCAATGAAGTTCGGATTGCTTGTTCATATTCTTACAAGGGTCTTTCACAGTGCAACGACACAAAGCAGGAAAAAAATGCTTCGGTACAGGCCAACTTCAATCTGGCTTCAGCGTCTACTTAAGCTGAAACTTTGCAAACATAGCAATTAATAAAATGCAACAATAAAGCATATCGCACAGCTCTTCATATACCTTGATGATAACAGTACTGACGATTTTACCCACTGCAGTAGTTGTGCTTTAGCAAAACACACAAGTAGCAGAAACTAACTCACATCAACTATGATGTCACACTCTTGACGGCCAATGAATATCATTGCCGCGGGTAGAGGGTGGACTGTGCCATCTTTGGAGGTCAGGACCCATTTCGAGTCGGACCGGTGGTCCATTCCCAAGCTCCCTGCGTTGGAAAATGAGCACGATGTCCCCCCTGTTTCCAACAAGTTAAAAAGTGCACATGCAACGCCGACACTCGCAATTAAAACTCTCAATACTAAGGAATTCAATGGATTCAACTCAACAGCAGTGAACCTCAGATGGAGCAGGCTTTGTTGCATGCAAACAAGTGAGTGAGGGCCTGTATGTAGCCACAACAATAGGACTTTAAATGCGATGATGACCGCGTGGAAGATCCAAAAGCTCAACATTATAGTGCCATGGGGCTAAAAAAAAAAAAAACAAGCCGTATATGTTTACAGCCTTTCCCCACGCATGACTAGGTTGAGCCATGTTGCAGCAATCGAACGAATGACCCGTGAAGAGCGCTTTCGGGGCGTGTTCGAGCAAATGTCAAGGCATGTGCGCGTTGAAGGGGCGGTGGTCCCAAAATAGGCGCGACCGTCTTCCTCAAGAAAACCATGCCGCCCGCAACAAAAACAAACATTGTAGCTAGACGTGACGGACCCTTGGCAGAAACCGCCGGGTGTTGACCAAACAACGCTAATTCGTTCGTTTCTTTGCAGCCGTTATTGCGGCTAAGTTGACGTCCGGTGGACGAACTGCTACGCTGCGCCTGAAAAACATGGCACTGCAAGCGGGCGCGGCGCCGCCGAAAGCTGCGCCAGCGATTGCACATAGAACAAAAGGGGCGTCGGCTATCGCAAAAGCTGTGTATCTAGATAAACGCGCTTTCGAGCTGGTCACAACGGAGCTGTGTACTTTGTCAACACAACAAGGTCTGCTGCCAAACTCTTACAATAATCACTTGGCTGTTTGGAATAAATACTGCAGTGCACAGAGAACGATGAAAATAACACGGCACACTTCTGCCACACATGTGGAATCCCGCATTTTTTTTTTTATCAAGGGCAGCCTGTACACTCTGGATTCTGCGGTCTTCCCTAGGGCGTCCTTCACACGTATACGGACTCCGCCGGGCGCCCGGCGCCGCATCACCACACTTTCACGGCGGCGAAGCAAACTTGACCCGGCGCAATTAAACGGAGACGTCTAGCGTGATATTGAGGGCAACTGCTCAATACAACCGCGGAGCGAGATGCGAGCCGCTATGAAACAGAAGAAGAAGAAACAACGGAGAAAGAGAAAAAGTATAGAAAGCAGACACCCGACCGTGACTCAGTGAGCGGCGCGCAGTCTCCGGCAGATGCTCAAAATAACAGCTGACGCCACCGACGAACAATGCCCACGACAAAATTTAACAATCAACAGCTCTCGAGTTGAGAAAGGCGCTGTAGCACATTTCAGTTCGAAGGTTGTGCAGGCATATCCTTGAGCACGCTGACGAAACGAAGCGCCAGGAAAAAGCATGCGCAGACTACATCGACTCCCCGTCAACATTAGGCCTAAAGTGAAAGCGACTACACGGCTGCTTTCATGCCACGCTCATTCATGACCATACACAAACACGAGGACAAACAGTGTGGCAGGCAGTCGTGTACGCTACGCACCTCATAAAGACGAAAAGAAGCAGCGACTTAATCCACGCAGATCACATTTGAAAGGAAATCTGATGCATTTCTTCTGCTAGCAACTAGAGTTGCTCTGGCTGCCATCTGAATGCACCCTCGACCCAGAAAGCATGCATAAATCTGGGCCGCTACGCGAGCGAAGAGCGAAACTCGTTCTTTCGCTAGCTTGAAGGAATGGCGCAAAGGAGATGCATATGCAGCGATCCCTGTAGCGTACTACCGGCGAAAGTATCGGAAGACCCACGCAAAAGCAAATTTAAAAAGCCAGTGTTGCGCGCAGCGAGGTGAAGCGACGGGGGAGTGTGACGAGAGAGTCGCTCCTACGTCGTCTGCTAAAAATGAAACCAAAACTTACGAAAACTCGGAAGATGAAATTTTGAGAAGAACTTGACCATCTTGGCGGTGTCCGGCAATGTAGATAACGCGAGTGACCATGTAGAGCGGCTCGTTAGAAAGGACCTTTGGACAGCGGTGAGTCGTGCGTGTGCGTGGGAAGGTACGTGTACGAGTTTACGACGTATGCGCGACACGTGGGACGTAGGGTAGGTGTACACACATGCATTATATGGCGAGGTGCGAGGTGCGCGGCAATACCGCGATTTACCCCATATAACCTGGTACCGTACGCTGACGTCCTATTTCTTGTTTTCTGCAATGCAGACACTTAGCTCTACTACCGCAAATATGCTACATGCGCATGGTACGTATATGTAAAACCACCGCAGATAAATAAATATTTCTCAGTGAGGATGTTTTCTCTCAGGTGTTTTTTTTTTTCGGGCATAAAAAAATAATGATAGGCCAGGTGACCAATAAATGACACACTGGCAAGCACGGGACAATGAACATTTATTTTATTTTATAATTTGTGAGAGAAAAAAAGTAAAGAAGGTGTACACGACGTCGATCGCATCATTATTAGCCCCTTAATTTTCAGGAAGTACATGAAAGGTACATATGTTACAGTTAATACACTTCATTGTTGAAACAGGTCGGCGCATGCAACCGTCTGGAACAAAGCTCGCTTCCTCGAGGATCAAAGATGCGTGACTGAATACACGCGGATAGGCAACAGGAGAGGAGTCCAATGCTGCCAGCTAGGCTGCTGCGTTACGCTCGACCTGGGACGCACATATCGTAATGACCCGCGTTGGCAGCGCTGTACAAAAAGCTTTCCCTGTTCTTATTGTCACCACGCGTCCTCTAAGCTTACAAAACAAACTGCAAACGAGTCGGGCTACCAATAGCGACCTCTACGTGACCAGAATGGGCGCGGCGTGCAAGATGATTATCGCGGTGAAAAGTGAACACAAACAAGAAAAATACAACCACCGATCGCCACTTCCGTCGTCTGCTACTACGGATGCTTGCGGCGGAAAATACGTCATTGCTTGTCGTCACAAACTATGTGACGTAGCCGAAACGTCATGAGCCTAGCAACTCCGCTCATCAGCGTGGTAATCCCATGGCAATCCCTCCAGCGTTTTCCTCGTTTGTGGGTTGCTATGCCATTTACCAACAAATGGCAACTGTCGTAATGCACCTTGTCCCTGTAGTACACCAGTAAACACCTTCCTACATCTCACGCAACCGACTACCTGCTTTCGCTGGGGCCGCGGTGAGTACTGTTGATACGTGCACTATTTATTCGTTGACCCGCTTCTGAAAGCGCGATGCATCGGCTCGTCTGTAATCCGGCTTATGGAAATCGGAACTGCGGGAATAATAAGTAATCGCGCCTTTTGGCACGACATTTTAAAGTGCTGACTTTGCTGTCTGAAGTCTTGAAAGTTGCTGCGCGCTAAAGTAGTGGCACGCGCTCGTTCGGGCTACACCTGCATGCGCCGACGTGCTGTGCTTGGAGAGTCGCTTTCCTGCGCGGCCTTGGCGATATTGCGACCTAACGACCAAACTACGCATCGATGTTTTCAAGGTGCCGATCTTGTCGTCCCGCCGCTCTGTCCACTGCCGAGAGGTCCGCTCCGGCTGCACTAACTCGACCCACAACGTATGTTTCGTTTTCCAGCCATGATCCTTGCCATTGTGGGCGTCACCGCGGCCCTCATCTCTGTAGCAAGTGCGGATGCTCCTCTACAGTTGGAAGGTGAGACACAAACTGTGTATGCAGCAACGAAAGCACCCGCTTTCAAAGCGCTGATTTGGAGTTGAACGGCGCAATACATTGCATGGTAACGGACGCAATCGCCACTTATGCAGGGTCGCTGTTCAGTGAGCACTTGTTTACGTGTAAATTCGCTGCATGATTGCAATAGGTTTGAAAATGCTAACTGGTCCAACTGCTTTAAGGAACAATTCCCTGTTGATTCCAGTTGGTTCCCAGTTGGCTCAAACTGGAACTCAGCTGGGAACCAACAGGAACCAACTGGGAATTGTTCCAGTTGATCACCACTTGGACCAGTTAGCACTGCTAATACTGCAAAATAGAGAAGTCTACAAACAGTGTATACCTTCGCTGTTCGCCTAATTATTACTGTTAGTTTCAGCACATGTGAGAATACGATTATCATTATATGCAGTGTCAGCTAGCTTAATTGTGTGTCTCACATGTTCGAAACTAGTGCCAGTGCTTCAGTTTGTGACGTCAACCGAAAGTATAGGCACTACTGCAACGGGAATGATTTCGTAGCTGAGCCATTATGTAATTGTGTTAGCTGTATTATATCTGTCACCTCTTGAATATGTCTCTTTATGTGTTTGATCATTATTTACAGGACCTGGACTTCAACATTTTTGCACTGATTACACTTCATAATGCTTTTTGAGAAGAGTCGACGTAAATATGCGGCAGCAGTGAATCATGCACTTTGAAAGCTGCAAATATAAATAAGCCGGGTGGTATGACTTTTTTGTTTTCATCTAAGGGATGCAATGATTTTAACATTACTGGTACCAAATCAAATAATGTAGCATATTTTTAGGACGTTGAATAGGATTATTTTTAATTGGCTATGATAAAGCAAAGCACACACACCAACAGTTTGCATGAATGTAAAAAAACTGCTTAGTTTATGCAAAAGATGCAATATTTAATACATTTTACTTTTCTTTGTTATCATTTTCCTACTTTGCCGTCTTGAACACAAGTGACAAGGGATTGAAGCTCGATTGTGGACATTAACATAAATGCTATGAGAGCTTGCTGACAAAAGCGAGAACAGTAGGGTTTCTACAGAGCTGCAACGTTCTGTGCCATTCTATACTAACTGACATGTGCATTTTCAAGGTCTATTTGAAAAACTAAATTTATCAATCGGGCTTGATGTATGTACTGCATGGTAAACTTCAGCCTGTGAATCCTCTTTTCTGGTAGTTGCTGACACTTTTTCACCCACAAGTGAGGATTTCCTTTTTTTTTTTTTAATGTTAGAGCGTTAGTACCCAGATGTTGGAAAAAAACTTCCCATCATCAGTGCTGGTGACAGTTTGAACCAACCTAAGTGGGCCACCTAGGTCTCATCACCTTGTGACGTCATCACAACCTTCCCACTGGATTGTGAGCAAACTGACCACCGGGGCAGGTGGCACGTAAATTAATGATTGGTCGTGAGAGGTTGCATGTGAAACGCAACCTGGGTCGCGTAAACCCATTGCTTCACCACTGTGCCAGGAGTGGTTTGAGCAGAGTAAAGAATGACCAGTTCTGCATATGTGGACATTAACTTAGTAACGTGATAGTGTCATATTCTTAAAGGTGCACTAAAGAGGAATCTGAACTCATCTTTTTACTGTAGAACTCATCTTTTTACGGGCGCTCTTAGAAACTTCGAATTATTGGCCAATTGCCCTAATTGACTTAAATTAAATGTTCCGGCTCCCACTTTTTTTTTTTTAGCTCAACGCGGTAGGTAGGAGGAGTCAATCAATGCGTCAGCCAGTCCCGTGGCGGCTTGCCGCTCTGCCATCAGCGGAGTGATACGTAAATCAAAGAGTCCACATGTATTTTTATTTCCGTGGGCCTGATTTGCGGCTATATTGTCTGTGACTGAAACTGTTTATTCACAGAAACCTAAAAAAACAAAACAAAAGTGAAAGCGAAGCCGCCATGGAACTGGCTGAAAGGCACTCCATGCGTTGGTTGATTCCGCCTACCTACCGCGTGGAGTTCAAGAAAAGGCAAGAGCTGAGATGTTTAATCCGATTTAATTTGGCCAATCGACCGCACAGGACAATAATTCGAAGTTTCGAAGAATGCCCGGAACGTGTAGATATGGTTCCCGCAGTAAAACGACAAGTTCAGATTCCTCTTTAGTGCACCTTTAAGGTGGAGCGTAAATGTCCCTGCTCCAGCTCCAGCTTGTTTTTTTTTTTTTCCAGCAAAGCTTGCATACTTTATTCTTTGTGCATGAATTGACTTGCATGGAAGATGCAATGTGTAGGATTTGGCACAGTACTCAAGGTTGTGAGATGTAATTTATCATTAAACAGGTAAAGGTGCACTCTCAGAACATATATTAGTGGTAGAAAACAAAGAACAGAACTATTTTGACCATTCCATCTCCAATTAAAATGAGATAAAGAAGAGCATCCTCTGGATTTTAGCAGCATTAAACATTCTGGTGGTATATATTCAACACAGATACAACAAGGCTGGATGAACTGGGACAACGATGCCGGTCTGATTGGCACTGCTACGACCACATCAGAAGAAATATAATTTGTGTGGATCGTCAGTGTGTGTGCCGCGAAGGACACGTACCTGCTGTGGTTGACAACTGGGTAGAATGTAAGCCCGGTGAGTACATGAATTGATGTTGGTTTGTGATGATAGGTTTACCAGGCAGGGCGAAAAATCAGTAGCCTTAGTGTGGCCATGACTAATCTCAGCCTTGTTGCTGTGCTGCATACACTTACATTTTTCTCACAACAATACTAATAGGTTTTTCAAGTGTGCCTCTAGACAATGTTTCACACTGAGATGGCATTTTACAGTCAGTCTTGTTAAAATTTTGTCTGAAAATGCATTTGGCGTCTGTGAACTGCATGCAGGCTTAGTTTATCTTGTAGAAGTAAGAAAGGGCTAGCCATCCAAGCAAATCATGTGCTGCCATCTGTCAGGAAAGTGAGCAGCTGTGCCACTATTGGCGTTTTATTTTTTTTTATTAATTTCCATCAGGTGATACTGTCAGTCAAGTCAGCTGAATGTAAAAACTTTAGATTTATGATAACTTATAGAGTTGTATTTGTGCATCTGGGTTACTATTATTTATTTTTACAAAATGAGGTCACAGAAGTGTTGATGGCATAAATGCTTTTGAACAAAAATGAGCTAAAACTAATATTATAAAATCATATAAAAATGATCTCTTGATATTTCACTTTTTTTTCTGTTCTCATACATGAGCCTTTAGAAACGTGACTAAAAAATCACTAGTAGCCTAAAAATTGAGATTCCCTCAGGTTTCAGCTTGAAAGCAAGAACCATATCTTCTGACATGACATTAAGAGTACCGCAATATCTTCGTGAAGTTATAATCTTGAAATGAGTTCGCTCCTTTGCTTTGTACAGAGACTGAGATTGGAGACAGCTGCTCCAAGCAGAAACCTTGTTCATATTATTCAAGGGCATTCTGCTTGAATGGAACGTGTATCTGTGGAGATGACATGTACTTCTCAGACAGCCGCTGCAAGAAATTCAGTAAGTACACAGCTGACCTCTTTCCTTCTTGCTTTCTGCCTGTGTATGTTGTGCATGTTTGCAGCCCGTGCATTTTAACTTGGCAGCACCTTGAAGCACAACTTTGCTTTACATGTTTTCTTTTTGCAGCTACATTTGAAAAGCATGCAGAGGAAACCTTCCATCCCACATCCAAGTTCAATGTCCTCGCCATTCTCATGATTGTCGCCGTTCTGGTGGTTGCTCTGCTGTTCCTCGTAAATCAGCGGTAAGATTGCATCCTACAGCAAATTGGGCTACTTAACTTGAGCTTCGTGCTTGATCCAAGCTGCAGCCAAGGGATGATCCTCATTGTTGACCGGATGTAACTTGTTTTGCAATTCCTCTTGCTTTCTTAGTATGTATTTAGCAGTTCTTCATGCTTCATTTTCTCTTTTTAAGCAACTAAGCAACCTCGAACTTCCTAGCTGGTTCAGAGATATACATTTTGGAGAACATGATTTCACTGCTGAGGTATTCAGTGGTACTACTAGTTGGCAGAGTTCATCCACTAGCTTCAGTCAACATTTTTAGTTGTGAAGTTGTTGAAGGTTAGCATGTGCTTTCCTAACGTCTTGGCAATAAGTCATCAAATTATGCTGTTTTTTTTTTGTCAGCTTTCGTGATTGCTTTCTGTTCGTAACATTTCAGGAACATGTTCTTCTACTTCCCGTGCTGTATGAGAGAGACACCACTGGCAGCCTTGCAGCAAACAGCTGCAGTCAGTATTCCCACAGATCAGCATGTGGCTCCCAGTAATACGCACGGTGAGTTGCGGTGGCTCAATGGTTACGGTGCTCGGCCGCTAGGGTGCCAAACCTGTGGTATGATCGCTGCTTGTTCATTTTTGGTCATTCCAGCTCTTGAGCAGGCTTTTGCAAACGCTGATGTGAATTAAAATGAAGAAAGCAGCGACTATACTGCAGTCTTTGTATACCTCACCTGACCTGAATGCGTCTTGTACGTCACAGCTGTTATTTGGCTATTGAAACCAAAACAACATGAGAAAAAATTCAATTATAAATTATTTACTGCTTGTTGTTGCAGTCCATGTGTTGTCTCATGTTTTCGAATGCACACCATGCATATCATTCTAAAGAGAAAACACAACTAAAACTTCGTGTGTCTATTTCTTTAATATTCAAGGTTGTAATGTTCAATTTGTTGTCTTATTCAACAAAGATCTTTCCCAGCAACACAGCAGCATATTTATGGAAACTGCCAGTAGTGGCAGCCCATGTCTCTTACTTTTCACCCCCGTAAAACCTATGAGAGCTCCGTTTCCTGCAAAAGTCGCCACTTTCTCATCAAAAAATGGTAATCTATGAATGTAGGAGAACTTCGTGATTTATCCTTAATGTCCTTTTAATTGCAAGCTGTTTAGAGTGGGGTTTTTGTAGCTACTGGTTCCTTGGAATCGGACAACACTGATTAGTTAGAGTAAGCTTTAGTCCTGGCCTGCCATTCTAAGCGTCAAGCTGTGCATGGTCACTTTTCTTGCGCCTTTTGTAAAGGTATTGTATGGGTGCGGCTGTAAGGATTATCATTGCTCGTTTCTCTGGCAGAGATGATGGTTTTGGGAAATGCCACTGTGCCATAGTCTTTGTTCATATTTTGGCCATAGAGAGTGTCTACCTCTGTTTCCCGCTTCTACATAGTGGGAAGGATCGTTGCATAGATGCATGCATATTAATTAAAGTGCACCAGTCATATGAAACTGAGCATTTAAAGCATTATAATTTTATCTCTTTTAGGTGTCCACACATCAGATTCACAAGCCTCAGTGAACATATACCAGGTAACTTAATTCTTACTACGTCCTGTTTGATTCATTTGTAATGCGGCGTGGAAACACAGCATTGTATGGGTCAGGGCTGGGACTGTTTAGTTCACACACTGTCTTTGTCTATTTTTGTCATTTTTTCCACCATCAAGCAGGTAATTTAAGAGATATCTCGATGTCCCTGGTTTATTTCCAGCCAAGTCCTGCACGGTTATCGTGTAGCTGCATTGCAGAAATATGTATTTGCTGTCAATAGTTGCTGGTTCGTACATTAAAATTTGCCAATACTTTTGGTGTGCATGCAAGCCTAACTGTAGGGACACTAGCTGGGCCAGAAGGCCAAACTGGTGCTGCCATCTGCTGGGTTAGATGATGGAATGAGCAGTTGTGCTGGAGAGCTCTGCATGTTACTTGTTTCATATTGTCGGCAGATGGCAACACTGGCCTTAGTAGCTATCTGGGCTTCCTATTTCTGCATAGCAGCTATTTTCCATTTCTTCTGAATAAACCAGGCGAGCACAGATGCCATGGCATTTTTAAAGAAAAAGGGCACCAAAATTCCATCTTTCTGTTAGACTTTGGTGCAAATGAAAGGGTGGTTTAAGTCGCAGAGTAATATAGGCAGAAGCGCTGGCTCGTGAGTGCTACAATGCATTTGGCACGCACCAGTAATGCCACTTTGGCATCACATGCTTGCCATTTTTCTGTGCTGTCCCCCTCTGCTTCCGCTCTCTCTGTGACATGCCTTTGTGCACAGTTCCTCTATTTCACTGCTTCCTTAATTTGCAGACACACTTAGGTCAACACACCATCTGTTGACATTGTTGCAAAAAAAAAGGTGGTTGTATTCTACTGTTGCCTCCAAATTAATTGCAATGACATCTGTCAAAAACATGCTTGAATTTCCACTTGCAAGCAGTAGTCACATGGTCTTATCAGCAGAGTCAGCCGTTTTGTCTACTGTAGACTCCTGTTAAACCGAACTCAGTGCATTCAAATTCTTGGATACTATGAACAGTGCAAGAACATTTGTGAGAACGATGTTTCCCACAGGATTAAATTTTTAAAAATCATCTTACGACAAACTATTTTGTGTCTCCTTCAGGATTAACTCTCGCAGTGACCGTGACCCATGGCGACTCTGTGCAATAGTACTCACGGCGCATCCTTGAGGCAGTCGAGGCAAGATAGAGAAAAAGCAAAAGAGAAAAAGAATGCTTCCTTGAAATAAAACATGCCCAGCAAGAAAGCTTCCCCACACCTATTGTCACCCCTGCAAGGTAACTTCCTTGCTCCTTCTTGTGAAGGTGTTGGGAAGCGGTCTTGCAGGTGCTGGGTAGGGAAGCCAGGATTCCTTTTCGCCAGCCTGCATGTGGCGCAGCAATCTGACATGGCCAGCTTTTGGCGTCTCTTGTGCGTCACATATGCCTTATGCTGCCTCTGGCAGATGAAAAGGCACATAGACACAGAGTATATTTGCTAGTTGACTTGGCGCTTACACATTTGAATGGAAGCCGGATCATGGGCGCAGAGATCTGACATGGCCAGATATCAGCGCTGTGTCTGAGTCACCTGTAGCAAACTGAAAGATGTGAGGTGCCACTTGCTTGTATAGTTGATTACAGCCGTGCTGCAGAAGTGGTGGGATAAAAGAGAGAAAGAAAGGTGGTGATACGCCTGAAACTGTTGCAAAAGCACTAGACAACAAAATTTCACAATTAGTGGTCACTGCAAAAGGGTGAAAGAATAAACCAATGCCATATTTCAAAGCAGGATGACATGAGCTTTTCATACCCTCACTTCTCAGCTCACTTCATGTGTAATGGTCTTATTGCAGCCATCACTGCAAGGTAGTGTTATTAATTCTTCCCATGTAGCAGATATTTTGACGCACCTAACATGTTCACATCTTTTTAGGGAGAATTTGTTTTAAGATGAACAAATTTTCATGGTCCCTTCGCGTTCATCTTAGATGGGGTCTACTGTATTTTGATCTGTTTTATTAGTGGAGGATTCTGGTGTGGGCTAGTTGGTGCATACTTTCTACGACACAGATTGACAGAGCGCAACGGAACGATGACGAGAAGAAACACGAAACACAGGACGGGCGCTGTCCTGTGTTTCGTGTTGCGCTGTCCTGTGTTTCGTGTTTCTTCTCGTCCTTGTTCCATTGCGCTGTGTCAATCTGTGTCGTAGGAAGTAGTGGAGGATTATTTTCACTGTTCGAGGGGCGAGACGTTTGCTCCTGTACAAGACCCACCTTCATGTTTTTGATGCCTTGCCATATTCTTTCTGATGCAGCAAGACAAGCCCCCGTCTTATGCAGACACAGTGCTCAATGTGGTAAGTCTATGAGATTTCCTCACGCTGCATACTTAACTACCTTGTGGGGTTTTTAATAGGGGGGGGATAAATACGTTCTTCCCACTTAATCGAGGCTGACACAGTTCAAAACCGCCAGGACCCCACCCCGTGATCGCGATGCTCTACCGAGCGCACGCCGACCACGGTGGGCCTTGCTCTGAGGGGACAAAGGATCGACACATTGGCTGACACAGAGGCATTTATTGCTACAGCAACGATAACGCCAGCTAGCAACGAAACACGCTAAAGAATCGAGGTGGTCCGACTCACCAGCAAGGTTACGAGCAAATTTTCGCCCACAGTAGGGCAAGGGATAGCGCACGCCGACCACGGTGGGCCTTGCCCTGAGGGGACAAAGGATTGACACATTGGCTGACACAAAGAGGCATTTATTGCTACAGCAACGATAACGCCAGCTTGCAACAAAACACGCTAAAGAATAGAGGTCGTCCGACTCACCAGCAAGGTTACGAGCGAATGTTTGCCCACAGTAGGGCAAGGGATACTCCTAGGCCGGACGGGACGAGATGCGGGAGCAAGTCTCCCCACCGTTTCCTCGCCCCGCTGGCGAAGAGCGGAGCCACGAGCGACACGTCTGCTCACACCAACGATCCCAGCCGAAAAGAGTAATGCTGTAAGCTACGTCCCGCGCGCGTGCACAATCAGTCTCTGTGGCGCCCTGCTTCTTTAATTACGGCAACTAACCAGGGGATGCGCCCCTCCCTTGAGGCGATGCTCTTGCTGCAGGGTGCATCGTGGGAAAGCCTACAAAGGGGACCGCAGGTCAGGTCCCCACAGCCTGCAGGAGTTTTGAGAGGCAATTTTAGCAAAGCTTGAAATTTGTGATGCATCTGTCCTTGAGGCTGTCAGAACCGTGTCAAAGAAAATTTTGAGTAGTGGTATTTAAACCAGCAATCAGCAGAGGAAAAAAAATTTGCAGTGGCTTAGCTCGGCTATGCCAGGATATACGTAGCGAAAGCTTATGCATAGCTTGGTTAGGCTTGGTTAATCTTGATTGCAAGTCCAAGTTAGTCTGGTTGTCTGGCTAGTTGTTGTCACATGACCAGTCACGTGGTTGGTCACGAAGTGCGGTGCGACGACGGTGGGAATGCGAGCACGGTGAAACTGCGAGTTCGTTGCCAGTGTAGCTTTCGCTACAAAAAATCGGTGTGTTCGACTCTTGAGTCACGGGAGGAGCCCAGTTCCAGCAGTGGGACAGCTGCTATATAGCATGGAACATGTGTAAAGTGCTTTGCAAAGGTTTAGCATTGTGCCATATGATGTTCACAGTGCACTCAGCACTGAAAGGGACCCTTATGAAAAATAGAATTTGGTCTTTATCGACAGGGTACTGGATTCTAATCGCAAAGAGACCGCTCTCATAAAAAACTGAGCTTTTATAAGCTAAAAAAGACCTAGAAACCTAATGCGAGTGTTGCCATCACCGGCTGATTTTGCAAGTGACATGCGTGCATTGGTACCTTTTTCACCAAGGATCACAGAGGCTACGTTATGCCGCCATTCACTTCAAAACGGCGACAACCTGTTCTTTTCGGTAAGGACGTCACGAGTGTGAATCGTCTGAAAAGAAGATTTTTAAATGCGATTTTCTCGTTGTTGACCGAGTCTTTTCCTGCCGGACAAACCTCAGTGCACCCAGAAATAGCCGGAGGATCAATTTTTGTTGAGAACAATAATTGCGTGTAGTTTTCCTCAGTGTTCCATTAATGGCTTGTTGTGTGAACTCTGTACAATGACATAGTTCATATTAGATTTCCTACAAAGTCCCATTTGCCTCCTGGCCTCAGGTACCTTTTTTTTCTGTCATGCTTTGTAGTCGTAATGGCTACATCATTCATGTTCCTGTTTTTGTATGATGCAGCAATATCTTCCTTCGTACCAAGAAGCAGCATCACCGGCATCACCAGCAGCCCCCAAGCCTTCATGAAATTCTCTTCACCACAACACTGTGTGGAACTTTCCCGATTAGCCCCATATCCAAGTGGTGTGGCAGAATTTCTCCCGGCATCTGGTTCGTTCAGCTCGAAATGGAAGAGAGGAGGACGAAGGCATATGTGAAGCTATTCAACACCGGGCGACCCATTAGTCCTGCTTGTCCCACTGTGGGCTTGTTCTCACTATCTTCAGGAGAGCTATCGTAGAAGCTTATCCCCTCAGAGGCTAGACGATGTACAAAAGGCCTTTCGTGTGCAATTTGTGTGCAAGTGCAGTTGTTGTATGCCTGCTCTCATTAATTAATCTGGTAATTTTGCCTGCGCATAATCCGATGTGGAGTATATGTACCCGAGCTGAAGCATGCAAGCTTGTTAGAGCACGCAAGTTGCTGTTGTTGTTGTTCCTACAGTTGTTTCTTTATTTTTGTGTTCTCATTTTTGTGCTTCTTGTCCACTTTGTGATGAACCTTGAGTATTCTGTGGCTGCACACAAAAATCAGTCACCTTCAGCAGGCAGCTAGAATAGTAGCTGGAATATTTTTTTTTTTCCCCCTCTTTTTGCACATTTACTGCATGTTCTCAGCAGTTTGTGCAGTGAGAGCTTGGATCTGCAGCAAAAAACGCCTTGTCAGGACTGCGTGGTGTCTTGGTGTGTGCAGGCATTTCTTCGTAGTGAGCAAACTATATTTAAACAAAACGTTTCTGCAGATGTATGCGATAAGGAGTGAAGACGAGACTTAATTTAAGGATCTATATAGTCGTGCTAATTATCGGCACAATTAATGACTACCACAAGCCTGTTGCCCTTAGCAACTCTTAGTCGTTTGACTTGATGTAGCTTTGCACCTCATAGGACGTGCGGAGTGTACACAGCTGAGAGTTGTTGCATCTTGTGATACCCGCATTGTGCAAGAATGTTTGTCCACTGTACCATTTTTTTTCTTCTTTTTCGGACTAGCACATAGTGCCAGAGACACGGCTGTATATCACCTTACTAGAGATATTGCTACTTAGTTTTGCTACCATGTACAAAAGCGTGTGCGGGAACTTTTTGTTTTTACTGCTGTTCAAAGGGCAGGTTGTTAACAACACCTTTCAGCAGGTGTCATCACAGTACACTTCTATGCAAATATATCTAGCTGCGCTGAGTGTAGTTGCACCTGTAATGGCTGTAGTGACCCAGCGCAAATGCAAGTGGAGCAGGCTATTACACGTAGCACGACTTCTAGCTGCAGACCCTCACCCGAGTGCTCTTAGCATTTTTACTGTGAGACGTGTATACCCTGCAGTGTGTGTTGTGCTACGCATAGGTTGTGTTAGCTGTTCATCAGCCTAGTGCTGCATAGTATTTTTCGACACAGAAGTCCTTTTTGCAATGAACCTAATAGACTTGCCATCATTCTCAGGCTTCTCTTCTCAGCATGTTGCAGTCTTGCTTTGTCATTGTTGAACCTGGTACAGTACCTTGGTCGTATAACCTGTGTCATAATGTTTGTCTGCTGTTGGCCTTTGAACCATGCAAGATTGACTTTGTTTCGTATGTGTATCGCTGCCTGGTGGCATGCTGTCGAGGTGTGGCGTTCAATGCTCTCTTTGCAGCACATAGTGAACATAACTCATGCTGCGAGTCTCGCACCTTTCTCAATAAATGAATGAATCTGATGCATTACCTGCTGCTGTTGCTGCACGACCGCGACCACTTGCTGATTTCTTTTGCCAAAAAGTTCATTTTTTGTCCCCAACCCTTCGTGTGTATGGTCAGATGTGAGCCACCTTGGTGTACATGTGGCATGTTAAATGAAATGAGACACTATTCAAAGCCTGATGCTTCCAGGTCACCACATACAGCTTCTCATGTTGCAAATGCAGACCAATTTATTTTTTCCCAAACAATTTTTTGACGCTCTCTTGAGCGGTGCGCACAGTTTATGCTGGAGGCATGTCTACCTCTGAGACCTGCATGATGTGGTGAGCATCGACCAGTCTGAAAGAGATTTCAATTTTGGCTTTGTACCTTATATTTAATATTGCCTTGTTTCTTTTTTTTTAATTATTTACTAGTTTTGTTCAGTTGTTGATGCTTCCTCTGTTACCTCCTCCTCATTGTGTTCATTACAATGTTCTCCCGAGTGTGACTGTTTTTGGCACCACTCGCAAAAAATCGATGTGTGTCTACAATTACCTTGTCTGTGAGCCTCATGGCCAATTGGGCTGCTGAGTGTTTTCATTTAAAGTGCACTTTTTTTGCACATGTCTTTTAATCCATGTGATCATGGACATTTTTTCTTTTTTCGAGTAATTGTAGCTCAGTCGAAAAATAAACTGTTTGAACTTGTTGAGTTCCTTGGCATTGCTCAATGCTCTCACTGCAGCACACAATAAACATGGTAACTCATGCTGCAAATGTCACACCTTTCTCAATCATAATCTATTTACCATTGCTAGTAATAGTGGCAAGAAAGTGAAATTATCATTATAGTTCATTCCTTTTAAAATTTAGAAATGTAATGCACAATAAGTTTGTATTTTGTACATAAGACTATTACTGCATATATGGTAATGAGTATGCAAATTTATGCCACTGCCGTTCAGTATTTTCTCCCATGCTGCTAATCTTGTCGTACACAAATATCACATGGTGATCACATTTTGAAGTGTACTTCACATATCTTGTAATGCACTTGACATTTTTGTATGCCCCATTCATGCGGTAGGAGCATTCAAGCAGAATGGCTTGGAACTATGCAAATAAAAAGATTGTGGGCCCTCTGAGATACAACAGCTGTACGTGGGAATGACTTCTTCGAGTCTGCTTGGGCAATAGTTAGCTTGGAGCCGCCGCGGTGGCTGAGTGGTTATGGCGCTCGGCTGCTGGACCGAAAGACGCGGGTTCGATCCCGGCCGCGGCGGTCGAATTTCGATGGAGGCGAAATTCTAGAGGCCCGTGTGCTGTGCGATGTCAGTGCACGTAAGAGAACCCCAGGTGGTCGAAATTTCCGGAGCCCTTCACTACGGCGTCCCTCATAGCCTGAGTCGCTTTAGGACGTTAAATCCCCCATAAACCAAAACCATAAACCAATAGTTAACTTGCACTGACGTCAAAGCAGCTGTCATGCTGGCCAATCGGAAACATTGCGGCTAGAGTCACTAAATAAAGACTTATTTAAAATAAATAAATATTTAAATAAATAAATATTTTAAATAAAGACTTATTTAAAGTCTTTATTTAGTGACTCTAATTGCGGCTATTTCTGGCGTTGCGAGGAAGAGAAGGTCGTGCGAAGCTTTCCTCCTCTCCTTGCTCTCAAGAACGAAGTGGCAAGAACCCTCAAAGGAGGCCCTCCAGCCAATGGCGTCGACCGATTTTCATGACGCTACGGGCCTCCTTTAGCTGCGTGCGCTGCAGTGCAGCAACGCAATTAGCTTTTTTTTTCTTCATTTCACGTTTGGATAATTCCTTACTGCGAAAAAACAAGGATGCAAATCTGAAATCAAAGTTAACGTTCAGTTTCAGTTTCGTTTACTTGTCTGTTCCGAAGCCGTCTTGAAGTCAACGAAATCCATTATTCGGCTTGTTCTTCTCTTCCTCCTCCGCTGTTGACTCCAGCGAAGTCAAGCTGTTGATGTGGGAGCGGCGACGGCGGCAAGCCGACATCCGCCCAGCGAACAGCGCATACAGGAGCACGCGTTTTCGCCCTGCGGCTACCGGCCGCTAATACTCCCGGCGAAAGCCTGCCATGAAGGGCGCCCGCCAGTCAAAGCCCGGCACCATGCCCGCCACCAAGGATGCTAACATCGTCAAGATCGCCGTCGAGATGGACGGGCAAGTCCCCCAACTCATCGAGTTTGACCAACAGCGTCCGCTCACAGCCATCATCCAAGACCTGTGCAGCACCTGGGCGCTGCCCGAGCCGGAGCAGTACTCGCTGCAGTTTTCGGACAACGCCAAGTCCTACATCACCGAGAAGAACCGAAACGACATCAAGAACGGCTACGTTCTGCGGCTCACGCTCAGTCCGGCGAAGACTGCGCAAGACATCCTCGACAAGCTGCATTCAAACAAGCCGGACGACATGCGGGCAGCCCTGGACCGTCTACAGACGCTCTCGTCGGACTACACATTCGCGCTGGAGTTCATCAACAAGCAGGGACACCAGTTGCTCATTAATATGGTCGAGGCGGGTACTTACACGGGCGACCACTTGGCGCTGACTCTGCAGTCGTTCGTCGAGCTCATGGATCACGGAATCGTCTTGTGGGACATCCTGGAGCCCAAGTTTGTCGGTCGCGTCGCCAATCAGGTATGCTTCTCTGCTACGCGCAGAAACGCGCTGGTCTGCCTGCCCGGTGTTGCCATACTGCGCTGGCAGAACGCCTACTGTTTTTGTCGTGTCGGTGTCGTGACGGTGTCGGTGTCGTGTCGGTGTCGTCATTCTCGTGCTAGGGTGCTCAGTGCGATTCCCCCCCCCCCCCCAAAAAAAAAAAACAAAATATGGTTAGCTACTGTCCCATAGTGGTTAGTTGGCAAATGACATGATATAGAAGTTAAGCTTGCTGCAGATGCCATGGCGATGATGTCCACAATTTCCACTACGCAGATGTGTTATGCAGTTGGAAAGGGTGAAAGCATACGTGCTTGCAGTAGCATTGAGGTGGAGAAGAAAAAATGTTTTTGGAGTCTTAATTAAATTGTGTTTTATCCCTGCAGGTGAACATGAACACAGTTCAAGACGCGCGGACGTTACAAGCCTCCCTTTCCATATTGGAATCTCTTGTTTTGAACAGCACTGGCCGGTATGCCACTGTGGACCAGCAAGTCACGCTTCCAAACCTTATCATGCATATGCAGTCACAATTAACTGAAATACAGCAGTCAGCTGTGGCCCTTATCAATGCTCTCTTCCTCAAAGCTGAAAGCATCACGAAGCGCAAAACACTGGCAGCAACTCTGTCCTCACGGCATATCCGCAATGTCATTGTGACAGCCGTCCTTCAGCGTTCACAACAACATGTTGGCACCGAAATGGCTCATCAGCTGTACGTTCTTCAGACACTGCTGCTCAACTTACTAGAAGAACGGCGCGTTGGCGTTGATCCAAACGATGTTGAGGCACGTGAGCGCATCCTCGAGCTTCGGCGCATTGCTTTTGATGTCGAAGGCGATGGCAGCTGCAGTACTACAAGCAGTGGCCGGAAAGGTGGTGGTTACGCAAAGGACTACAAGAAATTGGGCTTCCAAAACCACACTAATCCCATTGAGGATTTTGGAGAACCGCCTGGAATGTTGGCTCTGGACAATATGATTTACTTTGCGAGGCACCACACCGAGAGCTACACCAAATTCGTTCTCGAGAACTCGTGTCGAGCAGACGAGCACGAGTGTCCGTTTGGCCGGAGTAGCATCCGATTGACCCGGCTCCTTGCAGAAATTCTCAAAGTTGGCGAACTCCCGACCGAGCAAGGGAAGACATACTATCCTATGTTCTTCACACATGACCATCCGTTTGAAGAGTTCTTCTGCATTGGCATCATGCTCTTGAACAAGACTTGGAAAGAGATGAGGGCAACTACGGAAGACTTTGTCAAGGTCTTCAGCGTGGTCCAGGAGCAGATCACCCGTGCCTTGGCCACGGAACCACCACTCATGAGCCTCGACAAGTTTCGCAGCAAGCTCGCCATGCTGACCTACTCAGAGATAATGAACCTCTGGCAGCAAGAGCAGTCGACGAGGGAGGAATGGGAGAGCCAGGCTCGTCCCATCATAGAGCTTCGGGAGCAGGTGACGCCCGACATAATGGACCTCATCCAGCAGCAGAGACTGCAGTTTCTGTGCGAGGGCACGTTGTTCACCAAGTATTCAGCCAAAGGTCACAGGATCAAGGACAAGTTCTGGTACTGCCGGTTGTCGCCGAGCCAGAAGGTCTTCCACTATGGTGACTGTGAGGAAAATGCGACGCCGAGTCTTGAAGAACTGCCGCACAAGCTGCCCGTGATTGAGATCAGGAGTCTGGCAACCGGTCGCGAATGTCCGTACATGAAGGACACCCGCAAGGCCAAGTCAACAGCATCACTTGCTTTCTCACTCATACCAGACTCCAACCAGGAGCCGCTGAACTTTGTAGCATCAAATGACAAGATCTTCGACTACTGGACGGATGGCATCAGTGCCCTGCTGGGCAAAAAGATGGTCAGCAAGGAGACCAAGAATGACTTAGAAACTCTGCTTAGCATGGAGATCAAGCTGAGACTTCTGGATACAGAAGGTGTTGACATCCCAGAGAGCCCACCACCCATTCCCAAGGAGCCGCCGAATTACGACTTCTGCTATGAGTTCAAATAGGTTGGACGGTGACAGTGGCTGCCGTGACAGTTGTGTGTACAGTCCCTGGAGCTGCGCTATGGTGAATTTCCAAGATGTGTTTGCACTGCTGTTTGAGTGCTGTCATGATCTGTGCATCACTTCTTCGTCTCATTCATTCTTATCTTGTTTCCGATGTATCGCTCACCATCATCACTCCACTTCAAGCACTATTTTTTTAGGGACTGTTCTAGGAACTGCAGTTGTTTGCAGTGTCCTGTCCAACTGTTTTAACATTCCATCATACGCTGCTAGATTTGTTTTGAGTCAGTGTAGAAATGTGGACATAGAGCATGGGCTCATTCAAACAGTATTTTAGGTAAAGTTTTATATAAAAGTTGTCCTTGTGCATGTACTATATTTGCTTGACGTGTGCAAATGAGAGTGGTAAGTATGCAGACAGAAGAACTTAATGCATTTTGTTGCTTAGATGCCAAGATAGCCATTTAGTTTTGTTCCTGGAGCAGTGTTCTTGAACACTTAGTCTTTCAAAGCAGACTTGCCAGGGTTGTCTTCCATTCACGTTTTGGTACATAATATGCAATGTTTATGAATTTCGTTGAAAACAAGCATTGTAGACTGATAGTTGCTATAAGCATCTTTCGACATTAAGTAATAGTGCAAAATGTGAGAAATTTGCAGCATATTGCAGTTTTATGGCATGTGATGTCTGCTATGTTACAGACGAGTTTAAATGAATTAGGCATTAGCAAAATACATGCATGTTAGTTAACATGTCAACAATAACTTGAACTCTACACATGCACACAACTACGTCGATCATGGAACATCCTGAAACTCTCTTCAGGCGGCAGTAAACTAACAACTTACATACGGCAGCATTTGTTGTTCGAAATGACAACGCCTAGGTATTTTGATGTATTCGTGTGTTTACCCAGTGTCTGTGCAGGTCGCAGAAGGACATCAGTGCATTTTTCCATGCTAGTTGTTATGCAATATTTAACATGCAAGTGCTTGGAGTCTAAATACGCTAGTCTATTTTTCATAGAAGAAAAGTGACCCTATCTGCAAGGCAGTTAGTATAGCTTTTGTCATAAGCTTGTGCATACACTGTCAACAGTTTTACGATGCCTTTACTATTGGTGTGTGTGTGTGAAGAAGACCCGATTCAGTATGTTGTACAAAACAAGTGCGGCAATCTACTGTCTGTGCCCCCACCCCTTACTACACCCCTGGTCTTTTTTTTTTCTCATAATAGAAGGCATGGAAATTATCTGCTTTGATTCAAGTAATTATGGCATATGTTGTCATGACAAAAGTATCACCGCCACTGCGTGGCAACTGCTTTTTTTTTTGCAGAGATTTGCAGAGCATGCGAAATGCTGGGAGTTTATTTATTGTGATTATATACAACAAGATCACACAATAACAACAAAGACCAGGCCAAATAAAGATACTTATGAAAAATAGACACATTTAGAACTATCTCTCTCTAAGCACCTTCTTGGAAGACTCTTTCTGAAAGACTATATCTTTACTGTTGTTATCACACGTTTTCCTGGCAATTCGAGCAATGCAGCATTCTTGAAACTCTGCGTTCTCAAACACACCATTACCCGCTCAGGCAGTGACTAAGGCAGTTTTATCTAAGTTCTCAGCAAAGTAAGAGAACCGTCGGAAAACTCAGAAGAACTGACTATGCACGGAAATGAAAACGCTCCTTTTTGAGCGTTCAGTAGTCGCATGCCCACAACATTACAAATAAAGTAGCGCAATACAAAATGCCACCCCTAAAACTCTTCTCTTCAAAGAGATTTCTGAGTACTCTTCTAGCCGTAAAAGGGTTCCTCAACAAAAAAACAAAGCACCGAAAATAAATTCATTAGCAAATGCAAGATACTTGCAAAAAACTTATGTGCCTGTCCAAAAAGTGTATATATGTCAATGAAAAAAAAAGCCATAAACACTAATACTAAAAGACAAAAATAATAATCAAGATTGTGCTGCCAATGCACGAGTACTCTCTGCCAAAACGGGCATATCAAGACTATACATACATACAGGTAATGCCTAAAACAAATGGAATTTTTCTAATGACAAAGACAGTGTTTCGGAGCAGTAGTATATAGTGATAGCTTACATTTGCAATAGCATAATATTTGCTGGGGCCTCGCAAAAGTTAAAACAGCACCGCATATTTGGGAAACGCCATGATGAAAATGGCGCATTCATCACCACCGAATCGGGCACAAATTTAGGATGCCTCGCCTCCTCTTACATTTGGCATGCATTCAGCAATTCCCAAGTTTGGTGCTATTCACGAAAACAAAAGTAATAACAAAAAACAACACCTAATTGCTTTAAACACATGCTAAGCCAGGCAAACATCTGACTTTGCCTCGACAGGGAGTGATTAGCATTTCCTGCACTACGCTTCGCTGCAGACTAGTGCGCTTTGGTAGCGATATGTGTCAGCACATGGAGTTGTGCCACGAAGTATTTAAGCTAAACTATTAAAAGCCATGCTAGAAACAAATGCAGCCTCTTCTCTGCAACAATGTCTGCAAATAGAAGGAAGGTGGCAGGAAATGGAAGAAAAGAATGAATGACTATAAACGCGCACATGAACACGAAGGAAAGTAAAAAAAAATGGATGGGTGGAATTGTTCCATTGATGGTTTTTGCTGAGGAACCGTCCTCATTAGCCATTGGCTGGCAGCGACGTCATCTTGGACGAGCTGGCATCGGTGAACAAAATGGCAGTTCGGAGAAATTATCTCTCAACAGAGCCACAAGGAGGGCACGGTTTCTCGTGTGCATCACGCAGCCTCCTCGATTTCCAGCAGGAGGTCGTCACCCTGCAGCTTCATGTCTTTCGTGATGTAGATCTTCTTGATCTTGCCTGCCACAGGTGCCTGCACCACCATCTCCATCTTCATGGCGCTGAGCACAACCAGTGCGTCGCCCTTCTTGATCTCCTGGCCCTCCTTGACCTTGATGTCGACCACGGTGCCTGGCATGGGGGCTCCCACGCTGCCCTTGACGTCTTTGTCTGCCTTGGGCTGCGCCACGATGTCCTGTGCAAAGTGGAATCAACGTAAAGCATTTAGGTTCAATAATTAAATATAACCGTAAATGGAAGATGCACATTAACAACATCTGCACCAAAGCATTGCAAAGCTGTTTTTTTGCACTGAAAACATGGCCGTGCAAACGTGGGGCAAGGTGGGCAGTGCCGCCCCCTTAATAAGCGTGGGGGAGAGGGGCGCTAATTTTTAATTTGATGCCATAAGAAGCCAAAATACGTCATAGGTCATAAAATTCGTCCATTGGCCGGACGAAAGTGACGTTACCGGATCAGAGCATTCACATTGGCTGAACGAAAGCAATGTTGCCAGACTGGTGCATTCGCTGCCACTTCCAGTAAAGGCACCAACAGCTGCTAATGATATCACATTGCCAACACATATTGGAATTAGATGTTCCCGTGCAATTTTTTCCCACATTGTTCCCTGTTACCCAAAAGACATTAACAGGTGGTACCATGAATTCTGGCTTCCTCCTTATGGAGGGACTGAATGCTTGTGACCATCATCAAATGCTCAGATGGAAGCATACTATTGCCAGCTCGCCCCGTTCTAGAGTATGGTTCTAATTAATGGGACCCTAATTTCACCAATCATATGGCAAAGGTTGAGCGCGTTTAGCATCCTGACGTTAAATTTATGACTGCCAACTGTCTTCCTTGGTTACTAATATGTTAAGCAAGCTTGCAAAACTTAAAACATTGATGCATAAAACAGCTGCACACATCAGGCTCAATAAACAACAGAAGCTAAGAGTTGTCATGCAAAACAATTTTTACACAAGATATGTGCACGGCAGTACTTGCATATCAAGCATCAACAGGCGAAAAATTCTAGAGCAGAATTATTGCTGGCCAGCCATCCCCTCCCCTCAAACCCCGCAGAGAAATGAACACAAAATCGGCTGGTAAAGCACGTAAGGGTTACAGAAAAAAATGGCAGCACCAGAAAAAATTTGTTTTAAAAAGAAAAGGGAAATTGTGTGTGGTGCCTTCTTTAGCGTCATCATTTGCATCAACTGTTAAAAATCCACAATATACAAGTTCCACGAGTATCATGATCTGCCACTGCTAATATTAAGCCTCAAATGCTTAGCAGCTGGCATGCTCTAGGTTTCGATGGGAGCACTCCACATAACAGCTCGAGGATTCGTCAGCCGAGCAGGGGACGCTGTCGTTGCTGAGAGTTTTTCGAAGGACGGCCTATCATCTTTTCACGATATTACTAATCATTTTAAACTTGAAAGGAGGATATTCCCTCCTCCAGACAAAGCCTTTAATAAGGAGCAGGAGACCACTTGGAGGCGACTCCAGACTCGATCCTTCATGACGCCTTACCTGTTGTCAAAATTCTACCCCGGTGAATACGACCCTGCATGTACATTATGTGGTGATTTAGCCACTTATGATCACCTATTGTGGAATTGTAAAGAGGAGCCGCCCCCGAAATCTCCAATACAGGTTCCTACTCTCGAGCAGTGGGAGGCCGTGTCGGTCAGCTCAGACTTGGGAGTTCAAACCCGGGTCATTGAATGGGCTACCCAGGTCGCTGTCAGCCGTGGACTGATAGCCACCTAGCACGGATCGTCTGCATTCTGCCTTTTCTGACAAATTAAATGTTTTCCAATCCAATCAACAAAAGTGGCCAGAGCTTTACTGCAGTATACAACTCAATATCCTTCAATGGGTTTATCAGACCATACTAAAACCAGCAGTCCTGAGAGGATTGCATCTGGAGAACTCTAGCAAGCACTTGGCAACTCTTTTAGGTACAATGCATCCCAATTTCTGTTGCATGGCACCAGATGGCACCACAAATATGCCCACCATAAGGTGCCTTCACACCAGTGCTCCGAAGCTGAACATTGGCACATCTTACGCCATCACAACAATAAAGTATTCATTCCCCCCTCTTTCTCGACAAAGTACTTTGTTTTTACAAACTTTATTCATCTTTTCGTGCTTTACTCACCTCGCTCATGCTGTTGTCCTTGACAAATACAGACCGCAGCTGGCCGTTCAGTTCAAAGAACACCTCACGCTCGCCAGTGGGCGTGCAATCAGCCGCCACAGCCAGGGTCTTGATGTGCAGCGTCTTGCCTTTCTCTATAGTCACCTGCAAACGTAGAAAACCCCAGTGGAAGACAACCTCAAAGGGGCAGGTCCTGTCTCATATCGGGAGAATTGGATGCAGTGTTACCTGTTAGATGATGAGGTCTAATTTTAAGTCACTGCAGAAACTTTCTGCGAGTGTAGAATAAGCAATGATGTGCAGGTCACACTGCGTTGCTGATGTAATGCACTGCCTTCATTCATGTAATGACCATACCATATTTACACGATTGTAAGTCGACCTATTTTTAAAATTTTGAAAATCCGAAGTGGGGGGGTCGACTTATAATTGAAACCAAAGCATCGCACCATAAATAAAACCGAGACAAACGAGATATTGGGCGTGCTACAGCGTGGTTGCATTTTTGTTCTCTGTTCTGACTCTGTTCTGAAATAAACACCGGAGTCCGCTGAATTTTCAAAAAGTAAAAACCGAAAAGTTCAACCGCTATATATATTACCTCGAGCAATGAGCACACCCTGCAACTTTCCATAAATTTTTGGCAAAGAGAAAGTGAATTCATTATCCACGTAAACAGTGTTCATTACAAGGCCAGAGAAGCTTCAAAACTTCATGCCAGGGCTCGTTCAAAGCATGAACCCACCTCGAAGTTGTCCCCTACACGGGGACCCACGAGGAACACACGCGTGTCCAGGAGGTCGACGGGACCAAAGGTCTGGCGGAACTTAAGGAAGTCGTCGCACACCTTCGGGTACATGGCGGCACTCATTACGTCCGTGTCACGAACCCTGGGCCCAAACTTCTCAACCAGCTTCTTCTTGAGAGTGTCCAGGTCGAGTGGAGGCAAGCTTTGGCCCGGTCGGCCAGTGATACGAGCCATGTCCTTCAGGATCTGTTGGTTACAAGATGATAGGTTAGAGAGTGGTATGCAAGAGCCTTCTTTGTGTTATGCAAAATCTTCATTTTGTCTACTTGTTTCACTTTGGAAACATGAACTAGTTCAAGGTGATCATTTCTGGACCTTTAATGCGTCCACATATTGGCTGGAATAATGGAAGTTTCCCTCAATCAATGTGTTCAGGCAGCACACTTTCAGTGAACTGTGAATGCTTATACAGCGGCCTGATGAAAATGCAAGCGCCATTACTGTTGCACTCTGACTGCCACACCCTGAAAAGCATTTCAATGCAAGTGTTGAAGCCAAATGTGGACTTTACATGTCAATCAAACATGCCAGGCACATCTTATTCGGTGCAGTGCATCAGTAGAAACATAATTTTGTATGAAAATGACTTTTATTACTGCGAGCAGGTACAATGCCAGATGTTGGACCACACAAAGATTATCACCGGAACCGATCATTTGTAACAGTACAGCCTGCTCCAATGCTGTAGCCTCAAAAATGCACCCTACACTACATCGGTGTTGCTTTAGCAGAATTAACAATACTAAACCCAAAGTGTGTCATTTTCAAGGTCTACAATCTCGTAAAAAATGCACAGATTGAAAATAGCAGGAGAACAGCACCGACCTTGCTACGTAGGGGCTCTGGAAAGCCGCCGTATGGCTCCCCTATGTATCCCTGCATGAACTCTACCACTGAACTGGGGAAGCTGAGTTCCTCAGCACGGTCGAGCACATCTTGGCTTGTCAGGTTGTTCTGAACCATGAACTGAGCGAGGTCACCGACGACTTTTGAAGACGGTGTCACCTGTTACGGAGAGAGATGCCACAGCTCTTGAAATGAATGCTGTCCCTTTTCTGTTATGCGCGCACAAAGAGTATATGCATAGGAAGTGAATCCCATGACTGCCTATGACTGCTCATGAATCCCATGACTGATGTGGAGAGATGTTGGAAGTGTGCTGCTTGTCATTTTCAATCATAATTTATAATCAATAATAATTCATTTCTATTTCCATTATCAACCATTCAACCAACTATTCAAGACAGTTGAGGTTGGTCTAAATAAACACCTTCGCACTAAACAGCACAAGAGATTTCGAATGAAAGTGCCGATCTCACAAACTCTGGCGGACGCTATGACAAGTAAGTCAAGAAAGGCAAACTGCAAGGAATTGTGCATGAAAGGTCCACAGCTGGAAACTTTTCAAAAACTAGTGTACGTACTTTGATGACAGAAAAAAGTGACTGCAGACAGACAAGAACAAGGACACGTGGTGGTGTAACACTTTTACTGAAACGGCCTTTACGTTAGGCATTTAAGAGGTCCTGGGCCATGGTGACGAGGGCGCTGTGAGAGCGCCTAGTTTAAGAATATCCTCTTCAACTGTTTATTATAGCACTACTTTTTCCTACACTTAACTACAAACTTTCTGAAATTAACGCAACCCCATGATAACGTTCCTAGTTTACTAAACACTTCTTTCTGCATTCTTCAAATTATGAAATAGCCGCCTTCTAAACCATTGCTTTTCCCCAGAATGAAGAGGTATATGAGGTTCCGAAGCTGCATGTAGGCTATGAGAGATGCCATTGTGGGGGGTGGGGTACTCCGGAGCAATTCAGAGAACATGGGGTTCTCCAACATGCATCAACATCGCACAGCACATGAGTATCTTTGCAATTTGCTTCCAGTGCAGTAGCAGACATTCGATCCCACAGCCTCCGGTTCAGCAGATGAGTGCCAAAAGTGCAAACATGTCCAAACCAGTGCGCTCGTTAAATTACCTTGATGATGTCACCAAGCAGGAGGTTAGCATCTTTGTAGGCCTTCTTGATGCTCTCGAAGTGCTCCCCAAGACCCAAACTGAACGCCTGGAACTGCAGGTTCGTGTACTGGCCACCAGGAATTTCATTCTCGTACACGTCGGCGTTGCCACTCTTCATGGTGACGGCACACTCAAATGGAGCGTACAGGGTACGCGCCTGCTCCCAGTATGCAGAGTATTGGCTCACGGATTCCAGGGAGATCCCTTTCGGTCAGAGAAGCATGCACACATGAATGTCTCTCATGCAGCAAACAGATGAAGGCATATATTCACTACAACTCTCGCTCCTAAATGCCACACATATCAAGTGTGCCACGTACTGCTAATGAATAATGGCAAAAAACCCTTTTCCTGCTATCATGTTGTCCAGTGAGGGTGCAAAAAGTTGAACCTCGCAATAACGGAGTTAAAGGTGTGATACACAAACTTGTTTGCAAGTCTCGCAAGCCAACGGGCTCCCCTGACACTGTGTATACCACACAAGATAACACTGCTGGCGTTTAGTGTGCCACTGAAGTACGTTTTGGGAGCCTTTAACACGCGCACAGAGTGCCCACCACGCGCCTGAATATACACACACCAACCAAACAATTCGGCCTTGCCAACGCGCACCCATGTCTTCCGTGGCCCGCATGGACTTTTGGGCCTCCAAAACAGGCCTCGAAGGAATAATGTCATATTGGAGAAGCAGAGACATATTAAGAATATTTAGCTCCATTTTTCCAGGTGCTGAAGCTAATACAGGCTGCTGTAAGAGACGGCGCGTGATGGCGATTACTTCGCAAGTACCCATTTTGGTTGGCTCTGCCGCATAGCACACAAACACGCGGGTCACTATGCTCCACCGCATTACAGGCATGTCTTGTGGAGAATGCGATAGCAAGACTGAAGGCTTTCATGATGGCCACCTTTCGTTCAACAGATCCTGTTTTCGCTATCATTTTTAGCCGCTTCGCTTTAAAAAACCAACAGGACGTCGATACCACCGCACACCAAGCGTACTGCCAAATAGTTTTAACTATGCGAGCATACTGTGGAAACGGCAACTAAACTGCAAATGGAAAAAGAGAAGCAGAGCTTGCTCGCAGTGAGCCATGTGTAGCAAGGAGGTTGGAGAACGGGAGACTGCAATGAATTGGGTAACTGTCAAAGTGCACAGTGTTGCAGTGCGATACTGAATTAAGCAGATGGTATCAAATTTCACCGCAGGGAGCGCCAGCAACACACCGAAGCTGACAAATTGTCCAGCCATACACTCCCCGTGAACCTCGCCTGAGAAAGAACAAGCTTTCCGCATTTTTTTTTCGTGTTCGACAGAGCAGCTGGGCACAGTAATTTCAGTTTGCCACATCAAATAGGAAGTGTTGGGCACTGCTACAAGACAATATACTCTGTGCGAAATGTCCGTGATGATCACTAAAGGTTCGTTACATTCCGTTAGAAAATTTAACTTCATAAAAATGAGATATCAAATACATGAGGTTCTACTACGTGGGAGTTTCCAAGGGGAATGACTATTCCTTTTGTTATAATCATTCTTTCGTATAAACTGTTTTGTTATAGCAAGGTTTGAGGTGTATAGGGGGTTTCATCAAATACCAAGGACAGTGATGTCATTTGCCTGAAATAAGCTGTCTGCACATATGGCTTCCCCATAATGTATAAACGAACTAACATACAAGTGCTCTGCTGCCAATTAAAAAATGACGGACGATTTAGCATAGTTAGGCCAAATGTGAATTAAATGCACTAGCACTTCGGGTTTCCCTTTGGTTTCAGTTTCAATTCGAGGCTCAGTTTTCAAGGTCGAACAGGCTTCAGACAAATAATGGCAAAATCGGTGAGTGGAGGCCTTAGTGCTAGCGCACTAAAACTGGAGGAAACACTTAAGCTCTGCATAAAGGCTGTCAAGTGACAGCGTTAAGGTTAACAGCATTAAGGTTAATGCCCATATATGCGGAATTGGTCACTATCTAATTTACTTACCATATTTACGCACATAATTTGTACCCTCGCATAATTTGCACCCTTAACTTATCACCCGGGTTTACAAAAAAAATTTTTTACTCCCATATTTTACGCACCGCGCTACGCCAGACCACCATCATGCACACGGGCTCTACCCTATGGCTCTACCCAGTAGCATTCGGCTATTCCGCGTGTTTGTTCGGAAGGCTTTTTGAATCTTTTGTGCACTGGGTGTTCACGGTGGTGTCAGGGGCCGCTTTTACAATTTCGGTGGCACCAGCGGCATCACCACTCGGAACGGCCAGCAGCGCTTCCAGGAAAAATCGGCAGCTGATAGAAGAGCCAACACCGCTGTTTGTTTGGCTGATGCATGTGACTCGACTGCCGGGAACGCTTTTCTTGGTGGCTCTGGCGGCTTGTGTTTGGTGGTTCGGTCGTGTCTCGCGATGGGATATCACAACTATACGGCAAGTTTCAAACTGCTTGTCAGCGCCTTATCACGGCGCGGAGCAGCAAAGCCAGCGAGAATAACCACGTGCGCACAAGTTTGCCCATAGACACAACAATCGTTCGTTTGCCTATAGACACAACAATTGTTTGCCGACACAACAATCGTGTCGGCAAGCTTGTGCGCACGTAGCTATTCTCGCTGGCTTCTCAGCTCTGCGCCGTGATAAGGCGCCAACAAGCAGTTCGGTCGACGCTCGTGCGGCACTGTTAAAGAATTGTGTGGTGTGATAATTGATTTATTGATTCGCGGTTGCTTTCCCGGACAAAGTTGCGAAAGCAAACTTACAGAATCCGGAACTACCGAACAATTGACTGGCCCGCAAGCGATGACGCTGTTTTAGCGTCTTATTCAGCTTCATGCATGCACCTTCATGCCATCCCGCAAAGGAGGGGGGGAGGCGGCGTTTCATTTAGAGTGAACTTTTTTTCGGGGGCCGGCCAGCGTAGGGTGTGGGTCCAGGTGCTGACGTATACGCAGCAACATACACTATACCTATATTGCGCGTTATGGCCTTTGTGGAGTTTTTTAAGTCGCGCTCGCGAAATCCCCGCGTAATTTGTGCGCCCCCTTCTTAGAGCCCTAATTTCTGAATAAAAAGTGCGCAAATTATGCACGTAAATACGGTACATAGATCGCTGGGAGTCCTCATACTATTCCTGGCACAGTAATATGAAACCGAAACCGAAGTGAAAACCGAAGTGCTAGTGCACCTAATTCACAACATTTGGCCTAACCATGCTATATTGCCTGTCATTTTTTTTTTCTAGTTGCTGTAAAATGATTTTTCACCTGAAACAATCATGCACATGCTAATCAATCAATTTCTTTTGCTAATCAACAGCAACACAAAAAAAGGTAACATTCCCGGATGCTTTCCTTTTTGTTTTTGCTTGTTTTATAGCATCATGTACCAATGGCAAGTAGGCAGAGCTGCTGAGCTTACTGGTTTTGTACTTGGAGCCCTGCAGACAAGCCACGATGGCACCCATGCTTGGCTGTGACGTCATGCCAGACATGGAGTCAACAGCAACGTCAACAACGTCCGCACCGGATTCGGCGCAGGCCAGCATGGACGCAACACCTGCGCCGGCTGTGTCGTGAGTGTGGATGTGGATGGGCACATCAGGGTGCCGGTCCCTCAGTGCCTTGATGAGGATGCGTGCTGCCTGTGGCTTCAGCAGGCCAGCCATATCCTAGAACGGGAGGAAGAGTAGCTTTAATAATTTATTTTGTTACTTCCAATGCTGAAAAGGCCGAAACACACACACAGTGCTGTGTGTGCTTGTCTTTCTGAGTCCTTGTCCTTTTTGCACTACGTTCTTTACCCTTGAAATGAACCAACAAGCCCAAGCGTCTAGCCTTCAGATAAAAGGCTATTTATGGTCAAACTGTATTTATTTGCTATCCATTCTGACTTGGTAGGTGAGTTCATACACAAATTTTAAATAATTTCAGCAATACAGCCAAAGTACACTTTCTAACATTGGTTTCATAGTGGGAGCATATGTGCTGTCGACAAAGAGTGCATCAAGAAGAGTGCTCACACAAAACAAGAAATACCTTGACACAGAGGACATGGGTGCCAGCCTTGACCAGCTCGTCGGACAACTTCAGATAGTAGTCCAGGTTGTATTTTGTTCGCTCCGGATTGGAGACGTCACCAGTGTATGAAATGGCCGCTTCCACCACACCACCTGAAAATTTTCAAGCCACACATTTTATACTGCAGCACAAAGCAGTAGCATGCCGCTTCATCAAGTCGACAGCTTCTCACTAGACTCGCAGCCATACAATAAAACACCAAAGCCATGCACTCTTAATGCAGGACTAACATTATGCTGATGCCAATATGCCCTTCCAATCTGGCCAACAGTTCAAACATATTAATATCTAACACTGTGTTTTACAAGTATGTATAACCTGCAAAAATGCTTCCTGTCATGCTGAAAATGACTGTGTTAGCATCTGTGTTCAGTGCCTAAATTTTTACAGCATTCTGCTGCTGAGATACAGAACAACCAGTGCTTCGACTGACTACCAAAGTCTCAAAATCTCTTACAGCATTTCCAATGCTACCGTTGTTGGATCTGGTACTCTGGATGTCAAGCTTTCTGTTGTGCCAAAAAGATCAGAGAAAAATCAGTTGCATGCATGCTTAAAACAAGTTTCAGCGAAATGTTAGCAGCAGGCAAGGTGCCAAAAAAAAAAATGACAGTCAACAGAGAGGCGCATCAAGCTACAGACACTGTTCCTATTCACCTGCTTTTCCAGCAGCCTCCATTCCAAGGATCAGGTTGGGAAGATAGTTCAGGGAGTCGAACACACGGAAGATGTCCATACCACAGTCCTTAGCCAGTTGACAAAATCTGCAAGGATTTGAAAAAAAAAACACGTATTCCTTAGTTCGAAGTCCTGAGAAAACAAGCATGCTAACGTTTGGACGTACAGAGTGATAACATACTAGAAAGGAAACCTTGCTTCCTAATACAGACTGACAGCATCTAGCATCCGACATCGGAAGAGTCAAATGCTGGCGTCACCCAGGGACTGAAAAGGCAACGTTACCTGTGCACTTGTCTTTTGTCGCCCCAATGTGGTAACCTTGGTTATCTGTTTCTTTATCACTCCCACAGCAAATACATGATTTTTGAATTCAGCCCGACCAGATGTCAATAATTAGGCTTATGTGAATAGCCATTTTTCGCACCGAAACGAATTCAATGTGAATGGCAATTTTCTTCGATTAATTTCAAAGCAAATATTTTGAACGCTTCTGGCAAACAAAAAAGGTTAACGGCACAACAGGCATTTCCAAAATCATGTATTTTTCTCACATACACGGCCAATACGTGAGGAAAAATAGTGCGCTGCAGCTTTGTTGTGCTCACTGAAGCTACTATGTCAACCTCTTGCCGAAATAGCCACCCTAAATTGGGGAAGTGGACCTATAGCCCGAGCCAGCCTATTTGTGGGGTGTGGGACCTATTTATGGGACCTCCGACTGCTGGTCTTAATTGCGATTGTGTCGTTGCACAGCAAGTGCTTTTATTAGCTGCATGCGCGATGCAATGCCCTCCTGCACGAGGTACGTTGAAGCTAAACCACACACAGCAAGAGTTCCAGAAACATTATTCGCTTAAGAAAAATACTTTAGAGATTTTGAATGCCAAACATTTCGAACAAATTGAGTATGATATGTATTATTAATAGACAGAACATATGAAATTATCGAATATGTTCGCACAAGTTTATCAATAATGCATGGGTTGCCACATCTGCCTCTCTTCGTATGTGCCATTTTTGGCTCGCCTTTCGGCCGCACGTATAGCATTCCTGCTACTGCCTTTTTTTTCACCTTATTATACAGGCTGAGGGAAGTTATCAAGGTGAGAGTTCCATGCAAGCTATACAAGACTAACAAAGCTTTCCTGGTATCGCAACTAGTCATAAAATTTTTCAGATAAATCGCAATGCGAGACAGAGGAGACGGCAAGCTATACTGACGTATTGTTTTTCCACCTCCTCATATAAATAAGATTCGATACGGACCTCCTATCCATTTGAGCAATCAACTTCAAACCAATTTAGACTATGCTTGAAACTCTGCCCTAAGCAAAAAAATTGGCAGTGGCTTAGCTAGGCTATGTCAAGATATACGTAGAGAAAGCTAAGGCACAGCTTGGTTAGCCTTGGTTAATCTTGATTGCAAGTCCAGGTTAGTCTGGTTGTCTGGCTAGTTGTTGTCACATGGTTGGTCACGTGGTGCGGTGCGACCACGGTGAAAATGCGAGCACGGTGAAACTGCGAGTTCGTGGCCAATGTAGCTTTCGCTACAAAAAGAAAAACAGCCCCGAACTCGAAAAATTTTCTTACACCATTGCTCTACATCACAAATACGAGCACAAGAATGTAGATGTATGCACAATAATGGACACATGTTAAAAAAAAAAAAAAAGACATGTGAGCTTGCTTTTTTGCTTTTCAGAGTTTATGTTCAGACAAGAGCACATTCATTGTGTGACTGCTCACTGACTCACTTGTAGACAACGTTGTCAGGGTAGGAGGTGTAGCCAACGGCATTGGCACCCCTGAGCAGCATCTGGAAAGGGATGTTCGGGATCTGGGCACGCATCTGCTCCAGCCGCTCCCAGGGACACTCGTGCAGAAAGCGCATGGCTACATCGAATGTCGCTCCTATGATAAAGCATGTTCCGAAACTCGTGAGACGTCAGTAATCACAAAACTGAAAAGCTCATGCTCAGAATGGTAGCAAATGATGTCCAATCTCCTGAATGAAGCAAGAAACAATGATCTCCTGATGGTACAAAACCGCAATTTCCGGTTCCGGCTCCTAATGCATCTCTTAGCTTTGTAAATGGCAATTTTAGTTCAAAGGTCTTTTTTTGTGTGTGGAAATTTTTGGGCACCAGTGCAAATGAATTCAATTCAACCCGACTAGGTGAAATGAATCCACCTAAACTGAATGGAGTGAATTAAAATTCAATTTTGTACTGTATTTTATATGGGGTTTAACATCCCAAAGCAACATTGGCAATGAGGGACACCGTAGTAGGGGGCTCCAAATTAATTTCGACCACCTGGGGCTCTTTAATCTGCACTGACATTGCACAGTACACAAGCGCCTTGCGTTTCACCTCTATTGAAACGTGGTCGCCGCGGCCGGGACCAAACCCACGTCTTTCGGGCTCAGCAGCCAAGCGCCCTAGCCAATGAGCCACAACGGCGGGGCTGAATTAAATTCAATCTCTTAATTAGTTTTTATAACAGGTATATAAAATGGTGCAAACATTGAAGCAGTTGCACACATCAAGCTCTTAAACATACCTAGTGCAGTTTTCATCCTGTCAAACGGGTAACCTTGTGGCATTTTTGCAACAAAATACCCAGTAGCAGCAGTCCACATGTTTAAAGAGGCAAGTTTAACACAACCAGCTACACCGTTTCTTTTGCAGTCTAAGTACTTAAGTGTCTATACAACTTGTTATTTTCCACACCCCTTCCATGACTCCAAAAACATCATGTGCATTGCATGCTAAGAGCACTCACCGCCCCAGTTCTCCAAACTGTACAGCTTGTTGAAGCTGTGTGCCACAAAGGGGCTGATGTTGAGCAGGTCGATGGATCGCACGCGAGTCGCCAGCAGCGACTGGTGGGCGTCGCGGAATGTTGTGTCCATCAACAGCAAGCCATCATGCTGGCGCACTTTCTTGGCAAATGCTTCCGGCCCTTCTTTGAGTAGGATGTCACGTAGTCCCGGTGGTGGTTGGGAACCTTCACAGCGAACCAAGCAGTGAAGTCAGCAAAGAGGTGGTGATAATGGAAAAAAAATATAATAAAAAAAAGTTAGAAATGAGTCTAGGAGGTGAGGATGCAGGCAACTTCAGCTACTCACATCTTTTTAGGAAATGTGAACAGGAAAGGAGAAATGGCTGCCTAAACCATGCCACATGCTTTTTGAAACAGCCAAGTTTCAATTGCCTTTCACAAACTTTGCGACAAGTAAAGAAAAAAACCAACTTCTCTTGGCAACTAAATCAAATCAAATCGCACCCCTGATATGCTCCTCAAGTCTATATCTCTAATACAGAAGTAACTGTTCTATATCAGATAGGGCTTACCTAAGGTTACCTGCTTCTTAATTCAGAATAACTTTGCTTTTTTAGCACAGCAGGCTTCATTGTTCTTGTACAGCCTAGTGTTTAAATGCACCTGTTTTTTTCTCCACAAATAAGCAAAACCAGACAAAAGCATAAAAGCAGCAGCGCAGCAGCCATTCAAAGTATGCGAAACAAAGAGCAAGCACACAAATGTGCATCTAAAAGAATAACTGTACATGCAGGCTTCTGGAGGTTATCATACAGGATCGATTTGTAAAGAGAGAAAGGCAAAAAAACGCTGGGTTTACCAGGTTTGTAATTCTCTTTGCCGGGCCCTTTGAAAGGAGGCAAAGGAAAGAAAAATAGGCAACAGTTAGGAGAGTGACAAAACCACAATGCGGCAAAGGCACACGCCACCCATTCCAGGCTTTCCATCCCCGCACATACCAAGCGCACAGACACAAATAGGACACCACCACCTGCATTTCAACATACTCAAGTACAGAATACAGAGACTACTGCACAGCTTATATGAGGCAGGAGCGTTTAAATACTATTCAACTTCCCTAAACCGCAGGAAAATGGGAACTCAAATTTCGTGCTTGTGTCATATTAACGCAGCTGGTCTCGGTTATTTTATTCACAAATTTTGTGTAAAAGAGATAAAGCTATTCATTAGCTGTCCACAACGATACTAAGCCAAGAGAGTATGTTTTCGGCTTCACAAGCAGAGTGTCATATGTCATGCAGAAAGGAGGCATGGTAAAAGAATGCAGCGCGAAAAAAACAAGGACGAACAGAAGTGGACAGGACAGGGCGCTGCTGTTCGTCCTTGTTTTTTTTGCGCTGCATTCTTTTACCATGTTCACTGACCAACAAGCCCAAACAGCCGCTTTAGAAAGGAGGCACCCACTAGTGCCAGATCTCAACAGCGAAGCGGTGAATACCCCTCAAAAAAGGCCCTCCGACCAACGGCATCAACATACTGTCATGATATAACAGTCAACCGCCTTGCGCCTGCTGGCCACCTACAATGTTATACCACAGACAGCTGGCACAACGCAATTGATCACAATGTTGTTACAACAGGTTGACGCCATTGGTTGGAGCGCCTCGTTTGAGGGCCATTTGCTGCTTTGTTCTTGAGTTGTATCTGACTATAACTTCCCACTTCCTATCTCGGCAAGTGCTTCACCACGTCGGCAGCTGACAATGGCAAAGTTCATTTCTGAGCGGCACAGCACTTCGCTAGTTTACCATACTGATCTCAATTTATTTTGAATGAACCAAGCAAGCTTCCGGCACGAAGCTTTGTACCTCTATAGACATCCGCTCCCAAATGCCACCTCTAGGTGAAACCTGGATGTGAACAAGCCAGTGGTTTCAGCAGGGTAGGTCCTCATACCTGCCTTCACTAGCACTGATGCCGACTGGCTGTTACATGGCTTAAGCTGAACTTGAACAACACAAAAGCAGGATCAAGAACGAACGACCCACAAAAGCACTAGCTAACAAACAAGCTCGGAAGCTTTCACTGTATTAGCAGTGTGAGTGATGTGCCCCCAGAACAGCGGCATGTGAAGCCTCGGCAAGTGAAGCCTCCACCTTGCAGAAGCACCAACCACAAGAAGCCAACGCCGCAGCAGAACGAAATAGCAACAATGAAACCAAATTCATAGACTTAATGGAAAAGCAATTAACATAAAAGCAAAATGTACAACCACTACTGCTAACATGATTTGTCGCATCACATTATATGACTGCCCACCAGTTCAGTTAACCTTCTCTTTACAGGCTAAAGCTCGGTGGGAAACAAAACAGTTGCTTTGACAACAACAGCTGGGTGCCTGGGACCCAGATGATGCTAATGCTTTCAGGTCTGCAATGGAACGTGGCATTGTAGAACTGCATCATGCTCTCCTAGTAAAACTGCTTCCTCCGCTCTCTAGGCCGTGTGTTAAGAGCACTGTAGCCAGTATGAAGAGCTGCAATGCAGGATCCCCATCAGCAGCCTGCACATGCTGCCTACCACACGCTCACCTGACGCAATCTCAGGAATGATTGGAGTGAGGTCAGATGGCTTCAGCGGAGTCGCCAGCGGGGTCATTGGACCATTCACCATGACGTTACCAAGGTAATAAAGCAGCTTCTGTGCCCTGTTCTGTGATGGCATGAAGAAGAACAGCTCGGGGTGCTCGTCGATGAAGTAGGTGTCAACGTTGGAGCTGAGGAACTGCTCATTTTGGAACACGTTGAGCAGGAAAGGAATGTTTGTCTACATGAAATAAGTGGAGAAAAAAACAGAAATGAGGTGACCGGACTGGTCTCGGAGGGCACCAAGATCATTCCATGTTCAAGATACATTGGTCGGCTTGTTACAAAGCAATTGAAGCAAGAATAAAAATAGCAAGCGAATTAAAAAGTAAGGTGGCTGACTGAAACAAAGAAATGCGTATTTTCTCACATATATGGGAGACTGTGACAAAAAAATGCTATGGGGAATGTATAAATAAAGGAAGGAAGTACTAAAAACGGATGAAACGAATCAATGAACACATACTAATAAGTGAATGTCTAAGAAATCTAGAGAGACAAATCGTACGAATGAGCAAGTGAATGTATTTAATGAACCAATAAACAAGGCAACCCACCAGTAAATCAAATGGGCACAAGTTTGTTCACACAAAAAGGTGACAGTCGGCAGGAAGCAGCAACGTTATAGCCCAAAGGGGAACATAACTGACACTAAACAAGTTTGGATAACATCCCGCTCACCATGTAATCTGCAGTTTGTGAACCATTCAGTGTGGCTTAACTTTCTGTTCTTACAGTGAAAGAAAAGAGGCTGACATATGATATTAAGTGAAAAAAAGAAGGTAGCAAAAAGTACTTCTAAGGGTTCAATTCACCTAGCCAATTTCTGAAATTTTTCTCTAGTACTAAGAACAGGTCTAGAGGGCTTTTAAATATGAGGTTCAGTAAACAGCTGGTTCAGCTTTTGTTTATGCATTCACAAACCTTTACTTCTTGTGATACATCCTTGCATGTATTTCATGCTAGATGTATACAAAAAATGTGAAAACAAAACCCCCTTTCAGAAAGATCCAAAAAGGCAGAGGTAAATGAATCAAAAGAAAAGGGGAAAAAAAAAAGAAACTGCATAGCAGACACACCTTGACACCTCGAACTCGAAACTCTCGGAGGCAACGGTTCATCTTGGCTGCGGCAGACCGCATGTCGTGGGCATGAGAAATGACCTTGACAAGCAGAGAGTCATAGTAGGGTGAAATGATGGCGCCTGCAAATGCTGACGCACTGTCCAGCCGGATCCCAAAGCCTTCTCCGCTCCTGAACACCTGGAGACGAAAAAGACCAGTTGATTGCAGCACAAGGGGAAACTTTCTTGGCACAAGGAACAATGCTAGAGGCATGCGGCATGCAGATAACCAATGGTCCTTTGTGGTAAAGGAGTGGGTTCCAAGAGAAAGTAAACATGGCAGGAGGCAACACAGGGTCAGGTGAAAGGAAGAGACTAGGAAGCTTGCAAAGATAAGGTGGCTACAGCTGGCACAGGACAAGAGGCCCTTGTCCTTCAGTGGACAGAGCTCGGATGATGTTGAGTGGCAGTAGATGTAGTTAGTTTAAACTAACAATTGTACACTGCCAGTTAAGAACTGCTAGTTCTTCCTTTGAGCTCAATGTCCCGCGTCGTGCTTCATATGTCCTAACCCCTTCCAAGTTCTCTGCTTCAATGTAACAGCACAGCCTTTTGCGACGCAGTTCACACACCTCTATGCGTCCTGTGTCGGGCTGGAAGTTCTTGGCTGGGTCCTCCGTGGTGACCCGGCACTGTATGGCGCAGCCCTTGGGCACAATGTTCTCCTGCTTCAGGCCCATGTCCGGCAGCAGTTGGCCCTCGGCTATCCTGATCTGGGACTGCACCAGGTCAACACTAGGGCACAAGCAGAACCACACAGTCATGCCAGCACGCTGCAAGCATGGTGCAAGGAAGGAAGGGGCAACAAGCAGGAATCAATCAGTGCACTGCGGCTGCACTTTTCAGAAAAGCTATCTCTACTGAAGGTGTTGCAAATGCACAATATCCTGGACTCAGTAAGAAAGTGGTATCGCCATGACTGCATCAATGATGGCAGATTTTTACGTTTTTCAGAGGAAATTAATAAAGAACAGTGCACATTCACCTCACCACTAAGTGTAGGTGCAAGCTTAAAATGCACACTCAATAGCTTAGTTTTGCCAGGCATTACAAATAAACAGCTTAGCTTTGTCTTTATTCCGTACAGTGATGCAAAGAAACCAAGTCTGAACACCCATCATACCAATGAGATTTGCTGGCAATAACTTTTGCAGCTGCATTTGTTAGCAGCTCAATTACCTAAAAAAAAACAATTCTGAATTTCAGGAAGCCAATTTCAGTGTGCGAGTAAGGCCTTCCCTATGGCAACTCGAACAGCTCCAGGGAGGTACAATTCTAGGCTTTCACTGTGAAGCTTGCCAAGTGTTCTTTAGTTGCAGTAAACCTGCTTCTTGCTCCTGCAGAAACCACTGCTGAGAAGCTCACAGTTAGGGCAATTAGACACATACAAAAAGTGATGTGCATATGACAACAACGTACGCAACAGTAATAAACCGACAAAGGGAACATTATGTAGTGCCTGTTCTACACCAGGTGAAGCAGCACAGAGCAAAAATTTCATGAACTGACCCAGTGATCTCTTCCGTGATTGTGTGCTCCACCTGCAACCGGGCGTTGACCTCGATGAAGAAGTGACGACCCGTGTCGTCTAACAGGAACTCCACTGTTCCCGCATTCTCGTAGCCGACATGCTTGGCAAGCCGCACAGCATCAGTGAGCATGGCTTCCCGAACCTAATGAAAAGTGGCGGCTGAACTTAAGCTCAATGGCTGAAAGCAATCAGAAAGCAAGCACGTAAAGCAAGGGCAAGTTGGGACTTGCATCAGGCTATGTGCCTACGTGAAATTTCAGAACAAACACGACGCTATTGCTTACCCGAGACTCCTTTGATCGCTTAGCCATAATAAATCGTCGATATATCGCGTCAAACGACCTATTCATCAAATTAAAGTGTGACAATGCCATTAAATATATAGCATATTTGATATGCTTGCAGCATTATAAACTAGCACTATCATGTAAGTGAGTGATATCGTTGTAACAATGAAAACCAGTGCTGCTACTAGACTGGCAATTAATTCAAAATTATGCCCAATAAAGACAATTTCTGACGTGCTTAGAGCAGGGCTCACCCCTGCAGACATTACCTTTGTACATTCACTCAAAACATCAAGCAAAACTTAAAGAGATGAGGAGAAAATATCTAACAACAAGATTCAAACAAGATAAAAAGAGATTGTGCAGGACAGCACATAGCACTGCGCCTCATCTGAGCAATATTTTTTCACTATCAAAGTCTTGCTAAAAAAAACCAGTCTGGATTGATGACGCAAAACAATTGTCCTAAATGTAGACCAGAAACTTCATGAATTAAGCAGCTCTAACATAACAGAACACTGCTAAAGCAGCTTTAACAGGCATATGTTCGACATAATGCAGCCAAGGTTCTTCGCGTACTGCAAGATAAACAGTAAAATCTCGGCAATATGAATCTCCCAGGGCCGCAAAAATATTTGCAGCATCTGATATTCGCATCATTTAAAACGAACAAAATCTGCATGCAGAAGCATGGTAAATGCATTCATGCAGAGTGTTTACAGCCAATGAGATTTGTTTGTGGCCACAAACCACTGGTCACAGCTCACGGTGCGTACGACGCAATGGTAAGTACTATTGGAGCATTCACAATGTGAAGGCAGCAATTGGTGCTCAAGGTGAAGCTGCCACTCGCGTGTTCGTATCATATCCGTAACAGAGTGTGGGAGTGCATTCAGGACACCCAAAATTCTGAACATAGTACATAATGCACCCAGGCGAGGAAATTTTAAGAATTTGTACCATCCGAAATTTATATAAACTATGTTTGTATCAATGAGATTCATCGTAATAGCCGAATGCAGAGCTTCTCATGCTATGCTAAGCAGCTGAACAGAACAGCCCTTTTTTTGTTTTACAGTGATAGCTGTCAGGCGCCCGTTACTTGCTTGCTCGCTGTAGTCATCCGGCGTCGTCGCTGTCGCCGCTGTCGGCGTAAACGATGGGTGCGTTAAATCCACCCACCACCGATGGCATCCATGGCACCATGGTAACCCAGCTTGCCATGGCAACTATGGCCTACACAGCTATCGCTGAATCTTGCACTACATAATCGTAACCGACCTGTGAATTTTTTTCATAAATTGGTGACAGGCAGCAAAGCTGACGCCCACCTTAGGATCGAGATTGGCAGCAGGAGCAATTTCGACGACCTTCTGGTGACGTCGCTGCACTGAGCAGTCACGCTCGTAGAGGTGCACCACATTGCCCGCTTTGTCACCTGAACGAGAAAAGAAGGCCGGAAGTTGAGTCATTAAAATATAATATAAAAGGCTAAGACACATAGGTGACTAATTGAAACACATGACATAGCTTACCGAGAAGCTGAACTTCTATGTGACGTGGACGGACGATGAATCTTTCAATGAACATGTCGCCATTGCCAAAGGCAGCTTTGGCTTCCGACGTGGCTCTCTGGAAGTTCTCCTCTACTTCCTATAGAGAAGGCGGAAAATTCGAATTCTTGTAAACGACAGGTACAATGCAGACAGCACTACATGCAGGGCTGTTTTATTATGTCTTACATTTAGCAAGCCACACATAAAACAGGGCAAGTCAGTGTTGTGGAAATCCTGAAGGTGGAGCCAGTGTCAAGAAAGCAAAACATGCCTTTTATCCGAAAACAGATATGTGGCTACGAAGAAAAAAAAAAAACAGCTTTCTTCTTCGAAAACAAACTGACCAAATGAAAAAAAAAAATTTGCTTTTCTGGAGTAGAGCCAGAGATTACCAGCTGATTATTCAGTGCGGTCCATTTGTAAACACTGAGCTACGCACAAGGCTAGCAGTTGGCGTTAAGATGGCAAATCTGCTGACAAATGAAAGAAGTGGAAGCTTGAAAGAAATTATATCAAGGAAACCAGTTCCGCAGAAATCAACAAGGCAGAGGGAGTTCCAGCTTCCTTTCACTTCATGTCGTGCAAACTAAGCAGGTATATGAGCAATCACGCTCTGATAAGCTCAAACAAGAAGGACTATGAGGAACAGCCAGGAAGCTAAGCAAGTAAGTGTTCACAAGTGCTACTTACACTCATTTCCCTGACCACCCGCATTCCTCGGCCACCCCCACCGTAAGCAGCCTTGAAGATGACCGGCAAGCCGTGCTCTTTGCAAAATGCCATGGCCTCCTCGGTTGTGGAAACTGGTTTGTCTGTGCCAGGAACAACCTGCACATCTATGAAACATCGACAGCTGGAGTGTTGGGTTTGGCCAGAACACGCTATGTGACCAAGTAGATGAAGTCAGTAGGTTACAGACCAGTTTTGCAATTCATGACCCTGATTGCTTCCTTTTCCTCGCTAACTTTGCCAACCAAGGAAGCCGGAGCACACCCGCAATGTCATTTCTTCATGCAGAACTGGTCAGCGACCCACGACCTGCTCAACTATGCTTCCCGACTAGATGGCGCACAGCCAAACCTTTGAGTACACTACACAATCCAGGGAGTCAGTGGGCCACAAATGCTACAGCTCAATATGAACCAGATTTAAAAAGAGAAGTGTGATTTCCAACTGCGTGCTAGTCCTTCAGATGGTATACTGCCAACAGAGATAAAACTCATAGGAAGCCTGGTTAGGGCTAGTTAGTCAAAATGATATTACAGAGCAAGAGCAGGTAGTGTCTCGCACCCCTCAAAGAAGAAACAAAATTATAAAATGCTTAGTAGGTTGTACAGTCAGCAGCAAAAGTTTGCAGTATGCACATGTGCTTAGGAACAAATCTGCAGTAGCGTGCCCTTGCAACTCAGTCGCCAGTTGTCGATACCAGCAGATGGCGTATGCACACCTCTTCATGCTTGCAGGCATTTCAGGTGATTGGCTAGTATGGTGGCACCAAAGTACCATATAAACTAGTGTAAGGGCCGCACTTAAAAAAAAATTCAACTGTGAATTTTGAAGGTGTGGCCAATATACGAAAATATAAAAAATACGTATAACCATATTATTTTTCCTCAATTATCTAATCCAAAACAGAGGGTGCGGTTCACACATGGGTGCGGCCGTTACACAAGATTACACGGTAAATATTTTTCTGCATGCCTCCATCCCATAAACCTTTGCTGCCCACTGTACTCATGCAGGAGTTCATCATGAACTTTTATTCTACTTTTCCATGTCTAAACCATCTAATGCATACAGACCATACCCCACAGGCTACTATAGTCTGACTCCACTAACAAAAGCTTTATTTAATGCGAGCTTGATGACACCAAGAATGGGCATATTTTTTTTTTAAGTGCTGCACAAAGCTCGACACAGACGACAGGCCTAAAGGAGAACCACGACAAAAGCAGTAAGACATGCTTCTATTTTAATTCTGTGGTCTGTGTCACTTGGCATTTGGCTTTTATCCACGTTCTTTAGAGCTAAAATCGCAAGCATAGCTTGTCTTCCACTGCAGTTGCATTAAATCTGCTTCTTTAAAAACTACAGAATACTGTGCGTCCAAGCATTTCATGATTAAAAGCGAGCCTAGCTGCCTCGTACCTGCACTGATGGCCGACTGTCGGGCAGCTATCTTGTCTCCCATCTTGGCCATCACATCGGGTGTCGGGCCAATAAACCGAATTCCGGCATCGATGACGGCCTGGGCGAAGTCGGACCTCTCCGACAAGAAGCCATATCCCGGATGGATGGCGTCCACATGGTTTTCCTGAAGGTAGGCAAAACAAGCAGAACATCACGAGAATCATTCAGGGTTAATCAGAAGGAAGGTCGTCAGTTATATTTAAACAGGTAGAAGGATCAGATCAAGACTGACAGACACAGGTATACATGAAAAATACACACGCACTTAAGTGCCAGCGCTTGTCTCAGTCCACTCTTTTTTTGTGCATTTAAAAACAAAATGTCTACCAACTCACTCCACTGCGTCTATGGGAAAAATTTTTCAAATAAGATAGTTACATGACGCTTGCATGAAGTCATAGCTTAAACAGGTTAGTGAACTTCTATTTATAGCATGAGCTCATTATTTCATACTTCGCCGACATGGTTTCATTTTGATCGTGGCATACCAGCTGAGACTAAGATTGAAATTGAAGAGTCTTTGCACTGCTGCTAATTTTACCAGGAAAAGGTGATAGCCAGCTTTTTGAAACCTCATGCATACTGGCACAGGTCATATAGTCTGCGGGCCAGATAAATAAACAAGTGCTGCCGTCTATAAAGAACAGACTGAACAAGTGCTGTGGCACTATGACAACTTTTCACGTCCAGCCTATTAATACGGCAGACGGCAATGCTGGTGCAGTTAGGAGGCCAGATTTAGATTACACATGATGCCTACCTTTCCATGAGACAAGCAAAGCAAGTAAAGACGCCAGCTCTGCTCTGCTTAGTAGAAACGAAATTGACTAAAAAGTCTTATTTCTGGTCATTGTCCAGGATAAAAAGTAAGCCCTGCGCATATATGAATGTACCTGTACAGAGAAACATGTAATTGCTTATACATTTCAGGAACAACATGGTCACCTGAGCAATCCTGATGATTTCAGGGATGCTCAGGTAGGCTTCCACGGGTGACAGGCCCTTCCCAATTAGATACGCCTCATCCGCCTTCTGTCGATGCATGTGCATCTTGTCCTGCTCGGAGTAGATGGCCACGGAGTTGATGCCGAGTTCATAGCAGGCCCTAAAGACACGGATGGCGATTTCACCTACAAGGAAAGAACGGGTGAGGTAGGGCAAGAAGACATTGCAAATAATTCACAAGACATCATACACGACGACAGGGCATGACAAGTTATATTCATAATTAAGAGATCATAAAACATCCAAATGAGACTTAACAAAGCAATCCTGACAGCCTACTTATCGGTATGATCACAATATAGATATATAAAAGAGATCATTTTGTACTGAACAATTAATTAACATATACATCACAACACCTTTACTTTATTCTTAAAAGGACATTTAAAGTATAGTGGTAAGAGGGGTACAGTTTCTCACATAGCTTACGTCTACACAAGAATTATAAGCACACAAATTAAATCGGCTTTGAATTTCATCTTATTTTGCAACACTGCACTTTAGAAATTCATTTTTAACTATAGGAAAATTTGTCACAAAGTTTACATACTGTGCCCACTGGCGAATGTTGTTAATATAAAAATTTGAAACATAAAAGCCAGCAGTGTATATATATATATAGCAGACAAGGTAAGGGAAATGAGCTAGGGGCTCGTTTGACAAACATATGAAGGAAGCCAACAGTCACCGAAACCAAGGTGCATACGGGAATGTTTCTTTTTTTTTTTGTAGTACTGATTAGTGGGAGAATAATACTATTAGTCCAAATGGCTGCAGTTGCAGTTAAGAAAAATCCAGGAAAAATGCACGCACGCACGCACGCACACACACACACACACACACACACACACACACACACACACACACACACACACACACACACACACACACACACACACACACACACACACACACACACACACACACACACACACACACACACACACACACACACACACACACACACACACACAAATCACAGCAGGAAGGTATATGATCTGCATCACTCAGTGCTGATAGTGCGGCGCTAAAATCGGACCGACGGATGGGTATAGTTTCGTTCTATCGCCGACACCCCCCCCCCCCCACCCCCTCGCTATGACGGCCCCGCAAAATCCGCAATTCTTGTTCGCACGAAACAGCCCAACATATCCTGAAAAAAAAAAAATGCTTCTATTGCAATCACTCAGGCTGCGCGCGCTTTTATCTGTTTTATTTTCTTTTTCTTTTGCGAGTGCAGCTTCATCAAATTGCTGCTCATGGGCACAGTTGTTCAGTTGCGGATATAAGAATTACGCACGATCGTCACGGCAGTTGCTGAAATACCCGACCGCATATCTTTCTTCGTTGCGCCAGACCAGAATTCCTGCTCGCAAATTATAACAGAAAAAAAAGCGCAACTCGATCGCTACGGCGGCAAACCGAAACTCCGAAGAAAAAAACACAACAAAAAGCACCATCTTTCTCACGCAATACGTGAGCAACGTACGTGAGTATCAAGGAAAACCACGCCGTATACACACGGCGCCAGGAAAGCATTCCCTCTCCTTTTTTATTTATTTATTTTCTTTTTTTGCTCCTCCCGTTCACGCGGGAAACGTGGCTGCCCATCTCGTTCAGTTTACCGTAACCCGAGCGCGCACTCCGCGCTGTCTGGAAGAGCGCGCTGTGCCCCAGATAGTCTGAAAGCACCCTCTCGATTTCACTACGCACCGGACTTCAAGCACACCACTCCAAACACACGTGAAGCGATGCGCTGCGCCCGCAAGCGATATGATATGCCTACGATGGGCCCGATCCGCGCAAAGGCGGGTATGGAACTATATCGTTTTCGAATGAACACTTCTATTGTACACGAAGCCGCACCGCGGAGGCACTGACCGTCAAATGCGGTTTTCCTTTCCCTATCCCCTCTCTCCCAAGGGCTTGCTCACTCGGCTGTAGCGTCTGGTGGAATCCCGCAGCAAGAAAGATGAGCGGATAATAACGCTGCAGCCATATTGTACAGCAATATAACAAGCACTGAACTGCTCCCCTTAGATCAGATGCTGCAGTTAACTCTTTTTCTGAGTTCTTGAACCTGATTTCTTAAGAAAACATTTTCATCTTGAACAATTTTTCGTGCTGTATGTTTCATGATGTACTGATCGAACTAGCTGCGATGTGTTTGTGCATGCATACATGGCATTTAGGATTAATTCCATTTAATTTCATTTTATTTCCTTACAGGCCCCATGAGTGGGGTATTACATAAGGTGTGGGAACTAACAAAGAAAGCATTCTTACATTTGTACATATTTTTTTTTACATTTCCTTAATTGCAACATTTAGTCTGTACATGCACATACATGGTTTGAGCACATGTGCACTGCCAGCACTATTACTTTTCAGCACACATAACAGAAAAGAATAAATGTACAGAAGACTAATTTTGTTCGAGACAATACTGAGAGACTATCATGTAGTACATATATACAGCACGGAAAAAAAAAGATGTCATTAAGTGTCCTCATCCATTTTTTCTGTCATGGTTTAGGAGAATGCTGAAACCAAGCATTTCTTACGTTGCTTTCAAGCACCATTCCTAGAAGCGTCAGCTGCACACGCAAACCTGTGAAAATGTACCACTGGCCAGTAATTTTGCTGTGCAAAGGGTACAAACCAGTTCCTTTACAACTAAGTGTATCAACAGGTAATGGTTGTAAATGAAAGCAGCATTTGGTGGCACATGACTGGATTCATGGCAAGAGCCTGTCCCTGTAAATATAAGCGTGCTAGGAGTTGCTCACGACAACGGGAGAAAACTCTAGGAAAAAGTGTTCCAGGTACCCTTAAAAGTGCTGGAAATTTTTGCTCAACATTATGCAGAACTCTACCATAACTCAATACGATCAATAATGGCGACAGTCAACAAAGGTCTGAACCAGCTATCTCACACGCACTGGCAACACGACAAACTGGGCTGATACACATTTTCTCTCGCTCACTGAGCCAAGGAAGGCATAGACGAACTTCACAGAGCTGCACATGGCTTCAAGGACTGATAGCGCCTTACACGCATCTCTACAGTAAGCCGTTGCTCCTCGATCCCGACATGAGAAGATGCGATGCACATACCTCTGTTAGCCACGAGGATCTTCTTGATGGGCTTGACTTCCGAGGCAGGACTGGAGGCATAGCAGCAGGTGTTATGGTAGAGAGGGCACAGTGACGACCGCAGGAGGGCCGTCTGCAGGTTGATCTGCTTCAATAGCAGCGCCCTCATCTTGACAGGTATGGTGCGCTCAGCGGCTACCTACACTAGAAAGTGAGCAAAAAAAGGAAATAAATAGTTATCGCATGGCAACCAGCTAGAAGGTCGGTCTATCTTGTGCTGTTAGCAGCATCAGCAAACACAAAGTGCCTCACTGTGTGTATCTGGACGTGATTGGGCATTAAAGAAAACACACATTGTTACAGTACTTAAATTACTTATTTGGATCTACTGGTGAATAGGTGGAGGCTATCGTGTGCCAAGCGCAGGACTAAAATTTAGTGCCACGGCTAAAAACTCACTTATCGTTTGAAAAGTGTTACATCTCATTTAAAATGTTTGCATAATCTTAAAATTTTAAATATGAGTGAGATGATCACCTCTACAAAGAGAAACCAGGGGTGAAAAGGCATTCTTTGCAAATTTGTTGAAAATGTTCCCTCGCCAAGTGTTTTACAAGTAATTAGAATATGATTTACTGTGGCGAAATAACAGATAATCCATTTTTAACACAAGTGCTGGTAGATGATGAAATTACATGCTTTCGTAAAGAAATTCCAGCAGCCACTATATCATGCCTAACCCGACACACCTACACAGCACCTGGATAAAATTTTTTGCACCATTTCCATTCGCTCGATCACTGCAAACCGTCACAGTTGAAAGCTGAAAATAATTAACAAATTAACAAGCTTATCTGTGCCAAGCAAGAACAGCTGTAATGGTTTTCCAGCTGTTCTCTTGAAGTACTCTGCACAGGCTGGCAGGAATAAACCTGCTTGTTAAAAGCACTTTCATTGTCAGCACAAAGCCCCTTGCAGCCACATTTAATATTCCTAGTGCAAATCCTGGCAAGAAACAGTGCTGCTATCTAGAAGACTTTATGGACTACCTCCCAGCCTTCTCTACAGGCAAGGTTTAAAAATTTCCTGTCTGGTCGCCACATAATTATTTTCACTGTTTTACATTTGGAAAGGTTGCTGCACAGCTTACAAAACAAGAGTAAAGTAGCCAAACCACAATCAACATGATATAGTTTTCAAGAAACAACAATGATAATCAGGGGTCCCATCATCTTGTTTAATTTTCTCATACTGATCATATTAAAGAGCCATTACATTCCAGAAAATCCACTTTTTTTTTGTTAAACGAAATGAAAACAGAAAGCAGCACAGCCTCTCTGACAAGTGACATTTTTTTAAAGGTCTACATGAATGATAGAAGAGTAACCTCAAGCCACATATTCAGTTAACCGAGACAAAACTATACAGCTCAACAGCGCCTTGCAGTTGTTATCAAATCTGCCCTGCGAAATGCACCACACGTTCACAGTATGGCCAGGACACTAGAGGTTAACTAAGTTTCCAGCTTGAAAAAGTGGGGTAACTAAAAAGTAACAGCTCACCTGCTGCTAGAAACTCTTACAGACATCACTATGAGGTGCATGCATCTTCATAAAGTTGTATTTTTTGAAGTTTCACTGTTTAGTCAATCGGTCATAACAAAATTATAAAGCTTTTCCAAATACATAGCCATGCTATGTGAACAGTATCTGCAGTGTCTACTCAACAGCATATTCACTCATTAAGACTGGCTTCTCAGGACCAAAGTGGCATGTTTTATTACTGCACCATGCTGCTAAACACTATCAAACTCCAACATACCAAGACGGGAGCGCAAGCAGAAGGCTTCAGTACAAGCACATCCCTGAATTGTATGGTACAAAACAACTTCAACCTATAGCACAGCTATTACGAATTGCAATAAAGCCCAAAAGAATTTAAGCAATTCCACATTAGACGACATTTGTGCAGGTTGGTCAAACCGAGGAAGTCTGCACTGCCAAAACACGTTAAAAAACCAAGAGTTCATAAACAGGGGTTGAGTAAAGGATTTAGTCAGTCATAATTTTACTCTTACCAGAAAGGCGCTGGTTTCCAGAAATCATGTCTGCATGCATGAGACATCACAATGCATTTAAGGCAATTTTTCCGGATCTATATATGATTACCCAAATCTAATGTGTTCATAGAGTATCACACAGGCTAGCCAAATTATTAGTAATTCTTCTAAAAGGCCGATAGGATAATACAAAGAATATGTTTTGAGTAATACATATGCTCAGTTAAATAGTGACCCTTTGCACTAGACAAAAAAGAAAAAAAATTCAGGAGTTATTCCAGACAACCACTGCACTTCCTTGCAAAATCTCGCAGTGTCACCCCAGCAAATACCAGCTATGTCACTGTTATTACATCATCTGCTGATAAGTGGTAGACAAATACTTGACAGGATTCTTTTTATCAGTGGCTGAAGTCTGGCATCAGCAGACAGGAGTGTGCAATATGGGGTTTTCTTACTGATACTGACTGATAGCAATTCTGTTGACAAGGCATGGATCCATGATATCACAGAGTGAAGAGATATGAGACAGCAAGCATATGGCCAAGCCTTGAGGTTAGGGGGCATATTAGGTGCCTCAACCTCTCTTTTAAGCCCACCACAAGTTAAAGTATTTTCAATGTACAAAGTTTGACATGAGAAAGGACGAGATATAGTTTGGTTAAGCTGGCTCATAAGCACAGCAGAAAAAAAAAATAGAATTCTTAACGCAACAACTTATAATAACAGCTACAACATTCAAGGGTTGTGCAGTAGAATATAACCATAAAAAAAAGGAGTGATGCAATAGAGCATGTGAAGCAATTAAGACAAGAGAAAATTAATCAAGCTATATTTAATACTGGCATAAACTATAATTACGGAATTCAGGAGACATCTACTCTCCCAAATCCAAGAGCTACAGTTATTCTCCTACGTTGTAAAATCAGAAAGCATTCGCTGCATCCGCGACAGGTCAGGTCACTGACAGCAGTGCATTGTTGCGCAGACAGATACTGCAGCTGTAGTTATAGATTAGATGTGTCTGGCAAGCAGCGCTTGTGCAGGGGTAACTGTCAGTGAGAAATGTGAAAATTACTAGGTTCTTACATCTGCATTCTCGATACATCAGGCACTGTCCACAGTTGTCTGAAATGTAACCACAAAAAGAAATATATATAGCGAACAGATGCGGCAGACGTGTGCAGCACGGTCCTGCCGGAAAGAAAATGCTGCTGGCTAAAAGCGGAGCTATGCATTGCTAAAAGCAATAACACCATGCAGTGCATACATGGGCCCTGGGTTTTCAATTACAGCTGTAAAATACAATTTTTTCTCCTTTCTTTTGTTTAACATGAAACCTCGTTCACAATTTATACGTTACCTACATTGCATCCTTTCCAAAAACATGTGCGATATATTTCATCGATATATCCACTATTTTGACCAGGCGCTACTGATGTATTTTGCGTCGTAATATTCTGAGCCGCTTTTCCGTGCTTTCATCCGGTCACCTTTATTCTGTGGGGTAGCATATGCAAGTGCATTTCTGTTAAGATTACGTGAAGGTCATTATACAAAACTGAAATGCAAACTTGTCCACTTTTGTTCGCTTTTTCCTTTCCCGGTTCACATGTCAAACACAAGAGCATATGTATCACTAGATGTTAATGGAAAGAAAATGTTGTACGACAAGCCCGCCTGCTTGATGTCCTTGATAGCGCAGTACTTGTAAATAAATAAATACTGGTAGCTGAAAACAAATTAATAAGGCGTGACGTTATTGACCCTTTCAAATGCTGCCAATTAAAGTACACGCATTATAATATATGTTTGGCAGTACGTAAAGTTAGCGCTGCGCCAATATGACGATCAACGCGGATATACTCGAATAAGCTGTAAAAAATAATGCGGCGATGAAAGGGAGGCAATATACCCCGGGTGGTGGCAACAAACGCTCCACTGAAACAGCCTCACCTGGGAGTGACGGCTCAGCTGACGCAGCGCAACTCCGCACGACCTCTGAGGCGAACGGGAGGCTCGACGCAAACACGATACAACTGAGAGAGAGCGATATGACAAGTGCCCGCACCGCGTTGACGCGAGGAAGAGTATACTATAAAGGCTGCCGAAAGGCAACACCCTCACTGCGGCGTGCACACAGCAGCACGTGTCAGGGTCGGAGCCGCGGCCGGATCACTATTTTTCTACAACCCCGCATTCTGTCGCTACATCGGAGCATGCTGCGAAGCCGACGTAGTGCGAGTACACATACACACCAGAGAAAACGGTGCGCATATGTCGGGAACGGTTGATGAAACCGAGACGAAAAAATAAAAAGTACCAGGAACTCAGCTAAGTGATACGGCAATTATTTTTTCGCCTTTCTTTTCCTTTCACCGGCCTGCTCAAGAAGGCAAACAACGATGACCGCAAAAAACGTTGCACGACCTTGATGCCGCGCGCATCGCATCGGAGAGCGAAGCATGTCCTCTCCGCAAACGGCTATTATGCGCCAGCTCTTACCTGAATGCCTACTAAGAACGAAACTCAATACGGTGTGCCTCGGGAGTTTGACGAGCCGGGTTGCATTATGTGCGCTTTTTTTCTTCCCTTCTGAAAATAGCTTCCTTACTTCCGCAAAGCTCGGAGGGAATCCGCTGCTTCGATATGCAATTGAGACCAGGATATGCAATGTCAGGTTGAAAGTGAAAGCGTTTGTTTACCTGCGAGGGAAAAAAAAAAAAAAACGCGAACCAACGTCGCTGTGGCTTTCCGCAGACCGACGCCGCGACCGCAGCCGCTCGCTGGACCCCGGAGCACCTTCCGCAGCCCTCGCAGATCTCGCTCACGTCATTGTTGGAGGCATAACGACGCTGCCTACAGTCTCCCAGGACGTCAAACCAACTTGCAGACCGGGAAGCAAGGAGCGCCGATAAAACTACTTTTTTTCTTCTTCGTTACCAAGCGCGCGTGTGCAACCATCTCGCAGACGACGCAGACCCAGACCAGACGGCGGCATCGGCAGCGTGACGTAAGAGCACCGAGCGCACTCATTGGCCAACAAATTAGTTATCTCTGGTTTGTGAACTGTTTTTTGCACTATGATAGCATTTTTTTTCTGGTCTTAAATTTGACGCCATTTTAAATTAAGCGTGTTTAGTTCTTCTCTCACGAAACGTCATCTGCATTTAAAGAAAGCAGGTGGCGTTGCAGTCGATTAAAGCGCCGGCGTTTTCGCGCCAAAAATTGGGCGCGCATTGTTAGCTCCCGCGCGTACCCTGCTCTGTGTGGTTTGCAACGATGGCTGGGTTCGACGATGGCGGAGTCTTTTTCAGCGATAATTTTAGCTCCGAAAACACGCAAGAAGACAGCCAGGTCAATCTTCAAGCCGTCAAGCGTCGATTCCGCGATTTCTTGCGGCAATTCCACGAGGGGAATTTTAACTACAGCTACAGGTAACTAGCCGCATGAGGCCCAGTGGACAGTGCCCGGGGGGGCATCTACTCAAATAAGGGCATTCTCGTCGCTCGTATAATCGGAGATTACCGCCGTGAAGTAGCACGTCGGTAGGACTCCGAACTGGAAATCATCGTATATTGCTGGACCGTTGTGATTTGGCACGCATATTGCGCTTTTAGGCTGTCGTTGGCGGTTGACTGTGTGCAAGATCCGATGCCTTCGGAATGGCCCCGATCGGAAATCGCTGAATTTGTTCTGAGCGCTGATTTCTTCTATTGTATTTCTATTCTGTCAAGCATACGTTGCAGTAGTGCAGCGTTTTCGTAACCTAAGGCTGTATCAAGACAGGCACCGTCTGCTCTTCTGTATTCAGTGGGAGCTTTTCACATCGTGAACATGTGCACATAATTTTACCGTTATAAGTACCGCATCACAGAGCAGTTTTCGGTCTAGCGGTGGCTTCGTTAAAACCGGTCCGCTATGATGCGCGAATGGAAAACGAATACTCTATCAACACGTTATCACCGAGGTCACCAACAATGCTTTACCTTTCTTTTTTCCCCTCAGAGACCAGTTGAAGCAGCACTACAACATGGGCCAATACTGGTTGGAGGTGGCGCTGGAAGACATCTCCAGTTTTGACGAAGTGTTGGCTGACAAGCTGACCAAGCAGCCGACTGAGCACATCCCACTGGTGAGCTCGGTGGTTGGAACTGAGCAAAACAAGGAAACGTTACCTGGGGGCTGGAACAAATTCGAAAAAAATTACACACTGGAGACCGTGATAGCAACAAAAAAATGTCGGCACGGCTATGTGCAGACTGCTCACTTGCACATGCTGTTCTCTGTACTCTGAATGTGCATAGCGTATATTTTCTCAAAACTGAGGAAACTTTTTTTAAAGGCAATGTCCCATATGTGATCCTTCCTTCTGGATGTTAGATACGGTCTGTCTGTGACCAAAAATATGCTTCATCTGTCCCCATGGTGTCGAGCATGGGGTAAAAAGAATAGGTGAGCGAAGTGCTCCCAGATCAAAACACTGAGATGAAACGTGCAGGGCAAGTGGTCAAAAGTAGAGCCAATGCCACCCTTATTTGCATCGAGCCCAAACTTTCATTCCCTTTGCATTGGCACGGTGGCACCAGCTTGTCAAGCAAGCAAGTAAACCTGGAGAGCCTTGTAGGCACCTTCATTGAAAGTGGGATGTTGGTAGGTGCCTCGAGTGGTTGCATAATGCGAACTGTGTGCAGTCGAAATTAATCGTCGGAACAAATTGAAGTGGATGGGAAAGCAATTAGTGTAATGTGGACTGCTGGATTTTGTTTGCCAGTGTGAGCTGAGATGTATGCCTGCGCTTGTTCCTTTTTTATATGTGGGCGCTGTTGCATGCCTGATGAGTGTCGTTTACAAGTTTGCTTCCTTGTTGCTACAACAGCTTGAAGAGGCGGCCAAAGAAGTCGCTGATGAGGTGACCAGGCCAAGACCCGAAGGGGAGGAGGATGTTGCCGACATCCAAGTGATGCTCAAGTCTGAGGCTCACCCAGTCCCCATGCGAGAGATCAAAGTGAGATTTGCAACTTTCTCACTTCTAAACCGAAACCTTCGGTATTGCTTTGTTGTAGGACATGCATACATTGTTGGAAAAGCTGTGCATTTTGAATGAGCCAGTAGTTTTCGGTTTAGGTTCAAAGTGACAGTTGCAAAAACCATCCACACATCCACAGTGAAAAGCAGCTCAAAGAAAAGGCAGCAGGGAGTTAAGGGCAGAAGTTGTTTTTCTTGTGTTTCCAGACAGAAACTGGAAAAAAAAAATATTGGTTTTGATAATCTGCTGCCGTTCCTTTGTGCTTCTTTTCATCGTAGACATTTGGGCAAATGAGTACTGAAAATGAATACATTGTAAATTCTGAATCTTGGATTATCAATTAAAATTTGACTTTTTTTTTATTGTTATGGCTGTGCTTCGAAGTGTTGATACATAGCTGTTTCAAATATTTTTGTTGCTTCTACTAGTGCTACAGCATGGACACACGTCTGAAGCCCCATTTTTCAGCGTTAGGACAGCTGAGGCGCTTGTTCCCAAACAGACGCGTTCTTAACATTATGTGCAGTTACAAGTGGCAAGAAAGAGCCTTTTAAGTTACAGTAAAAAATAAATGGTTGCATTGTGCTGATTATAATTAGCATATGCTTCTGCGCAAGTCGGTCGGTCAAAAGCTGAAAGTGAAATGCCGAAATGACTGATTGTAAACCAAGACTTGCATGTCGCTAATAAGGTACCAAGAGGGTTTTTTCTGTCAAAATTTCTAACACACGTGCTATCCTTGGAATGTACCAACCTAGTTAGTTGTTTTTGCTCAAAAAGCCATTGTAACTGGCATGTGAGCTAAACCTTGTCAGTTTGTGTCTATGACTTCCATCCTGCCTTGTAGTGACCGTGTCAGCACATTTACCTTGTAGTGCACAGTGTTGTGCTTAAAGTATTGCTGGGTTCCAAGCATTATAACTGTCTGTCCTGTATTTCTTCCTTGTGATTGTATGGTTACCATCAATGAACCCTATGTACCTACCTTCAAGACGCGCATATTGCAGCTCTGTGCCTCATTTCTAAATGCAGCTGTTCTGCGTGCCTAAGCTCTGGGGTATTTGCAGGCTAAACGTATTGCAGCTATTACTCCAGTTTCTCCCTTTGTTTAAGTATTCCTAGGCTGCAAGGATACTGCCGCTATTTGTCCTGTTATTCCATTTGTGAATAATAGGTTGTTGCGCTACGTGTTTGGTCTCTGCACTTGGCGTTGCAGCCTGTCTTCTATTTTCTTTTTTGGATTAAAATTGCAAAGCTTTTTTTTTTTCTTTCTTTCACTCTCTTTCTCACTGGCAGTCTGATCAAGTTTCTCGGCTCGTCAAAGTGCCAGGCATTGTGATCGCAGCATCAGGAACAAAGGCCAAGGCAACCAGCATCACGCTTCAGTGCCGGTCATGCCGGGAGACCGTGCCCAACGTGCCAATCAAGCCTGGTCTTGAAGGCTATGCCCTGCCACGCAGATGTAACAGGTACACCTCATTTGTTCAAATGTTGCTATTATTTCACACTCACGGCTCTTCAAAGCAATTAATTAGACCAGCAGTATGCGTGTGCGCATGTGGTTTTTATGTTGACATGAATAACCAATCACTTCAAGTTACACATTTTTCAATGAAGCCTAGTGTAGTGCTGCACGATGCTATGCTTGTTCAAATGTATGTACATTAGTGATTTGTATAAATGCTCTTTTTATTTCTGTACTTTAGTGATCGTGCTGGACAGCCCAAGTGCCCTGTTGATCCTTTCTTCATCGTTCCTGACAAGTGTAAGTGCGTCGACTTTCAAGTGCTCAAGTTGCAAGAGGTCCCAGACGAAGTTCCTTACGGCGAGATGCCTCGGCACCTCCAGCTATACTGTGAACGGTACGAATTCTGTTGCATGCATTCTCTAATGTAGCATGCAAGACTAGAGTAGCCATCTAAGCACAGCAGGTAGACTGCAAATTTTTATCAATTAATTCTGGCATAGCATCCAGACTGCTTGGCTGCCAGCGAGTTCAGCAGGGCAAGGAAGCATTGGAATGTCCATTTCACGCGTGGTTTCAGTAACTGCAAAAGTTCAGTAACATTGGAAGGCTTCGGCATTTCCTTTGTGAAAGCTACTTGAACGGAACAGTCTGCCACAATGCGGCAGAAATGACCAGGTTTGTGTTGGTAATTTTCCTTGAGCTGTAGTTTCCACACATAATGGTCGCAGTGGCATTGTTTTGCACAGTGTATTTGGAATTTGCAACCTGTCATCGTTGCTGTGTATGGGAGAAATGAAACAAAACCTGCAGTGGCACCATAAGAACACACCTTTCTTCATCTTTTGTACAAAAGTTTTGATATAACCTGCAAAGAAAGTTTGTTCTTTTAGTGCTGCAATGCAGCTTAAAATTTAATCCTTACTGACTTAACCTTGCATAGTGTTCAGCATGCGTAAGTAAGCGGTTTCTTGGCAAATTCAATATTTGAGCCAAATGTTCATGCTGCCTCGGTTGACATAACACTGATGGTTCACTGCTTCTTTGATACTTTAGTTACCTCTGCGAGCGTGTTGTGCCTGGAAATAGGATCACGGCCATTGGTGTCTACTCCATCAAGAAAACTGGACGCCCAACAAAGGTAAACAGAAGGATTTGTTAATTGGAAATACTATATCGAATTGTGCAGAACAAGGTGCTCAAAGCTGATATTCTGCTTAGCTTGGCACTAAATGCCTATACCTTTTCCGTTTTAATATAAAAATGCAAATTACTAACATAGTCTCTTGACCTAGTATGAAATACTACTTGTTTGTAATCAAACAACTTCAGTGTTTTGCTTTAAGCGGGTAAATTTTTAATTTGGCACTTTTCTTGTAGTGAATGTTAACTATACATTCACTGAAAATGGAGCTTTTATAAGCTACAAAAAAAAACAAAAAAACTAAATACAGGTGTCACCACACCTGGCCGATTTCACAAGGTACTGCGGTGTGTCGGCACCAAAATTTGCTTTAAAATGGTTTCCATGAAGTCCTTTTCGGCGTAGCTGTCGCATGTGTGAATCAAATGGCACGAAAATTATTACGTCATACTTTATCAGCAACAAATGCATCTTTTGCTACTGGACAAACATCAACATTCCCAGACTGACCCATCGAATTTATTTTTTATCAAGAGCAAAAAAAAAATTGGATGAGTTGTCCTCGGTGCTCCTTAATGCATATTCCCTTAAACAAACATTCTGAAAGTTTCAAGTGCCAAACGCTAAGCAGAGTGCAGCAATGATCTGTTCTTTGATTGCTTCTGTTGCTTTAGCCTTCACTGAAGCAGTGACCATTACTGAGCATTCGTCATAAATTTAACTGCATTCCCTTCACTAAATTTCGCTAAGGTGTACTGTCCTTGTGATTTTGCAGAATTCCCAGTTTCATGAAAAACTTTGAAGCTCACTTGAATTTGTAAGGTCATAGCTAACACGTGTGTCCCACCGAACCCCAATGCTTTCCAGAAGGGGCCCCAGGAGAAGTCGAACATCGGCATCCGTGCTCCGTACCTTCGCATTGTGGGCATCTCCGTGAACACTGAAGGTGCAGGAAGAGTTGGGGGCACCATGCTAACGCCCGACGAAGAAGACATGTTCCGCCACCTGGCGAGCAGCCCCAACATCTACGAGCGGATTGCCAAGAGTATTGCGCCCTCCATCTACGGCTTTGCTGATGTGAAGAAGGCCATCGCCTGCCTGCTCTTCGGGGGTTCTGTTAAGAGGTGATGCATTGCCGCTATATATAGTGTACCTTTATCTTTTAAAAAAAAAATGTGTGCCATTTTAGCACCCATTTTCCATGTATGCTGTAGACATTTGTGATCAGTATCCAAACTGAACATTTCATCTGCACTCTAACATCCTCTCTGAAATCATGGCACTCAGTCTAGGCTTCTTGGCTGGGACATTTTTACTGTTCAACAATTCAGTGCTTCTTTAAGACCAAATGTGCTTTCCAACTTGAACTGAACTCTTGACCACAGGCTTCCAGACGGGCTGAGGCGGCGAGGAGACATCAACCTGTTGCTTCTTGGTGATCCAGGCACAGCCAAGAGTCAGCTGCTCAAGTTTGTTGAACGTGTGGCCCCCATTGCGGTGAGCATCCTCATTAGACAAATCAGAGCTATTCAAAGTTAGCCTCATAAACAGTGTAGTGTTTCAGCCTTTGTCGAAAACATACAACCCATGGGGTTTGCCTTTAAACCATGTACTAGTAAGCTCTTAACATTCCTTGGAGACGCAAGCTCTGGAAAGGGGCAAGGGTAAGGTTTCCTCTCACCTTGGAGAGATTTAGAACGCTGACATTGGACAGATGAGCTGCATTGCATGGCCCAAAGGCAAGGCTCGTGGGCTGCATATTCATATGTCTGTTTATTCAGTGGCATTGTCTAACTGCTCCTTATTTTTTTATCTTTATTACTACCAGCACTAACCACAGCAGTTTGTAAGTTTGCAACTGAAATATTTCAGCAAACTGGATTCAATGTTGTGTAAATGGTTAACACAGCAGGCTGTCTTATTGGAGCATATTTTGCTGGGGATTTGATGTTCGTGCCAGGACAGGTTCCACGAAGTGGACAGCTGGGCGAGTTGGTACAATGTTGTACTGAAGAATCGAACAGCGCAAAAGACTGGGACAAAAAAAAAACCAAGAAGAAGAAAAGCACTCATCAGCTCTTGTGTTGTCATTTTCAGTCCCTGTCTTCCGCACTATTTGATTCTTCAATATTCTAAGGAATTGTCTAGCAAGTTATCCAGCCGTAACAACTTGAACAAATTTTTTTAAATTAAAAGAGGATGCTGGCAAATGTGTTAACCTTGCAGGCACCTTAGAAGGTGCTGGTGAAATTCATTTTTGTCCCGAGCACAACCTGATGCTGGTGAACTTCTGCAGGTGTACACTTCTGGCAAAGGCAGCAGTGCTGCCGGTCTGACGGCTTCAGTCATCAGAGACCCAGCCACTGTAAGTGATGAAGCCTCGCTTGCTGCGATTTGCTGATCTAGTGGCACAGCTATTCGCTATGCAGGCACTTGCTGCACAGTGCTGAGTGAGGGTTTTTTTTTTCTTGCAGCGTAACTTCATCATGGAGGGTGGTGCCATGGTGTTGGCAGATGGTGGTGTTGTCTGCATTGATGAGTTCGACAAGATGAGGGAAGACGACCGAGTGGCCATTCATGAGGCCATGGAGCAGCAGACTATATCCATAGCCAAGGTGAGCTGACTCGCGAGACACAAGTACTGCATACTGCAAACAACGGCACAGCGTTTCTCGTCATTCGTTCAGTGTGTTGTGTAAGAGTTGCGTAGTTCTGTTTTTGCAAATGTGACCATAATTCTTTCAGCACACTTGTATAGTTCTAATTTCATACCTGCTCCTGCTGTCCAAGGGAAGAAAACAGAAATTTCCTACACTAGGAGTGCACTAGGATGACTCCATGTTGCTTCCCCTGTCGCCAGTTACCTTTTCTTAATGTGTCAGATTTCGAACAGGCAATCATTAATCATCATAATGCTGGCATTAAACTTCTGCCTATGACGTTAAGTTAAGGCTCAGCTCATCTGCATTGTTCCGGCGCAAAGGAAAAACATTACATGTGTCCACATTTCTGCGTGTTAAGTCTGCATTCGCTGTTGTATGGCCTTCAGCAGCTATCGGTATGGCTTCATGCATGCATTGTGTGCTCAGGAAGGTTCTCAATGTCCATCTCTCAGGCGGGCATCACAACAACCCTCAACTCCCGCTGCTCGGTGCTTGCGGCAGCCAACAGTGTCTTTGGCCGCTGGGACGACTTGAAAGCTGACGAGAACATCGACTTCATGCCGACCATCCTCTCCCGTTTTGACATGATCTTCATTGTGAAGGACGTCCACGACGAGAAGAGAGACTCTGTATGTCATTATCTTCCTTTTAATTTGTGCCTTTACTTACGCCTGCTTGTCGAGCTGCGACCTTGTCATGCAATTTTCTGCAGAATAGCAGGTCATTTCTATCCTATTCTTCAACTGAAGTCTTTCAAAGAGTTGTTGCTACGGGCAAATTTCACCACGAATGCAAATTTTTAAGCACAGAATATTGCTGGCTTTCATTGGTTGATTTTCTTTCTTCCCGACATGGTCAAAATTGCTCCCATTGAGCACTGCAGTGATACCTTTCTTGACACCCGTCCAATTCGACCAGCCGGCCTCATCCCACCTGTAAAAATGGCCAGCATTTGTGCTGGTGACTTAATACTTTCTTTTCGAAAGCATAACGCGGTTTAGAAGCAGCATCCGTGGTTCTATCAATGGTATTTCGCGTGTGACTGTCTAAGTCTGCTGGTTTCAAATACAGTCGGTCTGGATATACTGAATTATTTATGTTGTTCAATTAGAACCTCTCCTCAAAAATCTCATGCAAAAGTATAGCACCTTTGTTCGTGTTTACTGAACTCCCATTCACCGAAACATTCGATATATCGAACAACGCCACACCCATGCAAATGGCGCTTCTTAGAAGCATTCTCGCATGTAGACAGGCAGCTAAGTGGCCTTGTGCACTTGCTGGCTGTGCTAGTGTAGTAAAATCGCATGTCGAGGTGAACGTGGGAGCATTAGTCATTTGCCTCATTACAGTGCTGTCAAGTGGAAAAAGCAGCTTTGAGCGCCCAGCTTATCATGCAATGAAACCAACCTGACGGAAGCCTAGCAGTGGCCTTCGCCTGGTGTGCTTCGCTCACTTCGCTGTTAGAGGCATCACAGAAACCAACTGTCCCTTAATTTTAATGAGAAATCATTCCGTTCATAGCATACTGGTAACAGGACTAGACCTCTTATCATAGATAGTGCCTAGTTCCAAGCACTGTCCACTGCGGTTTCGACACGGGCAAGCTGGGCCTAGCAATGTTTTGAGTGGCGCCGCCAGCATGCCGGTGGGCACGTCGCTGCAGTCACTAGCGTGGTGCAGTGTGTTGTCTTTCTTCTAGTTTATTTACTGCCATTTTTTTATGTACTGAGTTATTGGTATGTCGAACTATTTCACGATCCTCTTCATGTTTGATATATCCGGGATCAGCTGTACCTTCAAACGGTCTCTTTGTCTCGTTTTATGTCTCCAGACTTTGGCCAAGCACGTGATTGGCATTCACATGAATGCTGAACCAACTGCTGAGAAGACACAGGAGGGAGAGCTCAGCTTGAGTGTCCTGAAGAAATACATCTCCTTCTGCCGAGAGTAAGACGTGCCACAATGTCTTATTTCTATGACCACTTAGGCAATGTGAAAAATAGTTATAAAGAAATGGTTGCGTTCCATTATTGCATTTAACTAGTAACGAGTGTAAGTGAAACTGAAAGGTAACAGCGGAGTTCTTAGAATGTATTTGATACTGTTATTATGCTTGTGCATGCTGTATTAGACTTGACCATATCGCTCTTAGACTAGCACATCTGCCTGTCTCTGCATTTTGATTATTAAAATTGACAAAATACTGCAGTGTGAGGCGTTTAGGGGTTGTGCTGGACTTAGAACTATTTCTTTATTTATGGCACGATCCTTATCATAATTATCATGAAAGTGTGCTTTCTTTATGTATAGTCCAAATATGCAAATAGATTTTGAATACCCCAACTAGAATCTTGATGCTTCGAGCTGTGTTGTTCGCATGTAGACTGCAAATATACAACATGCCTTGTGATTGCAGTAAGTGTGGTCCAAGGCTTTCTGCTACCGCTGCTGAGAAGCTCAAGAATCGCTACGTCATGATGCGAAACGGAACACGGGAGCATGAGCAAGAGTCCGTGAAGAAGTCGAGCATACCCATCACTGTCAGGTATGCCCGTCCCAGAATTTTCGCACTTCCTTGAATAAACTGTAAATGTCCAAGCTCTAGCCATCCGAGACTATCTAGGAGACTACCTAGGACTAGGTAGGATCAGCTCCGAGATCAAGCTGCATATTTCCATTTTTTTCTTCATTATTACACATCCTCTCACCTAGTACAATGCGAGTATAAACCTAGTACAATACGAGTATAAACCTTTATATTTGATCTTCGCAGGCAGCTGGAGGCTATTGTGCGCATCGCCGAGTCTCTCGCCAAAATGCAGCTGCAGCCGTTTGCGACTGAGTGGCATGTTGACGAAGCGCTGAGACTTTTCCAGGTGAGTAGCAGGCAATATAACACACCTGTTCAAATGAGGCACAAATGGCTGCATGCACAGGACAACAAAAAATATTTTGCTGAACTAGAAGCACCATGGTACACTGCGATAGGTATGTTATGTCGCAAACCAAAAAGATGGTCTTGCACGCCTTTCAAGCTAGGAAATTAGACGAATAAAAGTGACTTGCAGCTAGATTGACGGTCTGACCCCAAGGTTGTAGTAGTTCGCTCTCATAAGCTCTTAGGCCATCATAATGGACCAGCGACCTGATATAGGAACATAGATTTTTGGGAACTGCGGATGAGAATAGTAATGGCCCAGATACACCACCACTTTTTTTCCCTGTCTGCATGCATTTTGATGCTAGTCGTGCTTTCTCTTCTGTTTACTTAATTGTTCTCTTGCACCATTGCTGTGGTACTAGTAGCAGAGTAAAGTGTAGAAGTCGGCTAATTCAGAGGCCGCTGCCACACTTCATGTTCAGTCTGGACATTTGACAGTATGGCGTGCTATGTATACAAGAGTAAATGAATACCATCTGCAAGCAAGGAATGCTTATTCATGACATGCAACTACAAAGAGTATTGTCTTAATCAGCTGTCTTCAGTGCAGTGGCTCATGGCCTTAAATGTGCTGGAACACCTTTAAGCACCACCTTGAGAGCTGAGGGCCCAGGGGAGCAGGGGTAGAAGTATCATGCCTATTTGCTGCTATAAAAATGGGCATCCTTGTGTTTAGTTGCTAAATTACAACACTGGATATTTTAAAAAAATTTCTCTTGAAACATTAGCTGCATAATGAATTTCTTTCAGGTTTCAACATTAGATGCTGCACTGTCTGGCGACCTCTCCGGCGCTGAGGGTTTCTCAACACAGGAAGAGCATGAAATGCTTCTGCGCATCGAAGGCCAGATGAAGCGGCGCTTTGCCATTGGCTCTCAGGTCTCCGAGCACAGCATTGTTCAGGACTTCCTCAAGCAGGTTGGTGTGAAACATGGCATTTCCTTTTGTGCGGGTACACCTTTATAGAACCCAGTTGCTATTGAATGTTTCTGATAAAAGTTAGAGCAGTTTTAAACCTGTTTTACTTTTGATGAAATGAATTTGAATACAGTAGAACCCCGCTATAGTAAAGTGAAACTGCAGTCCCATTTTCTGTTTATAGTAAAGCTTTTTTTACCAGAAACGGCTATAGTAAAGAGTGCCTAGCCATGGCAACATACTTCCCGCAGAACGGTGACATCATAGCATGTGTGAAGTCTAAGATCGCGGGGCCAGCGTTTGGAGACAAATAGATATTGAAGACGATATAGAACGGCATTTTTTTTAGATGGTTTCACCACCAAGCTCAAGAGTGCGAGGAGAAGCCAACTTTCCGAAGGCCTTTGGGCTGCCGGGAGGGGGGGGGGGGGGGGGGGGGATGTAAAGTCTGTTATGACCTTGGAGAGAAAGCCACGCAGCTCGCTGAGAAAGGAAGGCTAGTAAAAAAGTGCAGCGATGAATAGGGCGAACTTTCACAGCACAGCAGCGGCGGCACTGCGTGGGTGGTTTTGCTGTTCTTGACTGTTGTGCGCGTTTCTTTCTTAAATGACTCTGAGGCTGTGCAAGACAACGTCGGGCTCATGCAAAGCTTTATTTCTTACAGGGAATCAAACTAATGTTATATTCATAGCCACGTTGTATTCGTGCAAATGCAGTACTTCTACAAGATGTAGGCAAAATCGAAAACATAATATAAAATGAGATAACTGAAAATAAATAATTATCACATAAAGGGACGATAGAGCAGGATGGAAGGTATTTCTGACTTCTTTTTTTATAAGCCAACACTTTGTATTTAGTAAGTTGCCAAGCCATCATCAACAACTGATATAGTAAAGATTTTTTCTGCGCGATGACTTTACTATAGAGGTGTTCTACTGTATACTATTTTTGCAATAGGTAAGTTGTTTCACACACTAAGTTAAAGATGACTTTCCACTTTTTGTGCAAACAGTGAGAAAAATTCCTCAAGAACTATGATAATAACAACGTAACTGCATGCTAGAGAGTGTGTTGAAGTAACTGTTTAGAAACATCGTCATTTTCTGCATTTTAGCACATTCACTTGCTTAGAAATTTTTGTAGCCCTAATTTCTGTGCGTTTTGGCTACCTGTGGGCCACCCTGCAATTTTCTTGGGTGCGGTATAACCACCGATGAGCCACTGGCAAAGCCAGCAACTTTGAACCGCTGATAGATGGCAATAGCGACCTGACGTGTGCTTTTTACGGGCACTTTGCAAAATCTGAGTTGACAACTGTGTGTTAAAGGGGCCCCGAAACACATTTTCAGTGCATTGTTTTGCCCGTTGGTTGCATAGAAGGAGTTATAGTGATGATATTAGCATCGGTCGTACCACGTATACTCCTGTTTTTAATATTTTAATTAGCTCGCAAAAACAAATTCATGGCGCTGACGGTGTCACCATACAGTGGCAGTAGTTAGCATCGGATATGACATCACGGAGGGCGAGCTTTATGATTGGACAAAGAGTAAATATACTGCAAATTGTGTTAATAACTAGAAATACGTTTTGTCAAGTTTTTGTGTTTTATATTACATTAACAAAACCAACTTGTTTGCCCTAGATAAAAGCACTGTAAAGCAAGTAAAACAAAAATACACCGTTAGAGGCTCTGGCGCTACTTTTTGCATCGACGGACTTTGCGCCTCTGTAAACATCCTACGACCTAGCACTAACACTTATGGGTACTCTCTATGTATCTGAGAGCGGCTTTGCAGAGTTGATCCGATCGAGCCATTGCACTCTATAAGCGTTCGTTTCGGTCCCAAGGAATGATGCGTGCAGTTCACATTTAGCAGACAGTGCGCATCGTCAGCTTATGGAGGATCACCGGGCGGCGGCGCCAGATGGCGCCACGTTCCCGTCGACAGCGCGCGCTCCTTGCTTGCCGTGACCAACCAGCGCGCTAGGAGCGATAGAGGTAAAGCAGTAGCGGTACGCGCTATGCTAAATGTGTCTGATATCTTGCGCAGGCTGTCACACCGTCGCAGTATCTCGCGCTCGAGATGGGATCCATAAGTAAGGGAGCGTCACTGATCAGTGTTCCCTTCTGCGCCGTCGTGGTGACGATGAAGCATCGCTGGGTCAGCTCGGCGTTCACATGGTTGTTGTAACCATGCAAACGGCGCCGCCAGCATTGGCATGAACGAGTTACAGAGAACAGGCAACCATGGAGTGTAAACTTCCGCCACGTGCTAAGATAGGCTGTTTTGATTGGTCGCACAGTGTGTCGTCATTGGGAGAGTGAAATGGGAATGGGAAGCTGCGCGAAAATAGAGTTGAGGGCAGCATTTTGTTTGCTTGTATTTTGAAATTTCTTCATTGAATAACTCCCGTTCCTATGCATCGATTCCTGTAATTCTTTTTGAGTCAGCATCTGTGTGACATAAAGAATCCATCTGAAGTGTAACCGGCATCCGTTCAAGCGGTGTTTCGCAGCCCCTTTAAGTAGGAATAGCAATGGTTGTTTGATGCTTAAAATAACAAAAGGCACAGGGCACTGTAAAGCTTCCTTAAATACAAAGGTTTGCTGCGGATCTACGGCTCAGCAGTGGAGAAGCCCATTAATTGAAATTTTTTCTCTTCTAGAAATATCCTGAACGTGCCATCTACAAGGTCCTCCACTACATGATTCGGCGAGGGGAGATTCAACACCGTATGCAGCGCAAGATGCTTTATCGCATCAAGTGAGAAAAGCTCGTCACAGAAAAAACAAGAGAATGTGTACTCTTACCTTTTTGTAAATACAGTGCTTTTTAATTCTTACCTTTGTATTATATACATTACAAATAAATTCCATTTGCCTTTTAAAACTTGAGAACCCACCAGTCTTCCTTTTCCTTGGCCTCTAGTCTGACTTGCTGGGAGGTGCATGCAGAAGTCCGGCGATTTTCTCCATTCTCTCGATGCAGATGCTGGTCGTTTCTCTGAGGTCATGCTGTAAATGGTATGGCCACAATCATGACAGCTGCATGCAGCCTTATACATCATTGCACACCTGTCTGTATGTTTTTCAATGATAACGCAACTACATTAAAAGCTTGTTTAATTCAGCCTTCAAGGGACCGGAAGAAATGCTCGAATTACTGAATAGTCCCCAGAACACTGCCAAAAACTGTTTACATGAAAGTAATTTTATTTGGTGAAAACCGGCACAGTCTGCTTTCGAGATGAAAACAGCACGGCAACAACTATTTTTTGCAGTTCTGCAAGATGCTTTACTGCACGCACACTTTCAGGAATGCTGAAGAGCAACTGCTCCAGAATGGTAAGGGCCTTTGTGACGTCCCTCACAGTACGGCATGGTAGCAGTGGAGCCTCCTCACAAACGGCAACATCGCATGTGGGGAGGCTCGATTGTATGTATTACGAATAGCGCATAAGAAGTGCTTAGTTTCAGCGCACTGGAAGGGCGAGATGCCTCCGAAGAAGAAAGTAGTAAAACCAGTGATGTATCTATTAGCGTCCAAAATGCGAGAAGCTCGGAAGAGCGATACCAAAGCTATGCGACCAGGCTCCTTCGGCGACAGGGCCCTCTGCACATTGCCTCACCTGCTGTTGCATGCATGTCAGAGGTGCGCTAGCAAGACTGCACCATGCTATTCAGGCTTAAAGGGACATTTGGACAACCACTGCCTGTGCCGATCACACTTCGGCACGGCCCACTGTAAGGTGATTGGCCGAATTAAATGGTGTCTGACGTCATAGATGTACATGTGCATAGGCCGGGGCTGATTTTGAAATGAACGGCAGTCAAATTACTGAGGTTTTACTGCATATGCAAGGCAATGAAAACCAGTAATGTGTCAGGCATCTGCACAAATAAATAATCTAAGTCATGAGCCCCCCCACAACCATTCGATTCAGCAACAACCATGCTTCCTTTTATAAGCAACAGTCTCTTTACAAGCAAGCACTGGAGACTAGGCAGGCAGGTCAAATGTGAGATTCCAATGAGCTTTATTTATGCTCATGACACCGCATGCGCAGGCCAAGTTTAAACACACACATCAACATCATGCGCCACAATAAAAGAACCGTTCATGCTGAATCTTTGCCTACATATGTACTGTTGCAAGTGCAAGTCAAATAGGCTGAAAGTTTTGCCTGTTCTACCTGTCTTGTCTCTAGTGCCTGGCTTTTATACCTACACAGTTTTAGAGTAGCTCTCAACCAAACAGCTGAACATTTTTTGCTAAGATGGCCCTTCATCACTAAATGGCATGCTGAGTACACCCACATTGTACAGTAACGAAGCAAATGATTAAAGCATAGGCAACCGGTTTACAAAAAGTTTCTAAACAAGTCGGTAAAAGCACACGCCGTGCAGGTACATGCCTCATATGCAGAGTGTGCAGTAAGTTTCACAGGTCTTGCCAACTCATGCGGTGGCACACATTGTCAAGTTATGAAATAATGCTTACTGCAGTTAGAAATCAGATGAAGGACAGTGCGCCTAGCTACAACTAAGAAAATGACAGCGGTAACAGACACTCAAGAGATGCAACGAGGGTGAACACAAGTTAACAATGCTGTAACTGAAAAGACAAAGTGGAAGAAACTGATGCAGTGTAGAGTAAAAGGGTGGATACTATGGTTAGGGAAGTGTAGCTGGGGGGCTATTTAGAGGACACGGCAGATGAGGTTAGGTGGGACGGGGATACTCGGAGGGCAATAAGACAGGCCTTTGTGCCACAGCGGTTGATGATGACAGTACGTGGGAGTTCAACATAGACAAAATGTGACCTGCCTGGAGTATGTGCAGGCCTTTGGTGGAGAGCACGAGGAGCTCGCACACCCCATCCCCCGTCAAGTCCATGTACTCGATCGAGAGGATAGGGTGGGAGACCATCTGGTGCCAGAGCAGCTCGTAGGATTCCCTGCCGGCTGAGCGGCACTCTAGCTTGTACACCAGAACCTCCTGCGATGGCAACAACCAAGTGACCTGTCCATCTGCACACAACTCTCGGGTCACATGTTAAAAACTACTAAAGTTTTGGCAATCCCTCTACCAAGAAAATTAGCATGAACAGATTGTGGAAACAGACATAGCTGGTGAACTTGTTTGTCTGCGTATTTCCACATTTCTAACGAAACAGTAGGCTGAACAACATCTACCTAAACTACAAAATTTCGAATTTCTGTTCTAGACATCCGCACATGTTGCCCAGGATGTGACAGCGTTTCCATCACTACAGCAAGATCGAATTCATGGCAGCCAGCCATTCTCGATTCAGATTAGCCCTCTCATGAAACGAAATGTTGCAAGTGGCATATAGTATTTCAATAGGTGCACACATTCATATTGTTCACAATCATTCTTGTTCAAGTTGTAATTTATGTGGCAAGGTGGATAAGTTTGTTTTTAAGGCAGTCAAATAAACACGGACTCACTTGTCCATAAGTTCCCAGAATAACCTCATTTACACCATCCATGTCGATGTCGGCCACACAACCACAAACGACGGAATCGAAATCATCACTGCGAGGTAGCATGGCATGCTGGTCTAAACCTCTGTCAAGAACATCTCTGCAGGAGGAAAAGGGTAAAAAAAGGACACTGACTGTGACTTACCGGTTAATGTGATGCAGCTGCTGACTAAAACCACAGAGCTCTCACAGTTTGGAGTTAAAGAGGCGATAGCAGACTGTACACAATGGATGTGAGAAAATTTTGCACAGTTGTTTCACTGTTCTTGTGTCTACAAGTAATACTGTGGTAAATAGCATGTTTCTATTTGTTCATGAGTCCTCCTTATGACATACCTACATACAAATGTATGAAAGCACATGCATATGAGTAAAATACCTAACTAACAAGAACTCTTTCCATAAAAGGAAAGCAGAGGCAAACAAAAGTGGTGTTTAATGATGTAGAGAAAAATAATTCCGTTAAACACTTGAACTGCAGAAAAATTGGCAGAAAGTAAAAGAAAGGACAACACATGACAGGTGGGGGCCAAGAGTGTCACCTTCACATGTTATGGATGCCCTGCTCTATTAAATGAGCTACATCAATACCCATCTTCCCTTCTACTTTAACTCAATGCATCCATGTGCATGTAACACAGCCTTGAGAATGTTAGCCAACAATACAAAAGCAATAGATAAGGAACATGCCAATAAGCAGCAGCCCAATCACAAATGATATTCGATTTTTTTTAACCTAAACAATAGCTCATACTGAAAATACAACTCTCCTGTGGTTTCCTCAAATTCATTGCCAGCTTCTTCAGACCAGATGTGTAATGAGCTCCATATTTCACTATATTCTTTGTGCAAATGTGAAAAAGTAGCCCGACTCTCACCTGTACACAAATGAAGGCACCAGTGCACGGCAGACTAAAAGGTGTGTCTTCTGAGCCAATCCTTGCGATTCATAGCACCTAGAAAGTTCAGCTGCTAAAGGAACAACAGAAGGCTTCTCTAAGCTGCTGAAATCACTATGCAGACCTTGTCGTACCGCCATCGTAAACCACATGCAATGGTCGAAGGCACTTCTGCATAATTTAAGAGTAAGTTGGGAACTTTGTTTACTTGCTTACGGCAACTTTGAGAAACGAATCTCACAACACTAAGTAACACCCCCCAAACACCACTTTTCTTCAACAAGCTTGGCTGCAGAGAAGGCAACTGGGGTTGTTAGAGACTTTTGCTTTCCACTTCAGCAAATTAACCATACCTCCAAAAAACTCCCTGTATACTCAATGGTTTATGAGTTTATGGGCGTTTAATGTCCCAAAGCGACTCGGGCTATGAGGGACGCCATAGTGAAGGGCTCCAGAAATTTCGACCAATTGGGGGCTCTTTAATGTGCGCTGACATCACACAGCGCACGGGCCTCTAGAATTTCACCTCAACCGAAATTCGACCGCCGCGACCAGGATCGCACCCACGTCTTTCGGGTCAGCAGCCAAGCACCATAACCACTGAGCCAACACGGCGCTGTATACTCAAAGGAGAATAAAACCTAGTATTTCATCTGATCACTCAAGTACTATGTAATTACTTAAACATCATAAACAATGCACCACAGCTACTTCCCCAACAACTGCGGTAAACAGGTAGCAGGCATTAATAAAATTGCAAACTTCATGAATGTTTTATTAAGCACATGTGGAACTCACTGTTCTTGACGAAATCAGGCAGCGGCCAAATGGTCCTGTCTTCGAAGAGATGGAGGCCAGAGATGGGGGAGTCTAAATCAACTTGCCATGATGACACAATCTCAATTTCACCTGTCGGAAACAAGAAGATAATATTACAAATGAATGTCTCGCAGTATGGCATTTGCTGTGTAAGGAGGTGCCATATTCAGCAAAAACAGCCTTCATACCCCACCTGGCCCTAGTGCTTGTGGTACCCCTACTAACATCAAGACAGTAGCTGCCATCTATTCAGTGGCGCCAGACCTTATACAAGCTAGGCATATAGGGTCAAATCATTACCACACCTAACGGCACTCTTTTTCCTCCTGTATAATACATGGTACAGCTTACTATATATGAGACACTGGCAGGCATCAAACTGCAAAGTATAATGAGCAACATCTGTAACACAGCTGTTGTTTCTTCTGAAAACAAGACAATCAAGTTGAAAGACACTCTTTATGTGTGTTTTGAACAATGTCAGCATACAAAGGCATACCGTCGTAACCACAGCACTACCAACGCCATTCCTGTTCTCCCCTTGCCATAACAGGTCACTTTGATATTAGGTTGATAATAGCAACATGGATTAGAACTACATATGCGTTTAACAGCAACATGCTAAACTCATCTCCCATCACCACGACAACAACATATTCAATGCATAAATCAAGAAGCATCCACGAAAATCAGACTACAATGTACAGTAATGAAGAGGACGTAAAAAAAACAAGAAAAATAAACAGTGGGTTGATACCTCTGTTTTTCTGTGCTGTCACAGCAACCTGCAGAAATCCACTCTCGCAACCGATCGCAGAGATTCGAGAACCATTCCCTTCCTTGTATTTGAGGTCCATAGCCAGCACACTGAGCAAAAGAAAAGAAAGGGAAAAAGAAGCACATACAGTTGAACCTCGTTATAATGAAGTTGAAGGGGCCTGGTGATTACTTCGTTATAACCCCTAGGGGAATCGTCATTCCTTTGTTACATCCATTATTTCGTTATAACGAGGTTCGATTGTACATAGTTGAAACAGCTGCACTACTGTGCCCTGGATAGCAAACGAAGGTTAACAGCCACAAAACTCGAGAAAATGGTTAAGATTTGCGACCTGCTCCTGAAATTCTCAGCACTGGCTAATTGGTAGGATGGGAGGGCACTAAAAAACCACTGCAGGCAGTATCACCTTATTCATGAAACATGTCCATGTACTGAAAGAAGAGGGCGGTTTCTTGTGTGTAAAGGGAATGGCCATGGCTGTTTCATTCCACCAAATGGTGTGCCTTGCCACCTGGCGCATTGCTCTCGTTGTGGTAACATTATTCAATTGCTGGAGCAGCTGGCACCATCTATTATTGAAGCCTCTTGTGACTAGGCACGTCTAGCAACTTTGTTGTAATAAAAAAAACATTAAAACCAAACCAAGCAGAGTAGCTGAGCTTTAACCTGTGGTGTATGTATTCAGTGCTTTGGGTGGTCAGGCCACAGAGGATAGGATTACAACCATAGAAGCTCTGATTGGTGTGAAGCATTGACATTATGTGTTACACAGTCATGATTTTTTTGCACAGCACCAGATGTTGCTTTGTATCCTCTGCTTTGTATCATGCTTCATTTCATTATTGTGCATACTGTCTGAAAGTGGTTGGGATTTGCAACCAGCTCCTGAAATTCTCATCACTGGCTAATTGATAGGATGGGAGGGCACTACTCTATTCAAAAGAAAAACTACTGCAGGCAGTATCACCTTATTCATGAAACATGTCCATGTACAGAAAGAAGAGGGCGGTTCCTTGTGTGTAAAGGGAATGGTCATGGCTGTTTCATTCCACCAAATGGTGTGCCTTGCCAACTGGTGCATTGCTTTCAACATTAAAAGTAGGCAGTTGTGTTGGGAACATTCCTTAAATAACGAATATTGACAATATACTATGTTTAAGAGAAAACTAATAACTGCAAGAGGTAGCTAGACGGCATGTTTCGGCTTCGTAACTTCCGCTACAATGCCAGAAAAAGTTGTGGAATATAGCGCAAGCCGCTCCCAATGAGCCTGTTGAATCTTTCAAGGCACAGTCAACAATGGAAGATCCCTGCGCACATAAATCTGCAAGTGAACAGCACGCGCCACTTGGTTTTGTGGCAAAACACACCACCTGCATTGTAAAAAATTCCCAGCTAAAATGAATTACCAGCTTGCCCCATTACAGACAGTACACAAAACGATGAAATAAAGCATGATACAAAGCAGAGGATGCAAAGCAACATCTGGTGCTGTGCAAAAAAATCATGGCTGTGTAACACATAATGTCAATGCTTCACACCAATCAGAGCTTCTAAGGTTGAAGTCCTCTGTGGCCTGACCACAAAAAGCACTGAATACATACACCACAGGTTAAAGCTCAGCTACTCTGCTTGGTTTGGTTCTTAGTACTGCAGACAGCCTTGGGGATGGGCTGGTTATGAGTTTGAGCGAGAAGGTTACTCCTGCTCAGTTGTCGATTCCTTGAAATCTGCAAAAGTCTTCTAAGCGCTCAGTTCAAAAGGAAATTGAGAAAACAAAGTTTAGACAAAACAAATGCATGCAAGAGCATCTGCGCAGGAGGGTTAGTTTGCAGAGTATCTTCAAAAAGCTTTGACCTTTCATCCAAACTTCACACTCGTTATGATTAGTTACAAGTATCATGACAACTTGCACCAGATATGGTATTATTTTCTAGTCTTTAATGTGAATGAATTCATATGAAGAGATGAAATTTATTTCTCAGAAAAACTGACAAAGTGCACAGACATGCTGACAGCAGGAATCGAAATCATCAATGATCTGAACACCCAGGTTCACAAGTACCAAAAAGTGGAACAATGTATAGTCTTACATGTCAGGAATGTCTGCGAATTCCGGAAAGTAGCTCTGAATTGGAATCTCACTGTACGTTTGGTGTATATCCTGAAAATGGGTGGAGAAAAGTAAACGGCAGTGTGGTAGTTGTAAACTTCTGGTCTAAAGACCTGCTAAGACAAGCATCAAGACAACGTTGCTAAAATGCAACAACGAACCTCTCTGAAAAGGTGGATCCTCGAGTCACTCCCACACAACAGGAACACAAACTCCCCATTTCTTTGGCCACTCTGGTTTGGAAACAACCTGCACAGTCAGTGAATTAGCGCAATGAAAGAACTCAATAGCCCAGCCTTTGTCCTGAAAAGAAAAGCTGAACTCCATGGACTTACAGAGCATGTGTGAGCTGGTAAGGGATGAAGTTGAGCTCTAGGCTCTGACAGCCCTCTGCAATGCATACAACAGAGGAAATGTCCTGTAGCGATACCCATTTAAGGGTCACTCAAAAACCTTCGGCAAGAAAAGATGCTTACGTGCAATTCTGTCCAAGTCTAAACCGCACCCTGGCTCAGACTGGGAGTAAATATTCAGGTAATGCCTGGCAAGCTGGTTCTCTCCAGGCTGCACAAAAATAAATGAAAAATAGTTCCAATCTAGTAGTGCTGCTCCGTATCCATTCTTCCATTAAGGATAGTGCATGCTGTAGCTATGAAACTAGCCTGCTACACGTAGTGGCGCAGGATGGGGCCTTTTTATTCTTATTCTTTTGAAAGGGGTTCTAATAAAGTTGCAGTACGGCTGGGATGTTAAAGCACGCCTCTTCACGAATACTGCCCAGCAATAAATTTTCTAATGCACTTTTTAGAAGCTGAGTTATCTGTAGTCAAAATTTGAATTTCAGCGTCTTCACGCTTTTCCCTCTCCTCTCGCCACTTCTTGCATGCTGGAAGGCCGGCGCTCCTCCGCCAGCCCCACCTCCGGGAGCGGAGCTTCGTGACCCGCCGGAGCTATGCGGCTAATTGGCCGGAGCCTTGGTAGCTGTCTGATGTCTGAAAGAATCTAACCAGTAGCCACCTCTCAACATGTATACTTAGATGCGAGCGACGGAGGAGGGTGCGAGCATGAAAAGTCGCCGGGAAGGGCTCGTCAACTTTCGCGAGTGATTGTGGGTCCTCTGCTGCGTGTAGAAGTGTATTATTTAGCTGAGGTTTTCATGACAGCACAGAGCAGTGATTAAGCGAGTTGATGTGCTTTCCTCGGAAGGTGTTTCAGAGCCCCTTTAAGGCTTACCATAACATTATGTAGCTATGAAACAGACTAAGCTGCTTGTAGCAGCTCCTGAGGTACTATATGCATTTTTGGAACAGAAAAGCTTCTGAAGAAGGCTTCCAGGAACATTCATTAGCAGTTAAAGGACTATAGACACCAAATTTTTGCTTGCGTGTTTCCTTCTCTCAAATGTGTTAAGACATTTGTATACATGGAGCGCCCTGTGGTATAAGTGTACGACCGCTAAATAATTTATAATTGCAACTCTTTTTGATGCTGTTTCGGTTTCATCAACCGAACGACGACTGTGACGTCAAGTTGATGTTTTGGTTATGTGATCTATAGAAAAACCAATATAATCGCTGACAAATCATTTTTTTGTCATTCCAGGTATTGGAAGAGGCTGGATTAAATGTCATAGTGAATTAAAACCACATATCAGCGATTATATTGAAGTTTTTCTAGTGGATCACGTGACCAAAACATCAACTTGACATCACAGTCATCGTTTAGTCGATGAAACCGAAACAGCATGAGAGAAGAAATTTAATTATATATTATTTAGCGATTGTAGGCAAATACCACCCGGTAATCCATGTACTCTAATGTCTAATGCATTGTTTGACAGAAGAAAGTGCACAATAAAATTAGATGTCTACAGTCCTTTAAGACAGTTAAAGATCCTGCAGCTGCTTGAGATGCTATCAAAATTCTGCTCAAAACATAACCATAGAATTCACCTGCCTATATTCAATGTGTTTAGCAGTTGATATATGTATCTTCAAGGTGCCACACACATACGTATGTGCTTTGTTGGTTTGCTAGGAAACGGATGCACAAGAATTTCTCATAAAGAATAGTCACAGATGTAAATGAGCAAAACCTTATATCAGTTAAACATCAGAGAAGGGAATGCAGATTAGTTGTTGTGCTCTACTAATTACATTGCAGAAGCTTTGTTTCAAAAATTTTACATAGACACCCATGTGCACAATTCCATTTTAAGTACTATGGCCGCAGCCCGGAATCAGAAATCATTAAAATCTAGTCCCACAGAGATGAAAATGGGCAAAGGAATAGCTGTGCAGCCAACCTTATTTCAGCAGGTTTAAAAGCTGGGGTATTTGAAACAAGTCTGAAGAGAACAGTGCAAAATTTTTGTAAGGTTCAACAGCTAGGTGGCACTCCTTTGTCACTTGTGGGTGTACTGTCCTTTTGCAGTGTTCTTTTTAATGATGTTAGCTTGCACTGGTCCAGATCCACTTCCAGATCCACTTTTCAGTTGTCAGCAATCTGGTGAACATAGCACTGCCCTGCTAGGTGGTATTTTTATATGTGTTGCTCTATTTTTTTTTTTTTTGTACGAACACCTGCCATGCCATGCTCTGGTCATATGCCCTCTTGCCAAGCCCAAGTCTTTCGATGATCTGTAGACACGTGATACTCATATATGGCATGGTTACCTACAAGATGTGTAGGGTCATTTACACTTAGAGGGAACACGGCTCCACGTGGCTGTGCACACGCGGAGCACCATTGCGACCAAGCCGGTAGCAAACCCGTGCAAAGGGGCAGATGACACGAAGCACCACATCAAGGTTCCTCTTCTTGTGCTCGACTGCTCATTGATTCATAAACTAGTTAGATGCAATGGCCCTCCGCAGGTACGTGAACATACGGAGCCGTGTTCCCTCTAAGTGTGATTGACCCTGTACAGGCAGAGAGGCCGTATTGAATCTATACGCACTGCACAAATCAAAACTGCTGAAAGCAAGCCAAGAATGCATTCTAAGAGGATTCTGGTGTGGGCTAGTTGGTTCATACTTTCTACGACACAGACTAACACAGCGCAACGGAACGAGGATGAGAAGAAAAAACATGAAACACAGGACGGGCGCCCGTCCTGTGTTTCGTGTTTCTTCTCGTCCTCGTTCCATTGCGCTGTGCCAACCTGTGTCATAGCAAGAATGCATTTCAACTGAATTAGGTCACATGAACAAGTATAGCCTAAGCAGGTAATTTAATGCTTATAAGTGTGCATAAGAATGAGTGATTTTCATTTTGGCACTGTTCTGAGCAGACAAGGCACAATAAAGACAAAAACCGGATTTTTATGACCAGTCAGTGCACAACTTTGTTCATTGTGCTGTTTTGCGCTGCGGTACCAGTAAGTGACACTGTCACTTGGAACTGCCCATATATATGCTGCTAGAGTACTTTCGATTATTGACATTATGCTGCTTTGAGTACAGAAAGGCCTTGATAAAAACAGGCATCTAACAGACCCCCTTGTGGCAACAGCCTTGCACTTGAACAATCTGGGATGGTTTTACAATGAGCTTCAGTGCACCTTTTTGTGCTATGTGATCTAACATTAAACGATGCTCGAAGCGGAATGAAAAGTACCATGGCAGGCATTGAGCATTCAGTACATGACTTGTACACAGTGGTCATAAGTCCAAAGCAAGAAAATGGTTGGAGAGATTAACAGCTCTTAGTTTCTTCTTTACCACAGTTCAAAAACAAACTTTATTACATGAAAAAAAGTTTTTTATCCAGTTAAAAACATGCATTTACCCTGATAAAAGCGATGCCAATGATGATGTCCAAGTTGTCAGGCACAGATTTGCTGAACGCATCGATAGCAATGACGTCGGCACCCTCTGCAAGCACATCGAGACTGCTTCGTACGGAAGCGATATGACAATTACATATATAAACTCAGCGTCACAGCAGGTGTACCTGGCAGGTATGTGAAATGTATCTCCCGGGACGACGGCGTCAACACGTTCTTCTTGTTCCGGGTATATTCAATGCAGAACACGTTTCTCTGAAGGCACGAAACGAGCACTTTGTTGGCGTCGCCTATGTTCAAAGTGGTCATGCCGTAGATATTGCTTTGCGATGGAAGCCCCGAGAAGTGGGCCTCGTTCATCCTTCTCCTGTCCGGATACATCTGCAAGGGACGCGACAACGTCCAATGATCATCAGCGTGACCGTTACAGATACAGCAAGATGTGCGTGTGTGTGATGTTCACGCCGGTAATCGGGCGCTAGATCCATTCGGCCGCTTACAGAGAAGCAGCAGTTTATCGCTTTCAAATGGCAACTAGCTGTTACCCACGTTCTAAGATGGTCCTCCGTCGCTTAATTTTTTGAACTCTGGAAATGGGCGAGACTGTCACACATAACATATGTGAAACAACTAAATCGAGCCGGGCACGAAACACCGCACAGTAACGGTATCTTTCCCGCTTGTAGCGACTCGGCTAAGCTGGCTAAGCTTGGCTTGACCTGGCCTGGCTTCAAATTTGGCGCTCTTATATTTGTGCTCGCAGTTGGCTAGACGTCGCTAACAGGCTTCCTAAAGCAAGCCTTGAGGCATGAATGGGAAAGGTGACAGCCGAGCTCCTGTGCTAGCTGACAGCACTTGAGGTCATAAACAAACATGGCTTCGTGTGGTGCAGCTGGGACCGGCCCCCTTGTCCTGAGGGTGATCTCAAACACGGTTAAAATTGTCAATGGCGCCGGAAAAATAATCAAGGACATCATGAACAGCGGCAACCTCGGAATCGTCGAAAAGGTTGGAAGCTTTTCGCTCTCCGCTGCTCTGTTTGCTGTGCCTGCTCACCGCCGTGCATTTGGCGCCTACTTTCTAATCTGTAGTTTCTCGAGCCGCACAGACGGCACTTCTGATCGATGCGGTTATCAAGCATATATGCCACGTTGTGTTGATTTAATTGAGAAGAAGAACTTGATTCTTTTAGAGGAATCTTTTCCGCTGTTGCGTGATCATGAGTCATAAGCGCTGCCACAGTCCGCGCTAGTTCGCTGTCGTGTCCTCCACAGCTGTCCGATTAGCGGAACAAGCCGTCTTTTTTTTTTTTTTCTCTTAGCTTGCTCTTTCCTTGCATCGGTGCTCGCATCGTTACGCGCTCTCCCTCCCTCCCTCCGTCCGAGCCGACTGTCGCCGTTTCCCCCAAGGCTGTCCGAACGTTTGGCGAGTGTTCCAAGACTACCTTGAGAGTTGGATTCCGTCATCCGCCCATTAGCTTTCTTTCATCCCTTTCCGCCAACAATTGTGGAAGTGCCGTTGGTTTGGCGTGCCGCAGTGCGGAGCGAAGCAACCTTTTTTTTTTTTACGCATCGTTTTGAATTAACATCATTACTCTTATGCCGTCGCTGTGGTCTGGCCTACAGGGCACTTCAGTGCGAGACGTTGCGTGACGTTTTCTCTCCTTGTGCACCCTGAACTTTCAAGGTTATCAGATGCAACATCAGATGCTTTATTGCAGCCGTCTTTCTCCCAGATTGTTTAGTCGTTATCAATGTTACTGCCGCCCTAAACGCGCCACTGTGTTTCGGCATTTCATAGCTGGAACGCAGAGGAACTGTCTTCTTTATTGGACCTCAGACTGGGCAAGGAATGCGCTTTCAAGCTGTGACTGACGTTACCTGCGATGCTTGATTGATGGTCTCACAAGGCTAAAGTTAGTGGAAATAAACAGTGAGGCACGTCCATAAACAGGAAACATTTTCTTTGAGCACTAATCCAACATGTACACTGGTTCCTTGTATGTTATACAGAACAAATCTGAACTAATTTCTTTCATTTCTTTAGTAACCATGAAATGTAGACAGATTAGGACAGTGGCAGTGGATACCTAGCTGAATGTGCTTAGAGGTTGGCTGTTTGCTCCAGTAGACAAGCTTAACGATTACAAGCTAGTGTTTGCAATTTTGTCTCAACAAACGATTTGTATTGAATGCAAAATGCGTAATTCAACAGTGTAATACATTTATCGTAACGGACTGTCAAGGAATCAGTGCATAGCAAAGCACCTCAATCTGAGTGCTAACTAAAAGCTGATAGGAAACTTTCATTTTAGTGTGAAGTTTAGACTGCTTTGTATCTGAAAGTTTTTTATTTTACTGAACTAGAAAGAAAGAAAAAGTCCAGCAATATGTCGCTATAACGATCATATTTTCACCACACCAAATGAAACCAGCAGAAATGAGGAGGTGATTCTCAATCTTTTTCCTTGTTTTTGCCACATTTAGGAAGGTATCAACGACCTGCAGACTGAAGCCGACCGGTCTGTCCAGCGCTGCATTGTCACTTCACTATCCCGGCAATTTCCTAAGCTGACCATTATCGGAGAGGAGGTGAAGTGTTTGGTTGATTATTGTCTCTCAGCTACTTTAAATTGTCACTCTATAGCTTATTATGGGGCACATAAGGTGCTCTTTTACCTTTTCCTTAACCTTCTGAGCTTGACGCAGATAGCAAGACTCATGTTTTATGCATTGGAGAAGTGAGGCTTAGCATTATGTGACAGATTTCAATCCGTCTCACTGAAAATTGTAGTGTTACAAAATCCACAATGCACACTGAGGCTGTAACTAAGGTGCAACTAAAATTAGTGCAGGGCTTGTTGTGGAATGAATCTTTTATGTCATGTCTTGCAGTTGTGCTGTCATCTACTTCTATCTGAATAAGCAGACAATGCAGATGTGAATGTATGCTTACTTGAAAACAACACTTTGCATCACTGTGCCTACTCCAGTGTAGGCTTCTGGTGTGTTCCATACACTGTTGTGGCTGGTTAATCACCCTGACATATTTTGTTCCCCCTTTGCAGACACTAGAAGAAAAGAAAATTAGCGACGACTGGATCATCACCGACCTCGATAAGGATGTCCTGTCAACTACACTGCCAGATGAACTCAAGAACGTCAAGGAGGAAGATGTGAGTGGCTTCGTTCCTGTTTTAAAAGGCAGAGCAGCAGTGTGTATCCAGAATCCTCGTTAACTTTGTATTTATGCATGCTGAGAAATGGGGAGATGGTTATTAAAAGTACAACTATCTAATTGTTTTATTTTCTCTGGGAATGTATTAAATATTTGCGTTGAAGATGTTAAAGCATGCAAATTTGATTAGTGTAAGCCTGCTACGTGCTTGTTTACACTTGTGTGTAACTATGTGGGTGCTGTGCTTTTAAGTCTTAAGTTTGAGAAATAGCCTTTTATCCGGGAACAGTTTTATCAGAAAGAGGAAAGAAAGGTGTTGGCATGTTTATTTTAGTGTGTCATATAATCAAGCATGATGTAATATAGCCAGGCAGAATTGCCTTTGCAAACATGATGCTTTAATAGAAAATAAGGCTCAATAGTTAGAAACTGGGGTATGATAACCTGCATATGTGTAATGAGGCATTATCACTGAAGATACTTTGCTTTCCAGCTCGTGGTTTGGGTTGACCCACTGGACGGAACCAAGGAATACACACAGGGTGAGTTGCTGCCAGCGTTAACTTTCAGGTTATGTAATATGTGATGTTATTGCGGCACCACTGCTGTATTTGTATAAAGTTTCTGTAGCTCCATCCTTGCGTGTCGCAGCCTTCAGACAAGTTGAGTCTTTACTATGCAAGCCTCCACTACAGCTGCACCAGTTGTAACTGTCTCTGCCACAGTTTCACAAGCCCACTGACTGCTCTCTTTAAGAATATGGTACAGCTGACTCTACATCTAAGGGGACCGAAAATTTGTTCAAATCCAGAGGCATGTCTTAATATACTTGATGCTGATGGCACCAAAGTTCAGTTTGAATAAACAACAAGTTTAAATTTGCAAGATTTCATGGTGCTTTCGTAAAAAGTTTGCGCCTGTCTTGCTCCATATCCTCATGCATTTGTCTTCTGTACCAACAACAGTGTGTTGATGGGCTCTGCCAGTGCGTGTCACTTGTCAGCCTTAAAAGTCTGAAAAAGGTCCTTTATCCAACCCCAGCATTGCGTAAGAAGCATCGTGAAACGTGTAGTGCAATAGCTCTTGCCACAGGTACCGTTGCTGTGTGTGCAGGTTTCCTCGACCACGTGACCATTCTCGTCGGCATTGCTGTTCAGGGTAAGGCAGTAGGAGGGGTCATTCATCAGCCGTACTACAACTACCAGGTGAGGAGGATACAGGCAAGACCCCGCTCCCCACATACCACCTACCCTCCTTCCTTTTGGTCGCACTGTACTCTTGTCCACTGTCGCTGTGCACAGCTGTCCTGTCCCGTTTTCCTGTCTGACATCGCTTTCCTGTCGTCGTTTTCTTTTTTTCCTTCCTGCCCACCTGCACATGCGCCAGTCGTCGCTGGGTTCAAGGGAACAGGAAGCCGACGCAAGGGTCTCTCTGCATTTCTTTCTCTTCTTTCTTTGCTTGCACTGTGCTTTGCCTTCAGTGACTGAGCTTCAGTATTAGTAAGCTAAATTTAAGGGTTAGAATTAGAGCATATTAGGCACAAAGTGTTGATTCTGAACTTAATAACGTGGATCGCAGGCCTTAACGAAAGGCAGCATGCTATGAGATTTGGGACCACTTGTCTCACTTCTCCTAAGCATCAATGGCTTTGTTAGAATAATTTTTTTTTTGCTGAAATCCATGATGTTGGATTGAAGTGGAAAAACTACATTGCTTGGGGCAAGTAAAGTGCATGACCAATACATAATATCTCAAATTCTGGAAAATTTTGAAGCAAAATTTTGAAGGTATATCTGCACACCTTTATTTTCCAGTGAATTTAGATGCCTTGCAAAACATATTTGTGATAAACATGGCCTGGTACAGATCTTGATTTTAGGCGTTTGTTCAGGCAACTAATGTTTAGCAGAAGAGGGCCGACAACAGAGGTATGCCTTACTTTTTAGAGCTTTTCGGTACACTTTAACCATGTCCAAACATGCCAGAGGCTCATGCACCTATGTAATCACAAGCAAAAATTAAAAAAATAAGGAAAACTAAATTTTTGTCAGTACATCTAAAAAAGGATGTTAGTCCTACGAATGCACAAAGTGCACATGAGAACATGGACAAGTGGACCAAAACTTTTTTGTTTTGATGTTTTTGTTGTTCTACTGTCTTGTCTGCAGCTGGTCACTGTAGTAATGTTTTTACTTGATCAACTTGCTTCTTCTGCATTTCACACAAAATGATTATTACAAACTAGTAATACACCAAATCGTGTCATGTCAGCTTCTAACTGAAATTTTAAAACAATTTTTAAGCATCGTGCTTGATCTTCATTATTAAAATAAGGCCTCAGTCTAAGCGCCTCTGTTTGCCTAACTTATCTATGACACCCCTTGGAATGACGGCGGGAGCCGTCATCAGCTTTAGTCGCATATTCGTACTGCTTGCTGGCTGCTTGCCATGCCTCGACTTTTTTTCTTGTTTGTTTTAATGCTTGCATGCTGAACTGCTTAAATAAAACTTGCTAGTGTATGTTGAACTGCTCCCTGCTAAGATGTGGTTGTAACACAAGCACTTAGTAACACAGCAACACCTCACTGAATAACTGTAACACTGTATTTAGAGCATATTGTGGTGATGGCTAATTTCTTGCTGTGGTATAACATGTTGCTTGCTTGGTACAAGTGTTTTTATGAAATGCAGCTTTATAAGCATAAGTAACTGGCTTCTTGCCATGTGCTAAGAGTGTAACATTTCTAATGCACCTTAAGTGTGAGAACGAGTGCATTGTCAGTGGAAACAGGTATGTAATCATTCTTGTGGCTAAACTACCATCAAGTTTGGACCCTAAAGCTTTACACAGAAATGGCGTTCAGTTATGGGTTATGCCCAAAATCTTGTTTGTTAGCATTAGATTTAGGTACTTCGCTACAAGTGGATTCATCAGGCTATATGATGTCATAGACAAAATTTCATGGGATGTGGGTTTGGCAGAAAAAAATATGTATATATTTCTGTGCTACTAGGCAAACCATCTCACTTAAAAGCCTGGTAACATGAGTGGACATGCATGCTCTATCTTCTAAGTGAAACATTGTGACAACTTAATTTTTTACCCGACCGCATTCTGAAACGTTTCATCCATGATTGTAGATTTAGAACAAAAAAACTGCAGCTCTATTGAAGATGTACACCTTTGTTAAACAAGAAATTAGGGCCAGGTTGGTGTCTTTGCAGTGTATGGCAGTTTGCTTTGATGTTATGTTGTTGAGAGCAGAAAATTTTTCATTGGCAAGTGATGTAAATATGTGTGATTATTATGTAAAGTTGACAACCATTTGCCATCCCCCCATGAAAAATTTGACTGCAAACAAGGTATAGAAAAAAAGCAGCATTCATGCCTGTCTCCACTAGTGACAAATGTTTGGTATGGACATGCCACTCTCTACATATATGCCACTGAGGTGAACTAATTATCCTTATAAGCTTGTCTGATTGTCAGTGTCTGTCTGACAGCGGATCATATGCTTACATTTCCGAAAACATAATAAAGAAGTGTGTTGTTTACCTCATTTTTTTTTACTCTAATTACTAACTTTCTATCGGACAGTGCACTGGTTGCATGTTGGAAGTTTCACTATGTGCTCTCAGGAGGTGAAACCTTTGGTTTTGGCACAAGTGAGAGTATTCATTGGTAGAGAGGTAATCACAGCTCGCAGCTAAAATCTCTGTAGGCATTAAACATACAGAATCAAAATCTTGTGCATTTTATTCATCTTGGCTTGGTTAAAATTTCACAATGAATTGAATTAAAATTGGTGGACATGCTCTTCCAAGCCTCTTATAGAGTGAGGCCAACAAAAACTGTTACTGTTGTGGCCATGTGATAGAAGAGCACACTTCTACATCACCAAATTGTCACTTCATAGTTGGGAAGTGGCATCCTGTGCCTTTTGCATTTTTGTGCGATCTGACCCAAATGCAAGAGGCAGGCGTCTGGTGATTTCAGGCACCTTTTCATTGCATGCCTTGCACAGTTAAGGTGCAAGCCACTTGGTGTGTATTAAGAATGAATGTGTACATTGAAACTAATTGTGTCAGTTGATCACACGGATGAATGGTGAAGTGGATTTCAGTACATATATCTTCTCTTTTGTACGAATTGCTCGTTTTGTTCTGCCGCTTGAGCACATTTTTGGTTTGTTTCATTCCTTACAGCATAGAATGGCCGAAATCTTGCTTTTGTAATAAAAGGCATGTTCTAAGTGAATGCTGGCAGCATGTTGGACATAAACGTGTGAATGCCTTCCTTTTTTTCTCACCTATTCTATTATTTTTTTTCTTGTGTTCCATCTTTCAAGGTGGAGAAGGATGTGTACAAGCAAGGCCGGACAATGTGGGGCATCGTCGGAGTTGGTGCATTTGGCATCTCGCGCATACCGCCCCCGAGTGACAAGAAGATCATCACCACGACACGGTCCCACTCAAGTCCCATCATCAACAGCTGCATTGAGTCCATGAAGCCCGACGAAGTGCTGCGCGTCGGAGGCGCAGGCCATAAGGTGACTGGAAGCAGTCCTCTCTTTGCATGCTGTCCAAGTTTATGGTGGCTTTTTTTTTCTCTCTCACTGTGTGAGCTGTAGCAGGCAGATCCACAATTTCACATGAACTAATATTGAATTATTGATGTTTTACTGCACCACCTAGAGGTGACACTGAACTGACACAGGTTGCTTGAGGGTTAGATGAATCTGCAGGCCAAGGTAAGGTCTTCACTATGGTTCCCTGTGCTTCTGTGGTCAGTGTTAGCAACCATCTAGTTTAAAATGAGAGACCCACTGTTGTGGCTCAGTGGCTTTTGCTCGGTTGCTGGTAATCCCAAAGGTCGCAGGATCAAATCCCAGCACCGCATTTCCATGGAGGCAAAATGCAAAAATGCCCTAGCCGCCGCAATGGCTCGGTGATTATGGCGCTCAGCTGCTGACCCGAAAGACGCGGGTTCGATCCCGGCCGCGGCAGTCGGATTTCGATGGAGGCGAAATTCTAGAGTCCATTGTGCTGTGCGATGTCAGTGCACGTTAAAGTACCCCGGGTGGTCGAAATTTCCGGAGACCTTCACTACGGCATCCCTCATAGTGGTGGATAAGTGAGGCTTCTTTGGCTCACTGCTTCTTTCGTCGAAATGTGTATTCTAAGTGCAGCTGGACCAGTGGTGCCAAACATTTCGGTGAGATTTTGCCAACTCGTTTCCCAGGTGCTGCTTCTGATTGAAGGCAAGGCCCACGCCTATGTGTTCCCAAGCAAGGGCTGCAAGAAGTGGGACACGTGTGCCCCCGAAGCTATTTTGCATGCTACCGGAGGTCTCCTGACGGGTGAGTGGTAGCATTGGTATTATGGAAGGAGATATCTGCTTAGAAAGAAAAAAAGATTCCAGACAGGGTACCTCATGTTGAGGTCAGTTTGATGTCGAGTCATCCAAGTTCACTAATCCAAGTTGCACCAGCCAAGTTAGTACATCCACGTGACTATTTCACTCTTGCTGGTAACCAGTGCAGAGAAGGAGAGGACAAAGGAACGCATACTGCATGGCACAGCGTTGTATCAACAGCAGCACTGTGTCATCCAGCGTGTGTTCTTTTGTCCTCATTGTTTGTGCACCGGTTAGCTACCGGAATGAACCACCCCCAAATTGCCCACCTTGCTGTTCTTGTGCTGATCATTATACACTCAGACAGTGCCTCTGCACACTGCACGCATTGTGAACGGAACAATAAATGCCCTTCAAATTGCTGCTTGATTTCACTAGTTCCTTTGGCCGAGTAGAATGCTTATTCAGTGGAAGCACTGTTGACTTTGTCGTGATCGTTAGACTGGCTTGACTTAGCTTGCATGTGGGGGGATGCCACTATGTAACACACTGTGTTTATTATGGCATAACAAGGCCCTTCTAAATACCGTGGCTGTGGTCTCGTTGCTTGCTGGCTGAGTCTGTGTCCATGCTCAAGACGACAAAAGCAACAGTAGCATGTGTACATGCAAATTTACTGTTTTTTATCCTTTGAACTAAATACAGTAGACTCCTGTTAAGACAAACTTGGTTAAGATGAATTCTCGGATAAGATGAACAAGCGAGGCCATTTGGTTGGTTTCCCATAGGACTCAATGTAAAATCAAAAAATATCAAGACAAACTGTTTTCGATGTCTTTCGATTAAGACGAACTTTCGCAGCGACCGCGAACCACGGCAACCCTGTACAGCAGCACTCATGGAGTGTCCACGAACACTGTCAAGCAAAGCAAAAAAAAATAATAAAATGCTTGTGCGCAAGAAAGCGCACCCCTGACAAGGTTGCTTCTACACACCTTCGCGAAAAGCTGCGGAGACGTCGACTGGAGCGCGTATTCTTGTCGCGAAGCTTCCTTACTGGTGCGGAAAAGGCAGGGCACCATCACTCCTGCGCTGGCACTGCGATACGATATGGTCAGATGTGCACGCATCACGTGCCTCGCATCGCCCGTGACAGACTAAAACGCACGTACGCACAAAGTGCACCCGCTCGTTGACTTGGAGCTCGAAAGCTCCAGGACCGCATTTTCAACTGATGTGGTGTCACAGAGCGTTATCGCAGCACACAGATGGTTGACTCGCAGCGCAGAATAGGTTGACTGCTATTCTGCTTGCACTTTAAGGCAGCAGACAAAGGCTTATTCGAGTACACACTGTTCTACACTAAATGTAGGCACTGGTAATACATATCACTAAACACTTTGTTTGTTGGTGTTGACTGATGAGCCCCTGTATCTCTTGTCCTGTAGTGTTGGGGTGAGTTGTGGGCATGTTTATATTGCCACTGCCAGCAGGCATTAAATGTACTAATCACAGCATGCAGACTGGAACCTTTGTGATTCCATGCTTTGGAAACGTTTGAGCAGTTTGAATTAACCAGAATCCTCTTCTTCTCCAATGAGCTTAGCAGCTTGCGCTGCTTTAAATGCTTCCAACTTTGTGCTGTTCCATGCTATTGTTGTTAAGCCATGCATTGCTTCGCAGACATCCATGGCAACCGGCTGCAGTACCACAAGGATGTGGACCATGTCAACAGTGGCGGCGTTCTGGCCACGTGTCTCAAGGAGCAGCATGAGTGGTTCAAGAACCACATTCCACCTGAAGTGGCCAAGACTCTTCCCGTACCTCCAACACAATCCTAGCTACACACCTCTTCCAATGGGGCCCAGGGTGGCTGACACCTTATGAGCAGTTCTGTTTGCTTACCAACGCAGTCGAGGCAGCGGCAGCCATGTTTGTGAATGTCGTACCGGCGCTTTAGTTAGTTGTTTTCTTCTGGTTCTGTAGACCTGTAGTTTTTACTCTGCGGCTTTCTCGTTTCACTTCGTTAGAAGGCAGAAAGGAAGCAGTATTCCTGAAACGCACTGACCTGCATGTCTGTCCAACCCTTTGTTATTACCAGCACTCAAATAGAGAGTGCATTTCAGCATTTGTTCTCAATTCTGGAAGGAACTGGGATAGTGCAGCAAAAGCACTGATGAAGTGAGGTATTCAGACATCTCGTACTTTGTAACACGTTAAAAGAACCCGAAACAAAGTTTCGGGTATTGGTGAGTTGAGGATAATATGCAAATCATTACGAATAGCTTCGTTGTATTATGGCCTACAGCTTAATTTTGATAGAAACGAGTAGTAACCTACAATATAGTTGGCATGCCATCAGTATTTGTGAGGCATCTGTGAAAGATTCTCGGCAACCGCCATGACAAATGTATGGACATGGACATGAAACCGAATCCCTTTGCGACAAGGACTGACTTATTTTGTCTTATGTTTGTGAACTATAGTTTTATTTCTAGCTTCGCTTGCAGGCTCTGTAGACCCTGTATGGTTTTTGGTTGTAATCGTTGAAGCTGTGACTTTTTGTGTTGTTAACATGGCTGCTTTTGTTGTGCATTCCACGCAATTAATGGACGCAATTTTTCTACTGTTGTAATAATAAATGAAATATTCCAGCCATTTATTCAGTGAGCAGCAAGTGGAGGAACAAGCGTGAGTCTACACTTTGAAGCATCAAAATGACATCGCGTGTTGTTAAAAATGACATTGTTTTTAACTGTTTATGAAGTTTATTTAGAGTTTGTTGTGTCCGAGTGATTTGAGCTGTTGTTCTAAATGTTGTAATTACAGGTACTAACGGAGTTAAATGTCAGTTGTGAGCTTTTGTCTGGGCAAAATGGGAGGCTATTAATATATAGTGTCATTGCTAGGCTCTTGTAATCCTAGCTTTTTTTGCCAGATTTTTCACAGACTGTCGCAAAGTATGTGGAATGTGTACTGCTGTTTATTTCTGTGTATGTACCCATCAATGCCTTTGGGATGTGTGAAAACGTGTGAAAACATTTTTTTTCACTGGAAGTTGTCTGAAAAGTGCTGTGCTGGTATGCCATTCTGATTTGTGAAAGTGGCATTTACCTCTTTTAACTATACAATTTATTTTCTATGGGTGTAGCAGGTTTCGGTGGATCAGTATACCCTTAAGAGGTGTGCATTTAATAAATAGTGTTTGACATTAAAGCTTTTTCTGTCTGTTGACCACAAATACAAGAAGATGCAAGAAGGCTTAGGCCAATGATGATTAGAGGTGAACAAAAATGATAGCAGTGCACCATTCCAGTGGTGAAATTCTGACAAGAAAACTTTGTCCTCATCAAGGCCAATGATCATACGTGGCATATGTTTGCTCCTTAAGGTGAAGGACCCCGAGTGCGCAGTAACTTGTGCTGTCTCAAACGGGGTAATGGGCATCGTGAAATTGTAAACTGGTATGTATGGGATTGTGATCAGTATGGGATTGATTGGTTGATAAACTTTATTGAGAGGAATTGGGGTTAATGGCAGCGGGTTATGAAGGGACTGGTCGGGGAGTAGTGGTGCGACGCTGCGGTTATGAGTGAGCCAGGATGTCCTCCCACTGCTCAAGACTAGGGCTATGTATTTTAGGCATTAAGGGGCTAGCCCTGCGTTCCCATGGTGTGTGGTACTATAATGTAGCGGTGTTTCTGCACCAGACACCAGACACATTCGCTGTTGTATTGTGTGGGTTTTAACTTGTCGTATACTGCTCTGATTGGATATGTGTTAGTTTGGAGGTGCTGAAGTGTAGTGGCTTGCTCTCGGCTTAGGCTGTCGTGTGGGAATTGCATATTTCCTACTCCTCTCCCTACACGCCTGGGTTATTTGTCCTTATGTTTCTGGCGTTGTGGTGGGCTCTGCTGGTGTCCCTGCCCCATGGCTAGTGAAACCTCGGACTGCGTCTGCCCTAGTGTTGCCCTCTCCCCCAGCGCTGTTGAACAAAACGATTGTGCGTTGTCTATCTGGGCCTGTTCTTTCCGACCAGCCAGGCAGGAACTTGTTTGCTATGCGGCTAACACTTGTTTTGGAAGGCTTGACAGGCGGCTTGTGAATCTGAGACTATCCAGTAGCTGTTTTGTCTTCTGTTGGCTTCCGAGATTGCTAGGGCTGCTGCCACCTCTTCCACTGTCTGGATGCATTTGGTTGGTATGGTTGTTCTGTACATGGGCTTGCATTGCGAGTCAATGACTGCGGCTGCGGTCACCTCTCTGCGGTCACCTCTTGTACCTCGATGCATCGACATATACATCACAAACTTTTCTTTCGAGGTGTTTGTCCAGGGTTTTGACTCTGGCATTCCTCTAGCCCTCTTGTTTGACCGGGTTCATATTCCTGGGCAGCGGTCTAGCTACGAAGGTGTGTTTGATTTCTGGTGCGGTGTTAGTGGTTTGATCACTGTGGTCTTCTATGTTGGGATGTCAGAGTTTAGTGAGGAGGATGCGGCCTGTCTTCCGATCTGGAAGTTGAACATAGCTTCACTATGTTCTTCGAAGGTGCAGTGGACTCCTAGATTCCCATATATATGATGACTGCAGTGTGCACACATTATTCCAAGCGAATGCTTAGAAAAAAATCCAATAGGGGGTTTTAGGCAAACTAGTTCGCGCATGAAGTGAATAAAACAGCACAAAAGATAGAGATGTGACATGACTACACAGGCACTGAACCGTGGCATAAAGAGGGCAGGATAGGTCTGAACAGCAAGCTAGCTAGACAATGTCCAGTGGAAGGTTGATTGATAAGGTGTAACGACTGGCCCGACAGGCTTTCAGTGTCAAAAATGCAATCAAGTCATAAGCGACTTAAATAAAACCACAAAGTCACTGGTGTTGTGTGCACTAGTAATTTGGTGGCACTAATAAGTATGTTTTTATGAATAAAAAAAAAAGTTGGTAGTCGGTTCTGTCTGTTAAGAGGTTACGCAGTGAGGAGAGAGTTTAATTGCATATGCAACCCTTTTTCCCAGAAGCCATGACTTGGAGGGCCTCCTCTGCGCCTTCAGACAGGGGTCATTACCTAATTTGCCGGACAACAGGATTCACTTCACGGATTTACTCCTCGGGAATTTACTTCATGTGCATGTGGCCGTGATGCTATGCTATATGAAGTATTCACATTATTTCACGGGTGCCATTTTGTTGTCCCGATTTGTACACAATGCTCCACAGACAAAATTTTTGGCAGTTGCTATGACCTTGGTGAATACTAACAACTAGGCAGAGCTTCACTCAGGAGAGGGGAAAATGAACTGGTAAATTTAATTGTTGGGGAAAAATTGGTTCTGAGGAAAGTAAAGGCAGTAACTGGCTCACATCCCAATGGACACCTCTACTGCCTTAGGGGGAAGGAGGCAGTGAAAGAAGGAAGAGAGAAAGGTGCCTTGTTGTGGAAAGAAAACAAAAATTGGCTTTTGGGGAAAGGAAATGGCACAGTATCTGTATGGCATATCAGCGGACACCTGAACTGGGCTGTAAGGGAAGGAATAAAGCAGGGAGTGAAGGAAGAAAGGTGCCATAGTGGAGGGCTCCGGAATAATTTCAACCACCTGGGGATCTTTAACTCGTGCGCTGGCATCGCACAGCACACGGGCGCCTATGCGTTTCGCCTTCATCTAAACATTGCTGCCGCGGTCTGGTTCGAACCCGCGTTGTGGAGAGCTCCGGATAAATTTCCACTACCTGGGATTTTTTTAATGTGCACTGGTATCCCTCATAGCACACACGTCGCTTAGGGAGGTTAAATGGACACTGAGCAGAAAATGAAGTTTGCTTGTATCGATAGAATACCAGCTCTTAAACACAAAAGCACCACAATTTCTGAAAACTAAGCTCTTGTAAGGTAGAAAAAATCAAGAACTAAAATACACGTATCGCCGCCACAGGCCAATCTCGTAAATGCAATCGTGATGATGAAATAGGAGAAAATAACTGATCTCTGAGGCTGACAAAGGTGCATGAAGGCTACGTGTTTGATTTATATTGTAGTACATAACTTTTGTTTTGAAACCACTAATGCACTTTTACCACACGAGGAAGACGAAAAAAAAAAAAGACAACCTGAATGTTGGAACAGCTGCGCAGCTGAGTTTCGGTATGTTTTGGGGTGCTTCGCGGCTGTGGGTTCTGCGTGCCTGCATGGTTTGGTTATGCCCCTCGATTTACAAGGGCGGAGCAGCACAGGACCTGCAAGTGCCTCTCTAAGTGCTTCTCGGCAGAAGTTCGTGCAACGGCACGCAACTGCTACAAGGAGATGTTCAACGCGCCTCCACGTTAGCAAACGCACCGCTCGGTCGGCGTGTTCGCATCGTCAACGTACCAAGACGCTAGGGCTATATAACCAGCCCTACGAGGACTATTACTACAGAATTTAAATATGCCCTCTTGTACCAGCCGCTACACATCAGTCGTGACCGTGGCTCAGCGGTGACAGCGAAGCTGCCGACTCCTTGGTGCTGAGACTTTCTTACCAGACCCGCCGCCTCAGCCCTCAAAACATCGCACGCTGTGTGGGGTTGATGTCGCTGAATGCAAGCCGCAGTTCTTTGCAAGAACTTCGTTGTCAGAATCGGGAACGGGATCCATCGTAACGCTGGTGCAAACGAAAAACGAAGCGACGATGGCTGATCGAGGCCTTCAACGTCCGGCCGGCAGTATTTTTCATTTCGGCTGCTGCTAGGCGGGAGCGCAGCGCTCGTCGTCAGCAATCACGGAGTCGTCGTCGTTGTTGTTACCCTCACACAATGGCACATGCCCACACAGGGGAATTGGCCAAGAATTGTGGAGCAGAGAGTTTTCCAGATGAATCTTCTCATGCACGAAAATAAGTCATGGAGTCCTCGTTTCCGTTTCCGACTCCTGACGTCACTTCTCTCCTATTCCTTCGTCAGAAAGTCCCGAGTTTGAATCGGAGTGGCGGGAAAAAGTTTTCCAACTTCTGATCCAAATATCTTGGCAATAAATGCGCATTTCGATGCCGGACAAGCGGCAACAAAACCACAAAATGCCGAACTATCGGAATTTAGTAACAAAAAAAATTGATAACGTTGTCCTCAGTGTCCCTTCAACCACTCCACATTTACCCTGTCACCTTAACTACATGGGCCTTAGTTTAAAATAAAATCCACCTGCTAAAGGAAACCCGTTACCAATAAAGGTTAAACTGAAAGCGGGACTCCTGCTGAGAAAAGTGACGCGTGAATACCTGGAGGACTGTTTCCAACGGCGGCAAATTCGTACAGATGTACCTGGCAGAGGTGCGTATGATATGCCACTACCTGCAATGTTATGAAATTAACGATAATTTCATACCATATTACAGCTAAACAGCTCCAAAGAAACAAGGACAGCTCCTCGCTCTCAAGAACAGCAATACAGGCAGCGTGCCTATATACGCGGCTTTTCACCGAGAGCGCAAGATGGCGCCGGCCATTCATGACGCGCGTTCGCATCTATAGCCGCAAATTTGCGATTTCGCCGTGGCGGTACTCCGAGGAGGCACATGGCGTCACAACGCGCGCCTCGCCGCTGATATTTCTCTCTCTCTCGCTCCCTGGTCACTACTGGGCATGCGCCACTAGTAGCACCGAGCCAAGGCGCTGCGCAGCGCCGCGCCTTTCCTCAAAATCTAACTTTCAATTTTCAGTTTTCTCTTTCTTCTTTCCTCCCTCTATCATTTCCTTTACTGCGCGCTTCTGGTGTCCACCGAGATATGGGAGACGGTTACTGTGCCATTTCATTTCCTCTAAAACCAAACAAAACAAGTGACCCAACGGCGTTCATAGAGTTCATTGGCGTTGACAACTTTGCAAAGGCCGTTCATTTTCACGAAAGGAAAGGCGCACAACCGGCTCCGTCGGTAAGTGAAAACCTCAATCTGGCTTTCATGTACGTAACGTTGGTGTCCAACTGCAAAAGCCTGCTTTGATTGCGTTCCGCACACTGCATAGGCAGCGCGCCCTCCCTGCCACCCTGCGAGGTGGCATGCAGTTAGTGGTTGATCGCGAGAGATTGATCACCAAATTAACGCTGCAGTGCCGCATGTCGGCCACAACGCTGTCAGCGCTAATGCATTCAGGCCACATCTCTCTCTCACCACCGCCACATGTATCAAAGCACGAATGTGGCGTCCGCATATCCAGAGAGCCTGTTACGCGCCCTTCCTTTGCTCAAAGCCATCGCCGTCTAGAACATTGCCAACGCCAATGAACACAGTGAACACCGACATCTTTCGCTTTGTATATCCTGGATTAGCTGAGCTGAGCGCTCGTGAACCTGTTTTTTGTGTCCCTTACTCTCTCCGTCGTCCGGTATTTTGCGCTTCCTAGTTAACATAATCCACATTAATTTTTTTCTTCTCAAACGAGAGGACTCGTGTGAAAGCAGTAGCGACCTCTTTCCGGTAACGAATTTGAATAAGTAGAGTTCCAAAATGGCGTTCTCTTCCTTTTTTGAACCGGAACGAATTGAAAGAAGCCACAGCATTGACGCATTATTGTGACACTGTACAGGCAGCACAAAAGAGTAAAAGTGTGAAGGTTAAAAGTAGGCCCAACAGTCTGGACCGTCTGGAGCGCGGAGGAAAGAGATGGGGAGAGGAGGAAGGCGGAAACGAAGGTTGATGACACGCCATCGGGCTGGGATCTACACACTTTTTCTCTTTTTTCGCTCTGTACGGCGCAGCAGTTGTTTTATCGCACCCGACCGTTCAGGGAGACAATGTGACAGGACGAGTTAGGGTGTCCGCTCGGCGGAGAGGCTAGCCATTAGTTTGGATTGGCGTGGATTACGGTCCTTCTAGAAGCCTGCCCCGCCTGACTCGGGCGTAGTGAAAGCGCAGAGGGGGTGGCGGCGTGGCCCTTAGCTCGAGGATTAAGTCAAATGACGGGGAGTCTGGCGAGGCGAAGGGAAAGTTGCGAGAACATATCAAAGAGTTTAGTGGGTGGTCCGGATGCCGGTGATAATCGGAAGGCGGGGTTAGCTATATATGTATATACACGGCACGCATCCGCGTTTTGTTCACGGTGCGGTAACTCGAGAGCGTTGCTAAAATGCGACCGAGAAAAGCAGACTGGCTGCAGCAGGAAGGGATATGAAACGCTGTGTACACGCTTGCAGCCTGAAAGAACGTGCACGCCGGCTACAGCAGCCTTATGAAACGCTGCGTATACGCTTGCTGCCTGCAAAGAACGTGCGGCGTAAATAACACGAAAATGAATTAAATTATTATGGTACTTTTGTTACCATACGCCGGGCTTTACACGAGTGCCAAAGTGACAAATGCTTTTGTAGTGCGGCCTCTCATGCTTTTGTAGTGCGGCCTTTCACTTAAATTTTCACGAACTGTGAGACAGTGCGGAAGACACATGAACAGCATCTCTAATGAATGGGACCGCAATAACACTTTCCCTGCGATAGCAGTAATAGTGGCACTTGGCGAAAATGCCGGCGTTATCTGTGTGAAGCCACCTTCCATCTGCAACCCCTTAGCTACAGTGGGATGCGCATCCACCCACCGACAACCTCGAACCACACCCCACTCCAAACCCATTCACCTTCTATAGAAGCCCCAGTACCGCTCAGCCGCCCAAATATACCCTACAGAATTAAGGTTCACCAACCCACGTATATCCCGACCCTCCAGAATCTGGGTGCACCCACCTAGAAGCCCACGCAGCTGCACAACGAAAAAGCGACGGCGAAATCGAATTCAAACACTCTAAACAAAAAGGAGCAAAAAGGGAGTAAGCTATCCTCCTCTCCTTTTTGTAAAAGGGAGTGTGCTAGAGAAGAGTTTACTCCCTTTTAACTTGCATACAGGCGCATTCGTGTTTAGAGTAAAGAGACGTTGGGAAAGCCAACCGCTTATCAAAACCACCACCACAGCCTCGAGAATAAATCTAACTGCTGAGACAGTTTTCTCGCATCAGATTTCATGATCATCCGTCCGTTTTTTTTATTTCTAGAGCATCGGACGCGAAATTCGGGGGTCGTGGGTTCGGATCCCACCTGCCGCATGTGGTTGTTTTAAGAGCGTGAGCTCTTACTCATCACGTTTCTCGATTTCTTGGGGTCTGCTACCACCCCCCTGAAGCGTGAAATTTTCTGTCCGAGGAATTCAAGATGGCGGTCCCCATAGTAAATCGATATAGCAACCCAATTGGTGAAATTTATTGGTGACGTCATTAGCATATCGAATTGGTGATTGGTGACGTCACTGATATATCCAACTGGTGATTGATTGGTGACGTCACTTATAAATCAATATATCGGCCAATAATGATAATTAATTGAAGACGTCATTAATTAATCCAAGATGGCGGAAGCTAACGCTCGTTACTTCAACGTCTTCCAGGCGGTGGCGGCATCTTTTTTTCTTCTGCTTTCTAATTAATTATATTTCCACAAATTTTAAAAATGAAACATCCCCTACGCTCCTTGGTTTCGGTGGCTGTTGGCTTCCGTCATGTATGTCATAACGAGACCCTCTTTCCCATTCCCTTGTCTGTTCAATAGCTAGACAGTTCCAGTTGCGGTATCCTTTCACTGATTCACTCGAAGCCGACGAGCCATGGGACAGTGCTCTACAGCTTCGAGACGTAGATAAGTCAGCTGCGCACGTGTCCGTGCTCATATAGAGCGCGTGCCCGCATGCGGATCGGGGCTCGCGGACCACTTGGAAGCTCATCGAGAAAAGTGCGGCAGCCGGACAAATCTCCCCGGCGTTGCGAGCGCTTTAGGGAAATAAAGCGCGTAGGGAGGCAGCCCCGGGTGCCGACACGAATGAATACGGAACACGAGATCATCACCAGAGGGTCGTCGCGAGAGTAGAAACGTGCGCGCCCGAGCCCCCACGCGTGCGGTGGCTGGCGTCGATTAGGGAGTGATCTCCGGGAAGAGCAGGATATATATGGGGAATCGGAGCGGGAAAACGGGAGCGGGAGGCCAGCGCCGAAACAATAACAATTTGCCCGGCTTTGGAAAAACTATCGCCAAAATTGGCGAAGGGTGCTGCGGCCAGATGCCCCGCCCGCCTTCCCCGTTGATAGGGAGTCGGGAATGGGGTTTGCGGGAATGGTGTATATATATGGCGTGAGGCGTTAGATATGAAAAGGGAAGCGTCACAAAGCGACGAACATCCTCAGAGGCTTAAGAGGAGGGGGATATTTTATGGATGCGCTGCATGGCACACACGTGCTGACAGGGACGGGATTTTCCAGCGTGCCTCCGCCACTTATAAGCGGAAGCGTTGTGTGTTTAGCTTCGTACAGCTGAGCTCCCATCCCCTCGTTTGCTGTGTTTTCTTTATGCGTATACTCATCCCCCGACTCCTTTTAGCAAGCTTCCTTTATGCCTTTGCATTTCATCCCACTTGCTTTAGCCGCTTCCATTCTTACCTTTGACACTCGTGTTGGGTGTTTTATATTTTTCATTCCTTTCTTATCACTCGCTGTCGACGTTACTCGAGAGATTGAGCGGCGCACAATGTGACGCCACTTGTCCGTTATAGCTTTTGTCACGTAAAAGGGTAACGCGGTGGAATCAACACAGCGATTCTACTGATCAATACAGAAAGTTAGATAGTGGAATTGCGTTTGAGCAGTGATTCTGCTGCCAGAGCACAGGTCTGGCATGGTACCGCAGAGGATACTCGGCAAGACGTTGAACCGCAAAGCATGCAGTTCACATCACATTAACGAGGTCTTTCAGCTTCAATAACTACTCCTTGTTTCATGAAGATGATTTTATATTGTTTACTATCATAATATTATTTAATGACATCATAGTTGAAACCAAAAAGAAGAAATAGGCAGGGCATGTAATCGGGAAGACAATATAACCGATGGGTCCTTATAGGGTAACGAAATAGATTTCAAGGGAAGGCAAGCGTAGCGGGTGGTGGCAGAAAGCCAGGTTGGCGGATAATATAAAAAAATTTGTAGCGTTGATGTGGCCGCAGCTGGCACAGAACAGGCCTAGTTGAAGATGTATAGGAGAGGTCTTTCTCTGCAATGCACGTAGTTAGGCTGATGATGAAAGCTGTTTGCGGGCTTCAAGTGGTACAGTGTTGGAATCGGATAAGTTTATTTCAGTACATGTGCAGTGATTCGCAAAAAGACATTCAGGATGAAATCTCGAATTGAACAAGATTTAAACTGGTACATCCTGTGCACTGTAAATATGTGCCTTCTTCATATAGTGAATATAAAAATTCTGCAAGGATAACTACCAGAAATAAGTAGCCTGCCATCGTAATGCTGTCACGGTTTTCCCAGTATAGACAGGTTATTGAGAAGGAGGTTTGACTGTAATGCCACTGGCTCTGAGGAGTAATGCAAATAAATAAATAAATAAATAAATAAAAGCACTAAATATAAACAAGGTATAGAAGCGCGCGAGGGTTCGCCTAGGACACCTGACATTTATTTATTCATTCATAATTTTTTATTCAGTTCTGTTGAGAGCCACGTCGAGTAAACAAATTATACTATGCAGAATAGTTGGCTGTTCTTTTTACTTTCTCTCCTGTCTGGCAGTCTTGCGATGCTTTCCAAGACGACCAATTCTGTAATATGGATATGTTACCCAGAATGCATTCACTGCAAGAGGGAACAGTTTATCTTCTTTTGCGAGGAACCAGCTGAATTCCTAGGCTATTGTCGCGGAGGACACCCAACGCGAGTTGTCTCTGAGAGCACGGAATCGATAAAGAAGGCGTGTTCCGCAGTGTATGGAGTGCTTCCACCTTTCCTGTTGTAGCGTACCAGGCCACAAACAGGCGGGCCGCGAAGTGCCTCCTCCCTTGGATTATTTTTTTTTGGCTTACTACAGGACTATAGAAATATAAATCTGCAATAGACCGATAGGTATTGGTCAGATACAGGAATTCTGTAGGGCGTGTTGGTCAACTACACCGGCCGCAGATGGTCGTATTGGTCACATGCAAATATACCTACTGGGCGTATTCGACCAATAGAACCATTCACATATGTAGTGTGGTGTTGTTTCTGCAACATGCGAATGGCTATTGGCTCCTCCAAATCAGATCGGATAACATGCTGCTTCACTTTCTTTAGTAAGCATGCCCTATAATGCACGGGAAGAACTAAACTATCACCTGAATAGTTCTTTCTTTCTCCTAGCTTCCTCGCAGGAACTCTGCGGTTGGAACTGCGACATCTCTTCGTGTTTCTAGCCGAAGTGGATGTGATGGACCTGCGGTCTTGCAGAGAGACTGCCAAGTCGTGTCCGTCAAACAAAATTGTGCAGCTATCATGGTACGAGGCGAAAACTTTTTTTTTCTTTGAACGAGTAACACACTGCCCTTGGCACAAGAACATCTTGTGCTTCCTATGATGTCCCGCCCTGAGCTTGGCACCAAGGGTGCAGATACTGCATACAAGCTGCTGACCATTCGTACGAGCACGATATGGCTGCGCCTCCCTGTCTACTCTCGTGACGTCATCTGTTTAGGCAGGCACCACGACAAGCACCCACAGCACCTCACAGAGAACACCGCATCGAGAGAAAGAAAAAGAAAAATGGAAGACCGGAGCAAAGCGATCGTTTTTTCCAATCTCGGCGTCGGCAGCGAAGCAGAAGCATCAGACATGGCAAGAGCGCGACCGACGCCCCCTCTCGCGTCGGGCCCGGGCGCGCGCACTCCCGTTCGCTGGGCAAACAAGAGCTCCGCGAGCTGGCCTCTCGATCACGCGATGAGACTGCCTCTCGTTCCTCCCACCAGAGCGCGCCACGATTCAGCGCGCCGCGTCTCTCTGACGAGGTCACGTGCCGGCCGAGACGACGCCATTATCGACGTAACTCAGCACGCGATGTCCTGCTCCACATCGATGTTCACGTATTAAACGCAGACGTGTTGGTTGAGTGCCACGGGTTGAAGTTTCGAAGAGAAGGGTTAGAAAGCAACACGTTACAATCGTATCAGATGAAACAAGAAAAATATCTGGAAATCATTTCTTTCGAGGGCAGTATTCTAATAAGATGTGATTAAAATTACGGAGTGCACCTAAGACTACTTACGTGCTGTGAATGCGAAAGCATGCACGAGGGGTGTTCGGCTGCGGCGATGGCGTACTGCTCTAATGCAGTGGTCAGCGAAGCTGATTCGTTCGCGCCGCCCGAATGGAAGTTGATGAAGACGTCGATACCCAAACTCGGTTCAAGAGACTGGCAGTTAAGCACGCGGAGTGTTGTGGTGCGGTATGATTGAAGTGTATGAGCAGACCGACTTCAAACCGGAGTGGCACTCCCGCTTGGTGATGTGCTCAGCCATACCTCCCATGTGGTGCTACGTTGCTCTGCCTTTTGAGATGTCTTTCGTGGCGTTTACTAAAAGCTATGTAAATAGTTCATGCAAATAAACCCTAATTTCAGTGTAATAAATACGATGTTTTAAAAAAGCGGTGATGGCGCACTGTGCTCTAATGAAGTGGCTAGCGAAGCTGACCTGGTCGCGCCGGCCTAGGTTCGAAACTGACTTCAGAAGAAATTAAAGAAATTTTTTCTCTCTTTCCTTATGATGTAGGCACTGCCGATGACATCATAAGGTCAGGTGGGTTTTCGGACCGTCTGGCTTGGACAACAACGTCTGATTTTCCGCCTCATGAGCCGTATAAAACTTTGTAATTAATTATCGCCAGAGTCAAGTCCGATGATGGATAGGAATCACTGTAGTAGCCATGCAGTTTGGATCAGACTGTAAATGTGTTAGTCAACTGTTGCATGACGTCATTCTGTTGCAGCATGCATATACATAATTACTTTTATGCGCTTTGCTACTACCCCTTCACAGCTGCTATTTCATAGTAAGTGTATCGCGATAAATGAACTAGAAAAGATAGTCTACGCAAATGGTAGTGACCACTACACGGACCCTGTCTTTCCGGAAAACGGAAAGCATCATGTCGATAGAATATTTTCGCATGCTGAAACGTAATTTATGCACCCCGAGATCTGCTGTTATCGACTAAGCGCCTACATCGGTATTTCCAGCACCTGCGTGAATTTCAGGTGCAATCCGGATATCAAAAATGTAGGGTCCGCATTTCTTCATTTTGTAGCCGCACCAGCATGAGAGACGCATTGTGGAGTGTTGTGAAATGAGTGTAACGACCACCACCCGCGACCTGCTAACATGATCTATATCAATGTTTTTTTTTTTGCTGATAGTTTTTGCTTGCATTTGAGAATGTGCCCCTTACGCATTTCATTTTTACTTGGTACGTTCCGTGCGGAATGAGGACGTTTGTACCATTCGAGGACATCCTCAGGACGTTAGGTGCTGTCTGGGCATGCAGTAATATTGTGATCCAAGTGGGCCTGATCATGCACCAATGCGCGTCTGCCAGATGGCGTTGTCTTTGTATGGTTGGTTGTTTTTTTTGGGGGGGGGGGGGAGGAAATGGCGCATTATCTGTCTCATATATCGTTGGACACCTGAACCATGCCGTAAGGGAAGGGAGAAAGTGAAAGAAGAAAGGAAGAAGGAGGTGCCGTAGTGGAGGGCTCCGGAAAATTTCGACCACCCGGGGTGCACACGGGCGCCTTAGCGTTTTTCCTCCATAAAAACGGTTGTACCTTTAGCAGTCATTTCTTCACCTCTGACAAGGCCGGAGAGTCGTGGACTTCTCTATCACTCTCGTATTCTTTTTTTTAACCAACTGCCCTATTTACGCTACTTCATTCTTCCGACCATCCATTTTTCTCTCGATATAGTCATTTTTGTTACAACTCGCTTCATAGCTTCCGGGAAGAAATCATTAAAAGTCTTCAGAGCGAAAATGCGAAACCGAGTTTCAATTCGTAGTCGCCTACAACGCAATCCTGTTTTGGATGAACGTACGTGTTTCGCCGCTTATTTCGAACAAAAGGCTACATAACGACCCGTTGGCTTCTGCGCAACACGTGTATGTTTTCAACTCTGTCTACCTGTCAAAAAGAGAACAGAAACAATAGACAAACGCCATACAACCATTCGAGCTTTCAAAACACAACAAGATGGAAAGGGAAAAAATAATGGAGTACAAGATACGCTGTGATGAACGGAGCTAGGCGTACCCGCACGCATTCTCCATCGCGTGACTTGGAGCGCGCGGTGCACTCGATAGCATCGGCTAATGTGTTTGCGGGGCGGAGACACTCATTTGGACGCCGCTACCGGCACCGCTGGAGTGTGTACGGAGGTATATACAGGGCGTGCTTTGATTCTCGGCGTGGCGTCTTTCCGCACTCACCTGTTACGGTCGGCCCAGTGAGTGCGACGACTGCGTACGATTGTAGTCGCGGCGAGAATAATGACGTGCACGCTTCGACGATCAACCTGTTTCCATGCGTTACCTACATGTATCCCTCCGTCCTGGTGTTCATACCAGGTACACCCAAACTGTTCTGGTGTAGACGCGAGACACCACCAGGCTGTTCTGGTGTGCACGTAAGGCCCAACCAGGGAATCCTGGTGTTTAACCTATAGATGCGCACCAAACCATCCAGGTGGATTTTTCAACTGGGCATGGGGAACGCCTTAGGACAATAACAGTTGGCCACAACGACCCGTGGCCTGCGGCGCCTTTATTACTCCGCTAAACAGCAGTAAACGAAAGCAACATTTCAATGTTTCTCACTACTGAACACATCGGGGGTTTTAAAATTGTTGGGCTTTAAATTCTTATTATTATTCTTTGTTTAGGCAATATAAAAAGATTTTAAAACGCAGAATTCTTTTTTTTTTTTAGGGCGGATTAGGGTGTATACTGGTCATGAATGTGGGTGGAGATTCACAGTTGTTAAGTTTTATGCGACCTTAGCAAAAATTTAGCGCTGTTTGATAGCGCTTGATACTTATGCAAGTGTGCTTTGTGCGCTTCCTTATAAAGCAGTAGGTTATGAAGAAACAAAAGGTGCATTAAATGGTACGGAAACATATATCCAGAGATCATAATGGCGTGGTTGCTATAGTAATTCATCGCTGGCAGCAGTGGCTTTTAGCAGCCGGTGGCAAGTATAACGCGCCAGAGGCCGACACCATGTACACACTAAACCGGGCGACGACACGATCATGCAGGTCCCCTTAAGGTGGTGATATTTCCGCCCTTTTGTAGCATTGGCTCATTCAGTCGCATCAAAATATTGTCGAAATCTGCATTTTCACGTTTTCTACACATGAGAACATCTATACTGCTTCCAGACAACGAACCCTTGTTTCAGATTAAACTTTGGAAGCTTTTCCTCCATTTTAAAGGCTAATGTAATCGTTGTGATTGAAAATGGCGTCTCCCGATCGAACAATGGGTGTAGCCACCATATCAACAGAACGTTGCATTGAGGCACCCTATAGGTTCCCATAGATTTACATGGCGCGGAGGAGGGCTGTGCGCTAGCTTCTACGTTTGTGTGGTGCCAGTTTAAGCGATCCACATCGCTTCCCTGTTTTAACCACGTAGCTTTGACGACTGGCCAGAGAGGAGATGAGAAAAGGCACGCGTCGCTGAGGGACATGAAAGCAAACGCTGTTTCACACTAACCGAAGGTATGTAGTACAAAGGGTGGACAAGGCAAAAACATAACCGCTGGGCTTAACGACCGCTATAGACGGGTATATATCGCTGCAAATAATTAATAGTAATAAAAACAGCAAGGGCGAGCTACTGGTGGCATGCATTGTAAGGAGTGAGAGTGAGCCGTTCTGGGAGAGGAGGAACCCCATACAAAAATTTATTTAGGCAGTCTATACACTGTCCATATACTTCTGTCAATAAAGTCTATAGACTCTCTATAGACAAACCCCGAAGAATTGTCTATAGGCAATACAAATCCTATAGGTAGTCTATAGACAATCTATAGATTTATGGTCATACACTTTTAGTAGACATTTGTCTATAGACAGTCTATAGAACATGAATACACAAATAGATATATCTATAGGAAGGCAATAGAGTCAATCAGAAGTCTATAGACTCTCTATAGACCATTTTTATAAGGGACGTTACTCATTTGAGTAAGTGTTGCTTAACGATCTCGTAACGTGCATTTTCTATTAGGACATAGGTCATCCCATTGCTGCGCTGACCTGTAGCCATCAGCCTTTGAGTAGCGGAAGCAGTTGTATAGTCGCGACGAAAAAAAAGAAGTATTAGCACAATGACGTCACCGCAGCGACGAAAATTGCAACGTGCAAATGGCGTAGCACCGTGCTTCGACAACATGCCTGGCACTTTTGGAATCGGCATGTTCGTAACCGCTGCGCCGAGGGTTGCTATCTGTTGCTGGGGTGGCACGTCACAGTGCAAACATTTTTACGGAGGGAGTTACAACGTCTGAACCCTCGTGAAAAGGACCTGCACATGCGGTCGAAGGAACGAGATGAGGCACATGTGGCGCTGCGGGTGTTTTTGCAGACTCTACATTTTTAACTCCACGTGGTTTTGAACGCCGGAGCAGTTTTCGCTGGCGGGTTACTTTCGATATACAATACGCGCTTGGGGAATTTCGATGAAACTGGAATTGCAAAGGTTGACTCGTTTCGCTAAGGTGCCGGCATCAATCGGCCATTTTACGGGATTTAGCTTGAGCATAGCCCTTCATCCACACTGTAAGCAGGTTTGCTTGCGACGCTTGTATATTATAGGATGGCGGATTAAGGATGTGACGCGAATACGTACAGTTGCTACCTGTTGTGCTGATGGGGCAGTGCAGCATATATGTATAGCTCTGTGAGTCAGTTTTGCCGCAAATGAAAGCATGAGCTGGTGATGTAACAACTTTTACTTGTATTTCCATGCTGCAGAAGTGCTACATTTGTGTCACTAAATGCGAAAACGTTTGCGAGCCCTGCGATCCAGGTAAGCATGTTAAGTTTGCTTGCAGCTGATATTTTTTTTATATATATCGACGGCAAGATGTTTAAATACTTCTGCACGAATGCAGTATGCCTAACCTTGCACTAGGTGGCGCAAGTTCTGTAAATATGCACGTATACACGCTTTCAGAAGGGTGTTTCGTGCCCCAGTCTCTTTTCCATTCTCCTCATGTACAGTCGTGAGCAAAAGTGGCATACAACACGCAGCCGGCGGCGGAGCTCGGAAAACTGCATTGCAACGCCATCTAGCAACAGCTATCTAGGATCGAGACAAGCGTGGCGGTGCCCCATTTTATCTACAAGAATGTCAGTTAGCTCGGCTCGATGCGTTGAGCTGCTTCTCTCCTAAACGCTCCGACGCGATAAAAGCCACGTGGGTGGCGTTTTCTCATATTTTTGTTTTCACTTCATGGTCCAGATACGGCAAAGGCAACCGGCGCATGACCGGCGCTCGCCGTGCTGCGATATCGCTAGCGTAATGGTCATTCGCGTGAGGCTAAGTCGACGAACAAAAGGTCATGTTTGTGGCGTGCAATTCTAACTCAACATTAGTAGGTACGGTACTGCTGCGGCAGCGCTCGACATTTCACCTAACAGTAGCGCGACATACCGAAAGGAGCCAACTGACATGCCTGCAGACAAGATGGGTCCCCTTTGAGCTATCCTGGCCCCTTTCGCTGTCGGTAGATGGCGTTTCGATGCAGCTTTCCCGAGCTCCGCCACCGGCTGCGTGTTGTATACCACTTTTGATCACGACTGTACATCCGGTTACTACAAAGGTGAAGCTGCTACGGAATGATAAAAAAGCAGAGTCGGCATCTGAGCTTCGGTATCTGAGCCGTCCAAGGATCCAACGGGTATGGTTATACAGGTACGCAACGTTAATTAACCGGCTGGTTAGGAGTAGAGGCGTTTATGTGTGCAGCTTACTTCCGACAGAGCACCCATTGACAGGACAGGCGTTCACGTGTGGCGCCACACCTGCGCTGATTATAATTGAGCTGGCTATCTCCTTTCGAAAGCCATTCTGTATGGGGAACCTGCGCTGCCAAGGTGGCACTGCAATTGTTCCATTCGGTGACTCAAAACTGCTTTTGTCAGCCACTTGGGCCGCTGCAATTAATAATAATAATAATAATAATAATAATAATAATTGGTTTTGGGGGGAAAGGAAATGGCGCAGTATCTGTCTCATATATTGTTGGGCACCTGAACCGCGCCGTAAAGGAAGGGTAAAGGAGGGAGTGAAAGAAGAAAGGAAGAGAGAGGTGCCGTAGTGGAGGGCTCCGGCATAATTTCGACCACCTGGGGATCTTTAACGTGCACTGACATCGCACAGCACACGGGCGCCTTAGCGTTTTTCCTCCATAAAAACGCAGCCGCCGCAAACGCGAGAACGCATTCTGCGCGATTAGATACCCGCGTTTGGCTGTCAGCATTCATTGCCTAGCTTCTAACGGCGTAGCCGAGATAGCTGACGCATGGCACGTGCGCCCTCGACAGAGCGCGGAGGCTCACGCCAATAAGCGCCTGAAGGTGGCGCGGAAAAGTACTAATAGTACTACCCAAAGCTGCTTGCTCTTCTCGCCAGGCAGTGTGTTATGGCGCTGCAATCGGCACCGCAAACTTCAGGGCATGTTCTCCATAGGCAAGCATAAATGTACAGTTCCAGATGCACTAGAGGGTGTGCGTAGCCGTGGCAGCCAGATTGAGGCAGTGGTTACCGTACATGACACTGCAGTGATAAACAGAACAGTGAGAAACTACTGATAAGATTAGCGCTGAATACGGTCAGCTGTAGATCATCGCTCTTTTTCATATATTACTTCCTTGAGACCGCTTTAGTACCATCATGCGAGAGCATACAGACATCTTTTTTTTGTTTACAGGCAGAGTCGTGCAGAGAGCTCCCTTCAAGGCAATTGCGGCCTCGGCGTAATATGTCACACCCGAAAAATATGCCACCCTTCTGCATGCCAGACAGGATGTTTTTGAGGTGTGCCCGAGGCATGAGGTACATATTGTCTGGGAACATGTGCAGTCGATAATGCGCCACCCGTCACCACGTTATCGAAATGCAATTGTGGGCACATACGGGCGATGGAGAGCGGCTTCGATACTGCTATCGTTACCACTTCGTCCCAGTGGAAAGTTGTCCCCTCATTCACTCTGATGCTGGTCACCAGGCGGCTGAGTTATGTGCACAGATGCGGCTCTCTAAACGGCATGCAAGCTATATATATTTGTCAAGAAATGAAGCACAAACTAAATTACAATGATAGGCTTATATAGAAAACCAACAATGACGTCAGCTACGCGGAGAAAAAAAAAAGTCAATGCGGAAAAATATAAGCCTTTCCCAGACAGCCGCTAGATGGCCCCAGGCGTTGAGCCACGCGGCGCCCCGAGTGGAAACCCTTTGCTCGAGTGTACTCAACCGCGCCGGAGGCTGCTATCGCAGCACTCAGTCGGCTTATGCGCGCACATCCTTTACCTTCTCTGCCTCCTTTTTTCCCCCTTCACTTTCTTTTTGTCCTCATCTCAGTACCACCTAACTGGAGGCGGCTTTTCACGCGCGGCATGTTAGCCGAGTGAAGCCTTCTATCCTCGACGGAGGATTCTTCAACAAAGGACTGCCGTTCTGCAGCTGAAAAGTCGCGGGTTGAATACCCGGCCGAGGCAATCCAATGTCTATTAAAACACATTAAGGGGCCTCTTTCTCTTGCCATTGGCACTGTCCACCGTCTCCACGAGGTATAGTACCAGGTAACCACCATTGTTAGATTTACTACGAGACAAAAGTTAACGCAGTATACGCAAGCTCCTTGAGTAGTTTGCTAAAAACAAGCCGAAGCTGTTGAGGCAGGAAAATTTTTAAATGTCGCTGCGATAAAGATGCGTGCTTCAGTATATGAAGTCGGAGAAGAGGGCACTTAACGGAATTTTAGAGTATATTTCGAGAATGCAAACGTAGGTTTAACCGAGAATGTCGTGAAAACGAACCGGCTGTGAACCTGTATCGAAGGGCGAAGAAAAAAAAAAACTCACGACGAGAACGCATTTCGAACATGACAGGGAAGAAAGTTTTACTTATTTCTTTAAATACGTATTCCGGCACCACAACTCGAAAGACAGCGCCCTCCTGACTTCAGCAGTTTGTGTTTGAACGCGCAGCTATAAGAGAGATATTTTCTGAGAAAATGGTCGATGCATATAGCCTGTGAAAACAGTGAGGAAGTCATCTAACAATTTCGCTACAATATCTTAGCTTCCATCAAAGCGTAGAGATGAGCAAATTTGGCATTCCTGAGGCGTTTTCAGAGCTGGCTACAGAAAAGGAAACATGAACATATATGCGGCTGAAACTGCAAAAAAATACGGCTGGAGGGCTGTTGGGGCAAAACGAAGGGGAAAACAAAAACTAATTGAAGGGCAGGTGTCATTTGCACCTGAACATTAATTTAAAAAACAATAAACATCTAGCAGTTTGCTGTTTGCAATCACTGTTAAGAATATGGACCAATATCGGAAGACAACTCGGATACTTAATTTAACCCTCCCTTTGCGTAACTGGCTCTGTCTGTGCTCAAGCAAGCCGTTCACCGTGTCCGTTCTCGCGGGTTTCCCGTCGCTTAGCAGGTGGCGCCACACTCATCATTACAAGGGCGTTACTAAGGCGTTGCTTTTGTGCAGCGCCATCTCTTGGGTCACGCGGACACAAAAAACGTGCACACCGCAACAGAACTCTTCGCGCGTGGCCACTATACACTCGACGCAGCATGGCACGCGTGACCAGCATCGACATCCCGCTGTGTCCGTATCTGGAGCGTAACAACAGGGAGTGAAGAGGCGAGAAAAAAAAAGCGCGATTTTCGACGCCTTGTCGCCCGAGGGTAGCGCGTTTTGAAAAGAAACTGCAGGGACTCCAAAAAGGAGAGACAATGAAAGCTCGCGCGATTTGAAGAGCCCTCGTTTCCGCGCGAGTGTTCACTCCTCCCCGAAGTGTGTGGGGGATCGGGAAGCAAAAGTCGGGAACAGACCTGGAACACTCGTGTCATCGCTTTTCTTATTCCCGTCTCGTCCCTGATTCAGTCGTTCCGTCCTCACTTGACAACGCCTCTTTTTCCCCTCGTTTTGTTCTAGCTCCTTTGCTTTCGTGCATAGTTCATTCCGCCCCCCCCCCCCCCTTTTTTTTTTCACGACGCTACATGCATACGTGGCTTTTACGAAGCTGCAATGCAATGAGTTTGTGCGTCTGATTCCAGGCGATGACATGCGTTTTTTAGGGAGTGATTCGGGAAGCGAGGACAGTTAGTACGCGCCAGGGTGGAAAAACGGGGAGAGAGGGAGAATAGGGAAGGGAAGCACGCGCGCACTTCGTGTTAGGAAGAGCGGTTGGAAGCGAGAACAATTGAGGAGTAGCAGACGGCAGAAATGAGGATCAGCCGAGGGAGGAATGGGAAGACGGGAGAAAATGGAAGCGCGGGAGTGATGAGAGGGTGTCTAGGGTTTCGGGAGGCTCACGGAAGCGTGGCTCCAGTGCGGATCATGAAGAGCCACTTCTTTCATCGCACGCGGTTAGCAGAGCGGCCGTCGTCTCTCTTCTTTGTACTGTTGAGCGCGGTTTTCATTCTTTTAAGTTGCGTTCCCGCGAAAGGTGGGGATGGCGGTGGGATACGTTCCCTCTTGTCTCGCCCTTTGCGCCGGCGATTATTTTGCGGCCACAGGCGTGAAAACGAGGGAACGAGGGGAGAAGCGGCGTTCGCGCGCCCGCTTCGCATCTGTTCCCGCGCTTTTCAATGCTCCGCTTTCGGGAGAGGCGAACGCGTGCTGTGTGTGCAAAGGACTCCCCCGGGCATTTTCACGCTTGAAACTTGCGAGAGTAACAAAGCGGTTGAAAGGAGGAAGAGGGAAAAAAAAGCGAAATAGACGTGCAAGACACAATGCGGCCGGGTCTCCCCCCCCCCCCTCCCCCCTCGCGTATTTTTCCAAAGCACCGCGTGTTAGCACCCTAATTAGACGCAAATGAGCGGCTATTGTGCACGCAGTTGAGGAATTAGCACGATAAAAGGAGGTCGCTTTGATGCAAAACCTTCAACGGATAACACGAGTTCGTCCTTGATATAAACTATAACAAATGCTGAAGGACGAACATAATGTTATAGCTTTTTTTGCTTGCCTGTGCAGCTGCGGCTTCATAAAAAATTACTGCATTCTCACGTTTTCTGATTTATACAACTCTGTAGCCTATGCCTTATCTGGACACATTTTTTTTTAAGAACTCTTGAGGTGCGTAGATGTTCGAACAACTGTTCGCGTCCTGAATAATCGCTTGCAAGACGTGCTCGTTCGAGAAGACGACATGAGTGCAGACTGACACGCTGAGGAAGTCGCTGAACATTAGTGCAGTTCTGCTTCTGTGATTGGTTGATGAGATCTATAGCTTAGACCACTCTGTCCGGCGGTACTCTATGCACATTTCGCCTGTCTTCAGATGTCTCAGTACGCAAGCCTACGCATTGTTGTGCAGTGCATGAGCGAAATGTTTTTTCACTACCGAAACTATTCCAAGCCCATCAAAAAATCCGCAATCCCTATTCGCGGGGAGGAGACTAAACGTGAGAACAAGTGCATGCCGCTATAGTTATTGATTGTGCATAATCAGCAATGAAGCAACATGCACTTTGCCTTTCATTTAGTCTTCTCGCCACAAACAGCGTGAACTTAATAATTGGCACGAAGTTCGAATAAAGTATGCCGTAGTTTCCTTCAAACGTTGATCGTTTAAGAAACAGTTTTTTTTTTCTGAAACAGAAACAGAATTCAGAAACACTTTCAGAAATAGAATTTTAATAATTTCGCACCAAATAATTTTCCTTGGTAAAATGGGAGGGGGGGGGGGGGCGGAAGCACCCAAGTCTTTACAAGCGTATTTCATCAAGACGCTCTTGAAAGAGGAAGAGGAATCATAGTAGGCGAGGATGGTAGTGGTAGTGGTTTTATTAAAAATAATAGTAAAAAGGAAGGAAAAGATTTTTGCTAGCCCCGGCATCTGCCATCGATACTGAAGCACCTGCGCTGGGGCAGCGGAGATAAAGGATAGCAGGCAGAATGGAGAAATGAAATGAAAGAGGTGAGGGGACAGGAAGAGAGGATAGGGGAGAAGTAATATGTACAAACTATTTAGACAATAAGAAATGTGTCCAGGTTGTGCGCGTGATTAGTTCATTTTAGAGGAATTAAGAGAAGAAAAGACGCGAGCCGTCCTCAATGCTCTTCTTCGGTGATTTTACACTTCCCTTCAAAAGTGGAATCGAATCGACGGTTATCGAATTCATGTAAACATAATAGTAGCCTCGTTTACACGAATACGACAAAGTGGACTCCACTCCATTTTTTGAGGAAAGGTGCAAAGACGTCGGGGAAGAGAGTAGGGGACGAGCCACGCTTTTCCATCTCAATACGTGCTATTTCCCTCAAAAAGTGGACTGAAGTCGACTTCTGTCGCATTCATGTAAACGTGATAGCGACGCTCAGCGGAACACCCATCGCGCTAGCCCGAGCTCTCAAACGAGATCAAGCTTCCGTAATAAACTAAAACGAGAAAGACACGGAGAAGGCGGGAGATAAGAGCGGGACCCCGAAGAGAGGCACTGGAGAGGCGAATCGAGGCAGGGAGGCAAATTGGCTGGCGAAAGGCAAACTTCGACGCGTCGAGTGGAAGAAGAGCGACGGCCGCATACCGCCCGCGAGGGTCGAGGAGGCGGCGCCGTCTGTGGGAGGATTCTGTCAAGGACGTAGGGGATCAGCACGAGAGGATGAAGAGCAAAGAAAAAAGAAGAAGAAGAAAGCAGGAGACAAGAGTCGGAGGAAGACGAAGAGCCCTTGTGGTCGTCTCTCGTCTTGTTCTTGATGCCGTCAACTCGAAGCCGTCATGCGTCAGCCGTCTGCAGCGCCATGCCGCGGCCGTCGGAAAACCTGCGAGAGAGAGACAGAGAGGAAATGTTGAGCGTCGGGGACCTTAGCTACTCGGAGTGACACAAAGATAAGCAAAAAAAGAACAAAAACGAAGTCAGAAACGCAAATCGTCTCAGGAAAAGACGAGAGGAATGCAAGCCCGCGTGGCTTTCCTTGGTCCGTCTTGCTTTATAGCTGTCGGTGGTTTATACCTCTGCTTCTACAGGTTTTTTCTTTCTATGGGTATTTAGTTTTAAAGTCTTGGACAATCTCCCAATGAACGCATTGACTACCCTCAGGAAAGAAGAGGACTAACAGAACAACCTAATAAGAAGATACCGAATAAGCAAAGAACGCAATACCTTGAAGAACCTCGGAGGAAGTCACGTGTCCTCGGCTCATACGCACTCCTTCTCAACCCTCCTCCCGCGCTACACAGCTACACACAATTCGCCCTCGTACGCACGCGTACAGCCCCCCCCCCCCTTTTTCATTACTTGCCAGGAAAGCTTCGAGACCAAGCTCGGCTCACGTATAGGCCTGTGCAGGCGGTGCCTCCACGCTTGTTTTAACCTCGCCCGGTCGTCTCTCGCTTTCCTACATTTCTTTGTCCCGTTTCCCGCCTGTAGGCATTCTCCGGTTTCCAATACCTGTTTCGTAACCGGAGCGGTATATAGGAATGTGTTTGCTCTCGTCGGTCCCAAGAAACGCATATCGCGGGCGTGTGTGTGTGTGTTCAAGGTGTGTGTTTGTGTGTGCCCGGTGCGCAGAGCCGCACCGGACAGCTTCCGCCAGGGCTCGGCGTCCGCTCGTCGTCAGTCCGTCTGTCAAAGTCGGCGCAGGCCCGGCCTGTGTGTCTGTCGTTCGACGGCGCTGTTTGCTAACCCTCGCGTCGTCCCTGGGGCGGGGACCGGAGGAAAGTTTGCGCTCCGTGCAGCCCCTTGACGCCGGGGTGGTCCGCGTTCAAGTGGCTCGGAGGAAAACTGGAACACAGGAGTCCAGGATTCGGAGCGAGTGGCAGCTAAAACGAAGCAGCACGAGGCAGACTATACTCCAGCAGCTGTGCTGCTAGTACAACAGCTGGATTGGCCTCCTGCTCTTGTGTTGGGCAGAATTTGCGGCTGACTAAAGCGAACACAACAACGCGCTACAGACGATACGATAGACAAATGCTGAGTTGAAGCCTTATTGTTTGGGGTAAAATATTTCAATCAGAAAACGCTGACTGTGCCAGTAACAAGTTTATATATTGGAGTGAATCTTTTGTTGCCTCGCGCCTTTTTAGCTGACTCGCTATTACAAAACAAGTAACCCAGCATTCACTTCTGTATGCGGAACAGGGCTGCGCTTTGCATGGACAGAATTGAACCCTCTCTGAACAAGGGAAGAGTCGGGGCTAATTTATTGGTCATTCTGGAAGGAATCGCGCTAAACTTCGCGCTAATAACGCAAAGGTCGTAAGTTCGATCCATGCGCAGGGCACGTTATTTTCCTACCCCGCAGATTACTGCAGCAATACTGCGCAGAGATGAGTTTTTAAACCATATTTTTGAGAAAAGCTATTTTCTGCGTAGGCTAGGAAGCAAGAAACTATACATGCAATTTCGCAGCTTTCAAATGCTCCCTGAAATAGTTGCACGTTGTCCGGCCTGCTAGCTCAGTCGGTTAGAGCGTCGTGCTAATAACGCGAAGGTCGTAGGTTCGATCCCTGCGCAGGCCACATTTTTTCTGCTACATCGCAGTTTACTGCAGCAATACTGCGCAGAGATGAGTTTTTAAACCATATTTTTGAGAAAAGCTATTTTCTGCGTAGGCTAGGAAGCAAGAAACTATACATGCAATTTCGCAGCTTTCAAATGCTCCCTGAAATAGTTGCACGTTGTCCGGCCTGCTAGCTCAGTCGGTTAGAGCGTCGTGCTAATAACGCGAAGGTCGTAGGTTCGATCCCTGCGCAGGCCACATTTTTTCTGCTACATCGCAGTTTACTGCAGCAATACTGCGCAGAGATGAGTTTTTAAATCATATTTTTGAGAAAAGCTATTTTCTGCGTAGGCTAGGAAGCAAGAAACTATACATGCAATTTCGCAGCTTTCAAATGCTCCCTGAAATAGTTGCACGTTGTCCGGCCTGCTAGCTCAGTCGGTTAGAGCGTCGTGCTAATAACGCGAAGGTCGTAGGTTCGATCCCTGCGCAGGCCACATTTTTTCTGCTACATCGCAGTTTACTGCAGCAATACTGCGCAGAGATGAGTTTTTAAATCATATTTTTGACAAAAGCTATTTTCTGCGTAGGCTAGGAAGCAAGAAACTATACATGCAATTTCGCAGCTTTCAAATGCTCCCTGAAATAGTTGCACGTTGTCCGGCCTGCTAGCTCAGTCGGTTAGAGCGTCGTGCTAATAACGCGAAGGTCGTAGGTTCGATCCCTGCGCAGGCCACATTTTTTCTGCTACATCGCAGTTTACTGCAGCAATACTGCGCAGAGATGAGTTTTTAAATCATATTTTTGAGAAAAGCTATTTTCTGCGTAGGCTAGGAAGCAAGAAACTATACATGCAATTTCGCAGCTTTCAAATGCTCCCTGAAATAGTTGCACGTTGTCCGGCCTGCTAGCTCAGTCGGTTAGAGCGTCGTGCTAATAACGCGAAGGTCGTAGGTTCGATCCATGCGCAGGCCACATTTTTTCTGCTACATCGCAGTTTACTGCAGCAATACTGCGCAGAGATGAGTTTTTAAATCATATTTTTGACAAAAGCTATTTTCTGCGTAGGCTAGGAAGCAAGAAACTATACATGCAATTTCGCAGCTTTCAAATGCTCCCTGAAATAGTTGCACGTTGTCCGGCCTGCTAGGTCAGTCGGTTAGAGCGTCGTGCTAATAACGCGAAGGTCGTAGGTTCGATCCCTGCGCAGGCCACATTTTTTCTGCTACATCGCAGTTTACTGCAGCAATACTGCGCAGAGATGAGTTTTTAAATCATATTTTTGAGAAAAGCTATTTTCTGCGTAGGCTAGGAAGCAAGAAACTATACATGCAATTTCGCAGCTTTCAAATGCTCCCTGAAATAGTTGCACGTTGTCCGGCCTGCTAGCTCAGTCGGTTAGAGCGTCGTGCTAATAACGCGAAGGTCGTAGGTTCGATCCCTGCGCAGGCCACATTTTTTCTGCTACATCGCAGTTTACTGCAGCAATACTGCGCAGAGATGAGTTTTTAAACCATATTTTTGAGAAAAGCTATTTTCTGCGTAGGCTAGGAAGCAAGAAACTATACATGCAATTTCGCAGCTTTCAAATGCTCCCTGAAATAGTTGCACGTTGTCCGGCCTGCTAGCTCAGTCGGTTAGAGCGTCGTGCTAATAACGCGAAGGTCGTAGGTTCGATCCCTGCGCAGGCCACATTTTTTCTGCTACATCGCAGTTTACTGCAGCAATACTGCGCAGAGATGAGTTTTTAAATCATATTTTTGAGAAAAGCTATTTTCTGCGTAGGCTAGGAAGCAAGAAACTATACATGCAATTTCGCAGCTTTCAAATGCTCCCTGAAATAGTTGCACGTTGTCCGGCCTGCTAGCTCAGTCGGTTAGAGCGTCGTGCTAATAACGCGAAGGTCGTAGGTTCGATCCCTGCGCAGGCCACATTTTTTCTGCTACATCGCAGTTTACTGCAGCAATACTGCGCAGAGATGAGTTTTTAAACCATATTTTTGAGAAAAGCTATTTTCTGCGTAGGCTAGGAAGCAAGAAACTATACATGCAATTTCGCAGCTTTCAAATGCTCCCTGAAATAGTTGCACGTTGTCCGGCCTGCTAGCTCAGTCGGTTAGAGCGTCGTGCTAATAACGCGAAGGTCGTAGGTTCGATCCCTGCGCAGGCCACATTTTTTCTGCTACATCGCAGTTTACTGCAGCAATACTGCGCAGAGATGAGTTTTTAAACCATATTTTTGAGAAAAGCTATTTTCTGCGTAGGCTAGGAAGCAAGAAACTATACATGCAATTTCGCAGCTTTCAAATGCTCCCTGAAATAGTTGCACGTTGTCCGGCCTGCTAGCTCAGTCGGTTAGAGCGTCGTGCTAATAACGCGAAGGTCGTAGGTTCGATCCCTGCGCAGGCCACATTTTTTCTGCTACATCGCAGTTTACTGCAGCAATACTGCGCAGAGATGAGTTTTTAAACCATATTTTTGAGAAAAGCTATTTTCTGCGTAGGCTAGGAAGCAAGAAACTATACATGCAATTTCGCAGCTTTCAAATGCTCCCTGAAATAGTTGCACGTTGTCCGGCCTGCTAGCTCAGTCGGTTAGAGCGTCGTGCTAATAACGCGAAGGTCGTAGGTTCGATCCCTGCGCAGGCCACATTTTTTCTGCTACATCGCAGTTTACTGCAGCAATACTGCGCAGAGATGAGTTTTTAAATCATATTTTTGAGAAAAGCTATTTTCTGCGTAGGCTAGGAAGCAAGAAACTATACATGCAATTTCGCAGCTTTCAAATGCTCCCTGAAATAGTTGCACGTTGTCCGGCCTGCTAGCTCAGTCGGTTAGAGCGTCGTGCTAATAACGCGAAGGTCGTAGGTTCGATCCCTGCGCAGGCCACATTTTTTCTGCTACATCGCAGTTTACTGCAGCAATACTGCGCAGAGATGAGTTTTTAAATCATATTTTTGAGAAAAGCTATTTTCTGCGTAGGCTAGGAAGCAAGAAACTATACATGCAATTTCGCAGCTTTCAAATGCTCCCTGAAATAGTTGCACGTTGTCCGGCCTGCTAGCTCAGTCGGTTAGAGCGTCGTGCTAATAACGCGAAGGTCGTAGGTTCGATCCATGCGCAGGCCACATTTTTTCTGCTACATCGCAGTTTACTGCAGCAATACTGCGCAGAGATGAGTTTTTAAATCATATTTTTGAGAAAAGCTATTTTCTGCGTAGGCTAGGAAGCAAGAAACTATACATGCAATTTCGCAGCTTTCAAATGCTCCCTGAAATAGTTGCACGTTGTCCGGCCTGCTAGCTCAGTCGGTTAGAGCGTCGTGCTAATAACGCGAAGGTCGTAGGTTCGATCCATGCGCAGGCCACATTTTTTCTGCTACATCGCAGTTTACTGCAGCAATACTGCGCAGAGATGAGTTTTTAAATCATATTTTTGACAAAAGCTATTTTCTGCGTAGGCTAGGAAGCAAGAAACTATACATGCAATTTCGCAGCTTTCAAATGCTCCCTGAAATAGTTGCACGTTGTCCGGCCTGCTAGGTCAGTCGGTTAGAGCGTCGTGCTAATAACGCGAAGGTCGTAGGTTCGATCCCTGCGCAGGCCACATTTTTTCTGCTACATCGCAGTTTACTGCAGCAATACTGCGCAGAGATGAGTTTTTAAATCATATTTTTGAGAAAAGCTATTTTCTGCGTAGGCTAGGAAGCAAGAAACTATACATGCAATTTCGCAGCTTTCAAATGCTCCCTGAAATAGTTGCACGTTGTCCGGCCTGCTAGCTCAGTCGGTTAGAGCGTCGTGCTAATAACGCGAAGGTCGTAGGTTCGATCCCTGCGCAGGCCACATTTTTTCTGCTACATCGCAGTTTACTGCAGCAATACTGCGCAGAGATGAGTTTTTAAACCATATTTTTGAGAAAAGCTATTTTCTGCGTAGGCTAGGCAGCAAGAAACTATACATGCAATTTCGCAGCTTTAAAATGCTCCCTGAAATAGTTGCACGTTGTCCGGCCTGCTAGCTCAGTCGGTTAGAGCGTCGTGCTAATAACGCGAAGGTCGTAGGTTCGATCCCTGCGCAGGCCACATTTTTTCTGCTACATCGCAGTTTACTGCAGCAATACTGCGCAGAGATGAGTTTTTAAATCATATTTTTGAGAAAAGCTATTTTCTGCGTAGGCTAGGAAGCAAGAAACTATACATGCAATTTCGCAGCTTTCAAATGCTCCCTGAAATAGTTGCACGTTGTCCGGCCTGCTAGCTCAGTCGGTTAGAGCGTCGTGCTAATAACGCGAAGGTCGTAGGTTCGATCCCTGCGCAGGCCACATTTTTTCTGCTACATCGCAGTTTACTGCAGCAATACTGCGCAGAGATGAGTTTCTAAACCATATTTTGGAGAAAAGCTATTTTCTGCGTAGGCTAGGAAGCAAGAAACTATACATGCAATTTCGCAGCTTTCAAATGCTCCCTGAAATAGTTGCACGTCCGGCCTGCTAGCTCAGTCGGTTAGAGCGTCGTGCTAATAACGCGAAGGTCGTAGGTTCGATCCATGCGCAGGCCACATTTTTTCTGCTACATCGCAGTTTACTGCAGCAATACTGCGCAGAGATGAGTTTTTAAATCATATTTTTGACAAAAGCTATTTTCTGCGTAGGCTAGGAAACAAACTATACATGCAATTTCGCAGCGTTCTCATGCTTGCTGAAACAATGGCACGTTGCCCGGCCTGCTAGCTCAGTCGGTTAGAGCGTCGTGCTAATAACGCGAAGGTCGTAGGTTCGATCCCTGCGCAGGCCACATTTTTTCTGCTACATCGCAGTTTACTGCAGCAATACTGCGCAGAGATGAGCTTTTAAACCATATTTTTGAGAAAAGCTATTTTCTGCGTAGGCTAGGGAGCAAGAAACTATACATGCAATTTCGCAGCTTTCAAATGCTCCCTGAAATAGTTGCATGTTGTCCGGCCTGCTAGCTCAGTCGGTTAGAGCGTCGTGCTAATAACGCGAAGGTCGTAGGTTCGATCCATGCGCAGGCCACATTTTTTCTGCTACATCGCAGTTTACTGCAGCAATACTGCGCAGAGATGAGTTTTTAAATCATATTTTTGACAAAAGCTATTTTCTGCGTAGGCTAGGAAACAAACTATACATGCAATTTCGCAGCGTTCTCATGCTTGCTGAAACAATGGCACGTTGTCCGGCCTGCTAGCTCAGTCGGTTAGAGCGTCGTGCTAATAACGCGAAGGTCGTAGGTTCGATCCCTGCGCAGGCCACATTTTTTCCCTATCCCGCAGATTACTGCAGCAGTACTCCGCAGAGATGAGTGCTGAAACGATTTTTTTTCACAAAAACTACTTTCTGTGTATACCAGGAAACAAGAAACTATACATGCACTTTCGCAGCGTTCTCATGCTCCCTGAAATAGTTGCATGTTGTCCGGCCTGCTAGCTCAGTCGGTTAGAGCGTCGTGCTAATAACGCGAAGGTCGTAGGTTCGATCCCTGCGCAGGCCACATTTTTTCTGCTACATCGCAGTTTACTGCAGCAATACTGCGCAGAGATGAGCTTTTAAACCATATTTTTGACAAAAGCTATTTTCTGCGTAGGCTAGGAAGCAAGAAACTATACATGCAATTTCGCAGCTTTCAAATGCTCCCTGAAATAGTTGCACGTTGTCCGGCCTGCTAGGTCAGTCGGTTAGAGCGTCGTGCTAATAACGCGAAGGTCGTAGGTTCGATCCCTGCGCAGGCCACATTTTTTCTGCTACATCGCAGTTTACTGCAGCAATACTGCGCAGAGATGAGTTTTTAAATCATATTTTTGAGAAAAGCTATTTTCTGCGTAGGCTAGGAAGCAAGAAACTATACATGCAATTTCGCAGCTTTCAAATGCTCCCTGAAATAGTTGCACGTTGTCCGGCCTGCTAGCTCAGTCGGTTAGAGCGTCGTGCTAATAACGCGAAGGTCGTAGGTTCGATCCCTGCGCAGGCCACATTTTTTCTGCTACATCGCAGTTTACTGCAGCAATACTGCGCAGAGATGAGCTTTTAAACCATATTTTTGAGAAAAGCTATTTTCTGCGTAGGCTAGGAAGCAAGAAACTATACATGCAATTTCGCAGCTTTCAAATGCTCCCTGAAATAGTTGCACGTTGTCCGGCCTGCTAGCTCAGTCGGTTAGAGCGTCGTGCTAATAACGCGAAGGTCGTAGGTTCGATCCCTGCGCAGGCCACATTTTTTCCCTATCCCGCAGATTACTGCAGCAGTACTCCGCAGAGATGAGTGCTGAAACGACTTTTTTTCACAAAAACTACTTTCTGTGTATACCAGGAAACAAGAAACTATACATGCACTTTCGCAGCGTTCTCATGCTCCCTGAAATAGTTGCATGTTGTCCGGCCTGCTAGCTCAGTCGGTTAGAGCGTCGTGCTAATAACGCGAAGGTCGTAGGTTCGATCCCTGCGCAGGCCACATTTTTTCTGCTACATCGCAGTTTACTGCAGCAATACTGCGCAGAGATGAGCTTTTAAACCATATTTTTGAGAAAAGCTATTTTCTGCGTAGGCTAGGAAGCAAGAAACTATACATGCAATTTCGCAGCTTTCAAAAGCTCCCTGAAATAGTTGCACGTTGTCCGGCCTGCTAGCTCAGTCGGTTAGAGCGTCGTGCTAATAACGCGAAGGTCGTAGGTTCGATCCCTGCGCAGGCCACATTTTTTCTGCTACATCGCAGTTTACTGCAGCAATACTGCGCAGAGATGAGCTTTTAAACCATATTTTTGAGAAAAGCTATTTTCTGCGTAGGCTAGGCAGCAAGAAACTATACATGCAATTTCGCAGCTTTCAAATGCTCCCTGAAATAGTTGCACGTTGTCCGGCCTGCTAGCTCAGTCGGTTAGAGCGTCGTGCTAATAACGCGAAGGTCGTAGGTTCGATCCCTGCGCAGGCCACATTTTTTCTGCTACATCGCAGTTTACTGCAGCAATACTGCGCAGAGATGAGCTTTTAAACCATATTTTTGAGAAAAGCTATTTTCTGCGTAGGCTAGGAAGCAAGAAACTATACATGCAATTTCGCAGCTTTCAAATGCTCCCTGAAATAGTTGCACGTTGTCCGGCCTGCTAGCTCAGTCGGTTAGAGCGTCGTGCTAATAACGCGAAGGTCGTAGGTTCGATCCCTGCGCAGGCCACATTTTTTCCCTATCCCGCAGATTACTGCAGCAGTACTCCGCAGAGATGAGTGCTGAAACGATTTTTTTTCACAAAAACTACTTTCTGTGTATACCAGGAAACAAGAAACTATACATGCACTTTCGCAGCGTTCTCATGCTCCCTGAAATAGTTGCATGTTGTCCGGCCTGCTAGCTCAGTCGGTTAGAGCGTCGTGCTAATAACGCGAAGGTCGTAGGTTCGATCCCTGCGCAGGCCACATTTTTTCCCTATCCCGCAGATTACTGCAGCAGTACTCCGCAGAGATGAGTGCTGAAACGATTTTTTTTCACAAAAACTACTTTCTGTGTATACCAGGAAACAAGAAACTATACATGCACTTTCGCAGCGTTCTCATGCTCCCTGAAATAGTTGCATGTTGTCCGGCCTGCTAGCTCAGTCGGTTAGAGCGTCGTGCTAATAACGCGAAGGTCGTAGGTTCGATCCCTGCGCAGGCCACATTTTTTCCCTATCCCGCAGATTACTGCAGCAGTACTCCGCAGAGATGAGTGCTGAAACGATTTTTTTTCACAAAAACTACTTTCTGTGTATACCAGGAAACAAGAAACTATACATGCACTTTCGCAGCGTTCTCATGCTCCCTGAAATAGTTGCATGTTGTCCGGCCTGCCAGCTCAGTCGGTTAGAGCGTCGTGCTAATAACGCGAAGGTCGTAGGTTCGATCCCTGCGCAGGCCACATTTTTTCCCTATCCCGCAGATTACTGCAGCAGTACTCCGCAGAGATGAGTGCTGAAACGATTTTTTTTCACAAAAACTACTTTCTGTGTATACCAGGAAACAAGAAACTATACATGCACTTTCGCAGCGTTCTCATGCTCCCTGAAATAGTTGCATGTTGTCCGGCCTGCTAGCTCAGTCGGTTAGAGCGTCGTGCTAATAACGCGAAGGTCGTAGGTTCGATCCCTGCGCAGGCCACATTTTTTCCCTATCCCGCAGATTACTGCAGCAGTACTCCGCAGAGATGAGTGCTGAAACGATTTTTTTTCACAAAAACTACTTTCTGTGTATACCAGGAAACAAGAAACTATACATGCACTTTCGCAGCGTTCTCATGCTCCCTGAAATAGTTGCACGTTGTCCGGCCTGCTAGCTCAGTCGGTTAGAGCGTCGTGCTAATAACGCGAAGGTCGTAGGTTCGATCCCTGCGCAGGCCACTTTTTTTCTTCCTACCCCGCAGATTACTGCAGCAGTACTCCGCAGAGATGAGTGCTGAAACGATTTTTTTTTCACAAAAACTACTTTCTGTGTATACCAGGAAACAAGAAACTATACATGCACTTTCGCAGCGTTCTCATGCTCCCTGAAATGGTTGCATGTTGTCCGGCCTGCTAGCTCAGTCGGTTAGAGCGTCGTGCTAATAACGCGAAGGTCGTAGGTTCGATCCCTGCGCAGGCCACATTTTTTCCCTATCCCGCAGATTACTGCAGCAGTACTCCGCAGAGATGAGTGCTGAAACGATTTTTTTTCACAAAAACTACTTTCTGTGTATACCAGGAAACAAGAAACTATACATGCACTTTCGCAGCGTTCTCATGCTCCCTGAAATAGTTGCATGTTGTCCGGCCTGCTAGCTCAGTCGGTTAGAGCGTCGTGCTAATAACGCGAAGGTCGTAGGTTCGATCCCTGCGCAGGCCACATTTTTTCCCTATCCCGCAGATTACTGCAGCAGTACTCCGCAGAGATGAGTGCTGAAACGATTTTTTTTCACAAAAACTACTTTCTGTGTATACCAGGAAACAAGAAACTATACATGCACTTTCGCAGCGTTCTCATGCTCCCTGAAATAGTTGCATGTTGTCCGGCCTGCTAGCTCAGTCGGTTAGAGCGTCGTGCTAATAACGCGAAGGTCGTAGGTTCGATCCCTGCGCAGGCCACATTTTTTCCCTATCCCGCAGATTACTGCAGCAGTACTCCGCAGAGATGAGTGCTGAAACGATTTTTTTTCACAAAAACTACTTTCTGTGTATACCAGGAAACAAGAAACTATACATGCACTTTCGCAGCGTTCTCATGCTCCCTGAAATAGTTGCATGTTGTCCGGCCTGCTAGCTCAGTCGGTTAGAGCGTCGTGCTAATAACGCGAAGGTCGTAGGTTCGATCCCTGCGCAGGCCACATTTTTTCCCTATCCCGCAGATTACTGCAGCAGTACTCCGCAGAGATGAGTGCTGAAACGATTTTTTTTCACAAAAACTACTTTCTGTGTATACCAGGAAACAAGAAACTATACATGCACTTTCGCAGCGTTCTCATGCTCCCTGAAATAGTTGCACGTTGTCCGGCCTGCTAGCTCAGTCGGTTAGAGCGTCGTGCTAATAACGCGAAGGTCGTAGGTTCGATCCCTGCGCAGGCCACTTTTTTTCTTCCTACCCCGCAGATTACTGCGGCAATACTGCGCAGAGATGAGCGTTTAAGCCATATTTATGACAAAAACTATTTTCTGCGTTGACTAAGAAACAAGAAACTGTACATGCAATTTCGCAGCGTTCTCATGCTCCCTGAAAAAATGGCACGTTGTCCGGCCTGCTAGCTCAGTCGGTTAAAGCGTCGTGCTAATAACGCGAAGGTCGTAGGTTCGATCCCTGCGCAGGCCACATTTTTTCCCTATCCCGCAGATTACTGCAGCAGTACTCCGCAGAGATGAGTGCTGAAACGATTTTTTTCACAAAAACTACTTTCTGTGTATACCAGGAAACAAGAAACTATACATGCACTTTCGCAGCGTTCTCATGCTCCCTGAAATAGTTGCACGTTGTCCGGCCTGCTAGCTCAGTCGGTTAGAGCGTCGTGCTAATAACGCGAAGGTCGTAGGTTCGATCCCTGCGCAGGCCACATTTTTTCCCTATCCCGCAGATTACTGCAGCAGTACTCCGCAGAGATGAGTGCTGAAACGATTTTTTTTCACAAAAACTACTTTCTGTGTATACCAGGAAACAAGAAACTATACATGCACTTTCGCAGCGTTCTCATGCTCCCTGAAATAGTTGCACGTTGTCCGGCCTGCTAGCTCAGTCGGTTAGAGCGTCGTGCTAATAACGCGAAGGTCGTAGGTTCGATCCCTGCGCAGGCCACATTTTTTCCCTATCCCGCAGATTACTGCAGCAGTACTCCGCAGAGATGAGTGCTGAAACGATTTTTTTTCACAAAAACTACTTTCTGTGTATACCAGGAAACAAGAAACTATACATGCAATTTCGCAGCGTTCTCATGATCCCTGTAACAATGGCCCGCTGTCCGGCCTGCTAGCTCAGTCGGTTAGAGCGTCGTGCTAATAACGCGAAGGTCGTAAGTTCGATTCCTGCGCAGGCCACTTTTTTCTTCCTATCCCGCAGTTTACTGCAGCAATACTGCGCAGAGATGATTGTTTAAACCATATTTTTTCACAAAACTATTTTCTACGTTGACTAAGAAACAAGAAACTATACATGCACTTTCGCAGCGTTCTCATGCTCCCTGAAATAGTTGCATGTTGTCCGGCCTGCTAGCTCAGTAGGGATTCGACTTCCGGCCACCGAGCGTGACGGACGTGCGATGACGGGCTCCGTTGGAGCAGCTACAGCGGTCATGTCTGGCCGCGGAAACAGGGCTTTTGCCTCGGATGAAGAGTATCAGGTGATTCTGCCTACCCTTCCTACAGGACGTGTTGTGTTGAACACAGTTTATTTTGCACGCTGACGTGCGGGCCCGTCCTTATCGGGTCGAAGATTTCAGGGATGCGCTGGCTCAGCTGATGCTGCTCCCCGAGGTTATCGCCTTGGGGGCGTATCGCATGAGCCATGTATGGGCTGTTACTTTCGCGAGTGCTGAGGCGGTGACGAAAATTCTTTCTGCCGGAGACCTGAAAGTCAAGGACCGCCGCTGTCTCGTCATCGACCCGGCAAACCAGGACGTCCGCGTCAAGCTGCACTGGCTGCTGCACAACGTGCCCGACGAAGACGTGAGGGTAGCCTTTGCTCCGTACGGCAAGGTGAGCGAAGTCTCCAAGGAGCGGTGGCGCGTCCAGGGTGTCGCCAGCAAGGGGTCGACGACACGCTTGGTTTCATTGAAAATGAACCCTGGCGTAAAGCTGGAAGACCTCCCTCACGAAGTCAGGGTTGGCGGTGAGCTGGCTCTCGTGGTTGTACCGGGCAGAGCTCCGCTGTGTCTGCGCTGCCACGGTACTGGGCACATTCGCCGTGAGTGCAAGGTTCCACGATGCGGCGCCTGTCGTCGCTACGGGCACGAAGAAAGCAGCTGCGTACGCACGTACGCGAGTGCTGCCGTCCCAGTCAACACTGACATTTCGTCCGAACTTGTCATGGACGAGGCTGACGCGGAAGACGCTGCAGCAGAGGCAGGGGACAGCGTGGAGAAGGCCCCTGCTGTGCCCCCTACGGAAATATCCACAAGCGTAGAGGAGCCCAGCAGTAAGCGGCAGCAACAGGTAGCGCAGCCTGCAGAAGTCAAGGCGCCAACGGACGAAGTCTTGAGCGGTGGGGCGTCAGCTCCCGTCGTTCCCCAGCATGGTGACAGCATGGAAGTGTCACATGCATCAACCAGCAACCAAGCAGGGAAGCGACCGCACGAGCACAGTGCGAATGGAGAGCCCAAAGTGAGCGAAGGCGACGAGCCGCCGCAGAAGACTGTTGGTGTCAGGCGACCGACGTTGAAACCGCGGCCGAATGTACAGGCCGATCAACGAGCGGCGGCTAAGCCGCCGCCTTAGTTGGAGTGAGTGCCCTGTGAGTGGTTTCTGTGGGCGTGAGATGGCCTTTTTCGGTAACGGACTGCATGGGCTGATTTTCCAGTCCATACGCAAGAGGCACTTGTGCAAGAGACTTTGGATTACCGGCACCGCACCCATCGAGCACCTCAGACTAGGCAAGTCACCCGCACCGTCGCCTTGTGTCCCGAGGTATGCACCATATGGCTCCTGTACCTAAACTAGATGGCTTCTACACCTCTTAGAGCGTTGCGCATTGCAACAATTAATGTCAGGGGACTGGCTTCCAAGAAGCGTCAGTACCAGCTAAGCCGGCTGTTCGTTGATAATGACCTAGACATAATAGCCGTACAGGAGACGAAAGTCGAAAGACAGGAACAGGCGGACCTTATGGTGCAGCCTTTTACGGCACGCTACAATGTTTGTGTGTGCCATTCTTCTGGCACATCGGGCGGTTGTGCTGTATTTATTAGGAATTCTCTGGGGATTGTCGAGCAGAATTTAACTGTGTGTCAAACTGGCCGTTTGGTTGTAGTGGATTTTTTTTATTGCAATTTGCTATGGAGAGTCATATGCGTGTATGCTCCTAACAGGGAGAACGAGCGCAAGGAATTTTTTGAGCGCGTTGAACAATATGTGTGCTGTGAGCGGTTAATTGTGCTTTTGGGCGACTTTAACTGCGTTTGTAAAGCAGAGGATAGAATTACAAAAAGACTCCTTCGTGACAAAAGTGCGGAATTGTTGAATTCGATTGTGCAAGAAAATGGTTTAGATGATGTTGCTGAAGTTCTTTCGGTAGCGCCGCATTTTACTCACTTCCAGGGTGAAAGTCACGCGAGACTTGACAGAGCGTATGTGTCGCTTGATCTGATTCCTTTGTGCAATAGCTACGAGGTAAAACACATGTCTTTTACCGACCACAGCTTAGTTACGTTTACCCTGGGGAACAAAGACAAGAAATCTCGTTTCTCGTGGGACCTCTGGAAGTTTAACGCACAATTACTTGAGGATGAACGCTTTGACATTAAAGTTAATGAATGCATTAAAGCATTGCTATCAGCAGAGCCTGGGAACTGGGTAATTAGGTGGGAAGATTTCAAACAACAAGTGAAAATAAACGCGATTGAAAGGGCAAGCATCATATGCCACGATAAACGTGTTAAAGAAAAAGAACTACATTGCCAACTTGACTTGCTCGTAAGCCTGGAAAGTTCCCAGCCGGGAAGATATAAGAAAGAAATAAGAGATACAAAAAGTAAACTTGAGATTATCGAAAAAGACAAGTATACAGCTGCCATGATACGGGCCCGTGCTGAACGTCTCTGGCTTGACCAAGTACCTACTAAACGCTCGCTTAGTGACGAAAAGAAGTACGCGACTCAGAACGAAGTAAGACAAATCAGGTACAGAAACGAGGTAACGAATGATAGCAAAGTGATTCAGTTGGCGTTTGTTGAGCAGTATCGGGAATTGCTTGGGCGGCGACGGCTTGAAGAAGAGGGGTTTGCAAACACGTTCTTGTCCCGTATGCCAAAACTAGGAGACGATATAAAACAAGGGCTGGAGGTACCAATCAGCGTAAGCGAAGTGGGAAGAGCAATCGAAGAGCTGAGTGCCGGAAAATCTCCCGGTCCTGACGGCTTAGGTAGTGAATTTTATAAGAAGTTCAAAGCCGAACTCACCCAAGCTCTCCACTGCGTCTTCACCGAAATTTATGAGACAAAGAAAATGCCACCATCATTTAAAACAGCACACGTGGTTTTAATACCCAAGAGTGAGGACCAGGCTAAACTTCTGTCCGTTGGGGCTTATCGGCCGATAAGCCTAACCAACATTGACTATAAAGTGTTTATGAAGATCCTTGCCAACAGACTGCAAAAGGTCATAAAGGACCTTGTAGGGCCCCACCAAACGTGCGGTATTAAAGGTCGCACAATTGGAACAAATGTGCACATTGCCAGAACTGTTTTTGAATGCTGCGATGCCTTCGGGGGCCGAGTTGCCATGATACAGCTTGACCTTGCAAAGGCCTTCGATCGAGTGTCGCACGACATTCTTTTCGCCATTCTAGAATATGCCAACGTCGGCTCTGTGATAATACAAGGTGTACAGATGGCGTACGACAACTGTGTTACCCGAATTATAGTGAACAAACAGCTGACTGAACCTGTACCTGTGTGTTCTTCGGTCAGGCAGGGTTGCCCGCTCTCGCCTTTGCTCTTTGCGATCTACCTTGAGCCTTTTCTGTTATCACTGTTGCACAATGATGGGATCTGCGGTTTCACTCTTCTGTCGGCGCAAGTAAAAGTGCTTGCTTACGCTGATGATATTGCTGTTTTTTGCGCGGATCAAGAAAGCGTTAAAGAAGTTGTGAAAGTTGCGGGGGAATATTGCAAAAAGACTGGGTCCGAAATTAACTGGGATAAGTGCATAGGTTTTTGGCACGGTGATTGGGACAGCACACCTGCCGTGTTTGCTAACATGAAATGGAAGACCGCCCCTGCGAAGTACTTGGGGGTACCCTTGGAGCACTATAAAAGCAGTACGGAGTTGTGGGGTGAGATAACGCAGAGTGCAAGGAGAAAAGCGGATGGCTGGAAAGGACGTGACCTTTCTGTTTTCGCGCGCGCAAGTGTGTGCAATGTATTTTTAATAGCCAGAATTTGGTATATATTGCAGTTCGTGCTCATTACCCGAGCAAACCTGCAGAAGCTGCATAGAGTGTTTGCTGTCTTTATTTGGAGCTCAAATTGGGAGCGAACAAGTCGAGTTAATCTGTTCCTTCCGGTCAAAAGGGGCGGCCTTGGTCTTTCTAATTTGTTTCTGAAGCAAGTTGTCTCAAGATTTTTGTTTCTACGTGATCAAACCGATCCCTTGTTGCGCACAATGTTGCAGGTGCGCTTAGGCAACGTGTTGCCGGAATTTGTTGTGTCCAGTTACCCGGCCACGAATCGTGCTGTAACAGGTTTTTTGCGTGAAGTTGTGGCAGCCTTTCGCACTTTGAGCGCTCACTTTTCTACACAGTATCTATCTGCTGTACCCAGGAAAAAACTGTACAAAGATTTGCTAGATATATTTATACCTGCTCCCTTATACCGTTCCTTTTGCTGCGGAGGCCCAGGCAAAGATGTGTTAAAGCGAGTTAAGAAGATGCCGGTAAGACCGACTGTCAAATCCTTTTTCTTTAAACTTCATACCGGTACCCTTCCGGTGAGAACATGGCTAAACGATAAAGGCATTTTTGTGCCCTGGACCACCGACTGCATATTCTGCAAAAAACCCGAGACCATCGAACATGTGTTTATCGACTGCTGGGACCCGGTTTTCCACTGGGACATCTTGCAAAGAACATTGAAGAAAGAACTACCTGTAACTCCTTATGGCATCCGGTTTCTACCTCTAGAAAGTGAGGAGGTTCCTTACGACATGTTTATGCTACTGGGCCTCCACAGCATCTGGAAAACGAGAATGGCGGCCAGGCACGCTGACGCAAATGTGCGACCAGTGAGAGAAAACTTTATAGAAAGTGTAGTTTTCCTGAGAGATGTTCTCCGCAGTCAACCCCAGCCGCCGGACTGGGTGGCAGTTATGGATGAACTGATTAACATGAAAAAGTTTTAACCCATTGTCTCGGCCAAAGTGTGGCTAGAGATTTTTATGTATTGTTTACCGGTAATAAAGAAAAAAAACTATTTTCTGCGTTGACTAAGAAACCAGAAACTGTACATGCAATTTCGCAGCGTTCTCATGCTCCCTAAAACAATTGCACGTTGCCCGGCCTGCTAGCTCAGTCGGTTAGAGCGTCGTGCTAATAACGCGAAGGTCGTAGGTTCGATCCCTGCGCAGGCCACTTTTTTTCTTCCTACCCCGCAGATTACTGCGGCAATACTGCGCAGAAATGAGCGTTTAAACCATATTTTTGACAAAAACTATTTTCTGCGTTGACTAAGAAACAAGAAACTGTGCATGCAATTTCGCAGCGTTCTCATGCTCCCTAAAACAATTGCACGTTGCCCGGCCTGCTAGCTCAGTCGGTTAGAGCGTCGTGCTAATAACGCGAAGGTCGTAGGTTCGATCCCTGCGCAGGCCACTTTTTTTCTTCCTACCCCGCAGATTACTGCGGCAATACTGCGCAGAAATGAGCGTTTAAACCATATTTTTGACAAAAACTATTTTCTGCGTTGACTAAGAAACAAGAAACTGTGCATGCAATTTCGCAGCGTTCTCATGCTCCCTAAAACAATTGCACGTTGCCCGGCCTGCTAGCTCAGTCGGTTAGAGCGTCGTGCTAATAACGCGAAGGTCGTAGGTTCGATCCCTGCGCAGGCCACTTTTTTTTTTCTTCCTACCCCGCAGATTACTGCGGCAATACTGCGCAGAGATGAGCGTTTAAACCATATTTTTGACAAAAACTATTTTCTGCGTTGACTAAGAAACAAGAAACTGTACATGCAATTTCGCAGCGTTCTCATGCTCCCTGAAACAATGGCACGTTGTCCGGCCTGCTAGCTCAGTCGGTTAGAGCGTCGTGCTAATAACGCGAAGGTCGTAGGTTCGATCCCGGCGCAGGCCACTTTTTTTCTTCCTACCCCGCAGATTACTGCGGCAATACTGCGCAGAGATGAGCGTTTAAACCATATTTTTGACAAAAACTATTTTCTGCGTTGACTAAGAAACAAGAAACTGTACATGCAATTTCGCAGCGTTCTCATGCTCCCTAAAACAATGGCACGTTGTCCGGCCTGCTAGCTCAGTCGGTTAGAGCGTCGTGCTAATAACGCGAAGGTCGTAGGTTCGATCCCTGCGCAGGCCACTTTTTTCTTCCTACCCCGCAGATTACTGCGGCAATACTGCGCAGAGATGAGTGTTTAAACCATATTTATGACAAAAACTATTTTCTGCGTTGACTAAGAAACAAGAAACTGTACATGCAATTTCGCAGCGTTCTCATGCTCCCTGAAACAATGGCACGTTGTCCGGCCTGCTAGCTCAGTCGGTTAGAGCGTCGTGCTAATAACGCGAAGGTCGTAGGTTCGATCCCTGCGCAGGCCACTTTTTTTCTTCCTACCCCGCAGATTACTGCGGCAATACTGCGCAGAGATGAGCGTTTAAACCATATTTATGACAAAAACTATTTTCTGCGTTGACTAAGAAACAAGAAACTGTACATGCAATTTCGCAGCGTTCTCATGCTCCCTGAAACAATGGCACGTTGTCCGGCCTGCTAGCTCAGTCGGTTAGAGCGTCGTGCTAATAACGCGAAGGTCGTAGGTTCGATCCCTGCGCAGGCCACTTTTTTTCTTCCTACCCCGCAGATTACTGCGGCAATACTGCGCAGAGATGAGCGTTTAAACCATATTTATGACAAAAACTACTTTCTGCGTTGACTAAGAAACAAGAAACTGTACATGCAATTTCGCAGCGTTCTCATGCTCCCTGAAAAAATGGCACGTTGTCCGGCCTGCTAGCTCAGTCGGTTAGAGCGTCGTGCTAATAACGCGAAGGTCGTAGGTTCGATCCCTGCGCAGGCCACTTTTCTTCTTCCTACCCCGCAGATTACTGCGGCAATACTGCGCAGAGATGAGCGTTTAAACCATATTTATGACAAAAACTATTTTCTGCGTTGACTAAGAAACAAGAAACTGTACATGCAATTTCGCAGCGTTCTCATGCTCCCTGAAACAATGGCACGTTGTCCGGCCTGCTAGCTCAGTCGGTTAGAGCGTCGTGCTAATAACGCGAAGGTCGTAGGTTCGATCCCTGCGCAGGCCACTTTTTTTCTTCCTACCCCGCAGATTACTGCGGCAATACTGCGCAGAGATGAGCGTTTAAACCATATTTATGACAAAAACTATTTTCTGCGTTGACTAAGAAACAAGAAACTGTACATGCAATTTCGCAGCGTTCTCATGCTCCCTGAAACAATGGCACGTTGTCCGGCCTGCTAGCTCAGTCGGTTAAAGCGTGGTGCTAATAACGCGAAGGTCGTAGGTTCGATCCCTGCGCAGGCCACTTTTTTTCTTCCTACCCCGCAGATTACTGCGGCAATACTGCGCAGAGATGAGCGTTTAAACCATATTTATGACAAAAACTATTTTCTGCGTTGACTAAGAAACAAGAAACTGTACATGCAATTTCGCAGCGTTCTCATGCTCCCTGAAACAATGGCACGTTGTCCGGCCTGCTAGCTCAGTCGGTTAAAGCGTGGTGCTAATAACGCGAAGGTCGTAGGTTCGATCCCTGCGCAGGCCACTTTTTTTCTTCCTACCCCGCAGATTACTGCGGCAATACTGCGCAGAGATGAGCGTTGTAAACCATATTTATGACAAAAACTATTTTCTGCGTTGACTAAGAAACAAGAAACTGTACATGCAATTTCGCAGCGTTCTCATGCTCCCTGAAACAATGGCACGTTGTCCGGCCTGCTAGCTCAGTCGGTTAGAGCGTCGTGCTAATAACGCGAAGGTCGTTGGTTCGATCCCTGCGCAGGCCACTTTTTTTCTTCCTACCCCGCAGATTACTGCGGCAATACTGCGCAGAGATGAGCGTTTAAACCATATTTATGACAAAAACTATTTTCTGCGTTGACTAAGAAACAAGAAACTGTACATGCAATTTCGCAGCGTTCTCATGCTCCCTGAAACAATGGCACGTTGTCCGGCCTGCTAGCTCAGTCGGTTAAAGCGTCGTGCTAATAACGCGAAGGTCGTAGGTTCGATCCCTGCGCAGGACTCTTTTTTTCTTCCTACCCCGCAGATTACTGCGGCAATACTGCGCAGAGATGAGCGTTTAAATCATATTTATGACAAAAACTATTTTCTGCGTTGACTAAGAAACAAGAAACTGTACATGCAATTTCGCAGCGTTCTCATGCTCCCTGAAACAATGGCACGTTGTCCGGCCTGCTAGCTCAGTCGGTTAGAGCGTCGTGCTAATAACGCGAAGGTCGTTGGTTCGATCCCTGCGCAGGCCACTTTTTTTCTTCCTACCCCGCAGATTACTGCGGCAATACAGCGCAGAGATGAGCGTTTAAACCATATTTTTGACAAAAACTATTTTCTGCGTTGACTAAGAGCGTCGTGCGTTATTAGCACGACGCTCTAACCGACTGAGCTAGCAGGCCGCGCAACGTGCCGTTGTTACAGGGAGCATGAGAACGCTGCGAAAGTGCATGTATAGTTTCTTGTTTCCTGGTCTACGCAGAAAGTAGTTTTCGTGAAAAAAAAATCGTGTAAACACTCATCTCTGCGGGGTAGGGGAAAAAATGGCCTGCGCAGGGATCGAACCTACGACCTTCGCGTTATTAGCACGATGCTCTAACCGACAGAGCTAGCAGGCCAGGCAACGTGCCATTGTTTCAGCAAGCATGAGAACGCTGCGAGTTTATTGTTTCCTGGTCTACGCAGAAAATCGTTTTTGTGAAAAAAATGGACCCGCCGCGGTGGCTCAGTGGTTAGGGCGCTCGGCTACTGATCCGGAGTTCCCGGGCTCGAACCCGACCGCGGCGACTGCGTTTTCATGGAAGCAAAACGCTAAGGCGCCCGTGTGCTGTGTGATGTCAGTGCACATTAAAGATCCCCAGGTGGTCGAAATTATTCCGGAAACCTCCACTACGGCACCTCTTTCTCTCTTCTTTCACTCCCTCATTTATCCCTTCCCTTACGGCGCGGTTCAGGTGTCCAACGATATATGAGACAGATACGGCGCCAGTTCCTTTCCCGGAAAACCAATGATTATTATCATGAAAAAAATATGGTTTAAACACTCATCTCTGCAGTAATCTGCGGGGTAGAAAAAAATATGTGGCCTGCGCAGGGATCGAACCTACGACCTTCGCGTTATTAGCACGACGCTCTAACCGACTGAGCTAGCAGGCCGGGCAACGTGCCATTGTTTCAGGGAGCATGAGAACGCTGCGAAATTGCATGTACAGTTTCTTGTTTCTTAGTCAACGCAGAAAATAGTTTTTGTCAAAAATATGGTTTAAACGCTCATCTCTGCGCTGTATTGCCGCAGTAATCTGCGGGGTAGGAAGAAACAAAGTGGCCTGCGCAGGGATCGAACCTACGACCTTCGCGTTATTAGCACGACGCTTTAACCGACTGAGCTAGCAGGCCGGACAACGTGCCATTTTTTCAGGGAGCATGAGAACGCTGCGAAATTGCATGTACAGTTTCTTGTTGCTTAGTCAACGCAGAAAATAGTTTTTGTCAAAAATATGGTTTAAACGCTCATCTCTGCGCTGTATTGCCGCAGTAATCTGCGGGGTAGGAAGAAACAAAGTGGCCTGCGCAGGGATCGAACCTACGACCTTCGCGTTATTAGCACGACGCTCTAACCGACTGAGCTAGCAGGCCGGGCAACGTGCCATTGTTTCAGGGAGCATGAGAACGCTGCGAAATTGCATGTACAGTTTCTTGTTGCTTAGTCAACGCAGAAAATAGTTTTTGTCATAAATATGGTTTAAACGCTCATCTCTGCGCAGTATTGCCGCAGTAATCTGCGGGGTAGGAAGAAAAAAAGTGGCCTGCGCAGGGATCGAACCTACGACCTTCGCGTTATTAGCACGACGCTTTAACCGACTGAGCTAGCAGGCCGGACAACGTGCCATTTTTTCAGGGAGCATGAGAACGCTGCGAAATTGCATGTACAGTTTCTTGTTTCTTAGTCAACGCAGAAAATAGTTTTTGTCATAAATATGGTTTAAACGCTCATCTCTGCGCAGTATTGCCGCAGTAATCTGCGGGGTAGGAAGAAAAAAAGTGGCCTGCGCAGGGATCGAACCTACGACCTTCGCGTTATTAGCACGACGCTCTAACCGACTGAGCTAGCAGGCCGGGCAACGTGCCATTGTTTCAGGGAGCATGAGAACGCTGCGAAATTGCATGTACAGTTTCTTGTTGCTTTGTCAACGCAGAAAATAGTTTTTGTCATATATATGGTTTAAACGCTCATCTCTGCGCAGTATTGCCGCAGTAATCTGCGGGGTAGGAAGAAAAAAGTGGCCTGCGCAGGGATCGAACCTACGACCTTCGCGTTATTAGCACGACGCTCTAATCGACTGAGCTAGCAGGCCGGGCAACGTGCCATTGTTTTAGGGAGCATGAGAACGCGGCCAAATTGCATGTACACTTTCTTGTTTCTTAGTCAACGCAGAAAATAGTTTTTGTCATAAATATGGTTTAAACGCTCATCTCTGCGCAGTATTGCCGCAGTAATCTGCGGGGTAGGAAGAAAAAAAGTGGCCTGCGCAGGGATCGAACCTACGACCTTCGCGTTATTAGCACGACGCTCTAACCGACTGAGCTAGAAGGCCGGGCAACGTGCCATTGTTTCAGGGAGCATGAGAACGCTGCGAAATTGCATGTACAGTTTCTTGTTTCTTAGTCAACGCAGAAAATAGTTTTTGTCATAAATATGGTTTAAACGCTCATCTCTGCGCAGTATTGCCGCAGTAATCTGCGGGGTAGGAAGAAAAAAAGTGGCCTGCGCAGGGATCGAACCTACGACCTTCGCGTTATTAGCACGACGCTCTAACCGACTGAGCTAGCAGGCCGGACAATGTGCAATTGTTTTAGGGAGCATGAGAACGCTGCGAAATTGCATGTACAGTTTCTTGTTTCTGAGTCAACACAGAAAATAGTTTTTGTCAAAAATATGGTTTAAACGCTCATCTCTGCGCTGTATTGCCGCAGTAATCTGTGGGGTAGGAAGAAAAAAAGTGGCCTGCGCAGGGATCGAACCTACGACCTTCGCGTTATTAGCACGACGCTCTAACCGACTGAGCTAGCAGGCCGGGCAACGTGCAATTGTTTCAGGGAGCATGAGAACGCTGCGAAATTGCATGTACAGTTTCTTGTTTCTTAGTCAACGCAGAAAATAGTTTTTGTCATAAATATGGTTTAAACGCTCATCTCTGCGCAGTATTGCCGCAGTAATCTGCGGGGTAGGAAGAAAAAAAGTGGCCTGCGCAGGGATCGAACCTACGACCTTCGCGTTATTAGCACGACGCTCTAATCGACTGAGCTAGCAGGCCGGGCAACGTGCAATTGTTTCAGGGAGCATGAGAACGCTGCGAAATTGCATGTACAGTTTCTTGTTTCTTAGTCAACGCAGAAAATAGTTTTTGTCATAAATATGGTTTTAAACGCTCATCTCTGCGCAGTATTGCCGCAGTAATCTGCGGGGTAGGAAGAAGAAAAGTGGCCTGCGCAGGGATCGAACCTACGACCTTCGCGTTATTAGCACGACGCTCTAATCGACTGAGCTAGCAGGCCGGGCAACGTGCAATTGTTTCAGGGAGCAAGAGAACGCTGCGAAATTGCATGTACAGTTTCTTGTTTCTTAGTCAACGCAGAAAATAGTTTTTGTCATAAATATGGTTTAAACGCTCATCTCTGCGCAGTATTGCCGCAGTAATCTTTGGGGTAGGAAGAAAAAAAGTGGCCTGCGCAGGGATCGAACCTACGACCTTCGCGTTATTAGCACGACGCTCTAACCGACTGAGCTAGCAGGCCGGGCAACGTGCAATTGTTTCAGGGAGCATGAGAACGCTGCGAAATTGCATGTACAGTTTCTTGTTTCTTAGTCAACGCAGAAAATAGTTTTTGTCATAAATATGGTTTAAACGCTCATCTCTGCGCAGTATTGCCGCAGTAATCTGCGGGGTAGGAAGAAAAAAAGTGGCCTGCGCAGGGATCGAACCTACGACCTTCGCGTTATTAGCACGACGCTCTAATCGACTGAGCTAGCAGGCCGGTCAACGTGCCATTGTTTTAGGGAGCATGAGAACGCGGCGAAATTGCATGTACAGTTTCTTGTTTCTTAGTCAACGCAGAAAATAGTTTTTGTCATAAATATGGTTTAAACGCTCATCTCTGCGCAGTATTGCCGCAGTAATCTGCGGGGTAGGAAGAAAAAAAGTGGCCTGCGCAGGGATCGAACCTACGACCTTCGCGTTATTAGCACGACGCTCTAACCGACTGAGCTAGCAGGCCGGGCAACGTGCCATTGTTTCAGGGAGCATGAGAACGCTGCGAAATTGCATGTACAGTTTCTTGTTTCTTAGTCAACGCAGAAAATAGTTTTTGTCATAAATATGGTTTAAACGCTCATCTCTGCGCAGTATTGCCGCAGTAATCTGCGGGGTAGGAAGAAAAAAAGTGGCCTGCGCAGGGATCGAACCTACGACCTTCGCGTTATTAGCACGACGCTCTAATCGACTGAGCTAGCAGGCCGGTCAACGTGCCATTGTTTTAGGGAGCATGAGAACGCGGCGAAATTGCATGTACAGTTTCTTGTTTCTTAGTCAACGCAGAAAATAGTTTTTGTCATAAATATGGTTTAAACGCTCATCTCTGCGCAGTATTGCCGCAGTAATCTGCGGGGTAGGAAGAAAAAAAGTGGCCTGCGCAGGGATCGAACCTACGACCTTCGCGTTATTAGCACGACGCTCTAATCGACTGAGCTAGCAGGCCGGTCAACGTGCCATTGTTTTAGGGAGCATGAGAACGCGGCGAAATTGCATGTACAGTTTCTTGTTTCTTAGTCAACGCAGAAAATAGTTTTTGTCATAAATATGGTTTAAACGCTCATCTCTGCGCAGTATTGCCGCAGTAATCTGCGGGGTAGGAAGAAAAAAAGTGGCCTGCGCAGGGATCGAACCTACGACCTTCGCGTTATTAGCACGACGCTCTAACCGACTGAGCTAGCAGGCCGGGCAACGTGCCATTGTTTCAGGGAGCATGAGAACGCTGCGAAATTGCATGTACAGTTTCTTGTTTCTTAGTCAACGCAGAAAATAGTTTTTGTCAAAAATATGGTTTAAACGCTCATCTCTGCGCAGTATTGCCGCAGTAATCTGCGGGGTAGGAAGAAAAAAAGTGGCCTGCGCAGGGATCGAACCTACGACCTTCGCGTTATTAGCACGACGCTCTAACCGACTGAGCTAGCAGGCCGGGCAACGTGCAATTGTTTCAGGGAGCATGAGAACGCTGCGAAATTGCATGTACAGTTTCTTGTTTCTTAGTCAACGCAGAAAATAGTTTTTGTCATAAATATGGTTTAAACGCTCATCTCTCCGCAGTATTGCCGCAGTAATCTGCGGGGTAGGAAGAAAAAAAGTGGCCTGCGCAGGGATCGAACCTACGACCTTCGCGTTATTAGCACGACGCTCTAATCGACTGAGCTAGCAGGCCGGGCAACGTGCAATTGTTTCAGGGAGCATGAGAACGCTGCGAAATTGCATGTACAGTTTCTTGTTTCTTAGTCAACGCAGAAAATAGTTTTTGTCATAAATATGGTTTAAACGCTCATCTCTGCGCAGTATTGCCGCAGTAATCTGCGGGGTAGGAAGAAGAAAAGTGGCCTGCGCAGGGATCGAACCTACGACCTTCGCGTTATTAGCACGACGCTCTAATCGACTGAGCTAGCAGGCCGGGCAACGTGCAATTGTTTCAGGGAGCATGAGAACGCTGCGAAATTGCATGTACAGTTTCTTGTTTCTTAGTCAACGCAGAAAATAGTTTTTGTCATAAATATGGTTTAAACGCTCATCTCTGCGCAGTATTGCAGCAGTAATCTTTGGGGTAGGAAGAAAAAAAGTGGCCTGCGCAGGGATCGAACCTACGACCTTCGCGTTATTAGCACGACGCTCTAACCGACTGAGCTAGCAGGCCGGGCAACGTGCAATTGTTTCAGGGAGCATGAGAACGCTGCGAAATTGCATGTACAGTTTCTTGTTTCTTAGTCAACGCAGAAAATAGTTTTTGTCATAAATATGGTTTAAACGCTCATCTCTGCGCAGTATTGCCGCAGTAATCTGCGGGGTAGGAAGAAAAAAAGTGGCCTGCGCAGGGATCGAACCTACGACCTTCGCGTTATTAGCACGACGCTCTAATCGACTGAGCTAGCAGGCCGGGCAACGTGCCATTGTTTTAGGGAGCATGAGAACGCGGCGAAATTGCATGTACAGTTTCTTGTTTCTTAGTCAACGCAGAAAATAGTTTTTGTCATAAATATGGTTTAAACGCTCATCTCTGCGCAGTATTGCCGCAGTAATCTGCGGGGTAGGAAGAAAAAAAGTGGCCTGCGCAGGGATCGAACCCACGACCTTCGCGTTATTAGCACGACGCTCTAACCGACTGAGCTAGCAGGCCGGGCAACGTGCCATTGTTTCAGGGAGCATGAGAACGCTGCGAAATTGCATGTACAGTTTCTTGTTTCTTAGTCAACGCAGAAAATAGTTTTTGTCAAAAATATGGTTTAAACGCTCATCTCTGCGCAGTATTGCCGCAGTAATCTGCGGGGTAGGAAGAAAAAAAGTGGCCTGCGCAGGGATCGAACCTACGACCTTCACGTTATTACCACGACGCTCTAACCGACTGAGCTAGCAGGCCGGACAACGTGCCATTGTTTCAGGGAGCATGAGAACGCTGCGAAATTGCATGTACAGTTTCTTGTTTCTTAGTCAACGCAGAAAATAGTTTTTGTCATAAATATGGTTTAAACGCTCATCTCTGCGCAGTATTGCCGCAGTAATCTGCGGGGTAGGAAGAAAAAAAGTGGCCTGCGCAGGGATCGAACCTACGACCTTCGCGTTATTAGCACGACGCTCTAACCGACTGAGCTAGCAGGCCGGACAACGTGCCATTGTTTCAGGGAGCATGAGAACGCTGCGAAATTGCATGTACAGTTTCTTGTTTCTTAGTCAACGCAGAAAATAGTTTTTGTCATAAATATGGTTTAAACGCTCATCTCTGCGCAGTATTGCCGCAGTAATCTGCGGGGTAGGAAGAAAAAAAGTGGCCTGCGCAGGGATCGAACCTACGACCTTCGCGTTATTAGCACGACGCTCTAACCGACTGAGCTAGCAGGCCGGACAACGTGCCATTGTTTCAGGGAGCATGAGAACGCTGCGAAATTGCATGTACAGTTTCTTGTTTCTTAGTCAACGCAGAAAATAGTTTTTGTCATAAATATGGTTTAAACGCTCATCTCTGCGCAGTACTGCCGCAGTAATCTGCGGGTTAGGAAGAAAAAAGTGGCCTGCGCAGGGATCGAACCTACGACCTTCGCGTTATTAGCACGACGCTCTAACCGACTGAGCTAGCAGGCCGGACAACGTGCCATTTTTTCAGGGAGCATGAGAACGCTGCGAAATTGCATGTACAGTTTCTTGTTTCTTAGTCAACGCAGAAAATAGTTTTTGTCATAAATATGGTTTAAACGCTCATCTCTGCGCAGTATTGCCGCAGTAATCTGCGGGGTAGGAAGAAAAAAAGTGGCCTGCGCAGGGATCGAACCTACGACCTTCGCGTTATTAGCACGACGCTTTAACCGACTGAGCTAGCAGGCCGGACAACGTGCCATTTTTTCAGGGAGCATGAGAACGCTGCGAAATTGCATGTACAGTTTCTTGTTTCTTAGTCAACGCAGAAAATAGTTTTTGTAATAAATATGGTTTAAACGCTCATCTCTGCGCAGTATTGCCGCAGTAATCTGCGGGGTAGGAAGAAAAAAAGTGGCCTGCGCAGGGATCGAACCTACGACCTCCGCGTTATTAGCACGACGCTCTAACCGACTGAGCTAGCAGGCCGGACAACGTGCCATTTTTTCAGGGAGCATGAGAAGGCTGCGAAATTGCATGTACAGTTTCTTGTTTCTTAGTCAACGCAGAAAATAGTTTTTGTCATAAATATGGTTTAAACGCTCATCTCTGCGCAGTATTGCCGCAGTAATCTGCGGGGTAGGAAGAAAAAAAGTGGCCTGCGCAGGGATCGAACCTACGACCTTCGCGTTATAACCACGACGCTCTAATCGACTGAGCTAGCAGGCCGGGCAACGTGCCATTGTTTTAGGGAGCATGAGAACGCGGCGAAATTGCATGTACAGTTTCTTGTTTCTTAGTCAACGCAGAAAATAGTTTTTGTCATAAATATGGTTTAAACGCTCATCTCTGCGCAGTATTGCCGCAGTAATCTGCGGGGTAGGAAGAAAAAAAGTGGCCTGCGCAGGGATCGAACCTACGACCTTCGCGTTATTAGCACGACGCTCTAACCGACTGAGCTAGCAGGCCGGGCAACGTGCCATTGTTTCAGGGAGCATGAGAACGCTGCGAAATTGCATGTACAGTTTCTTGTTTCTTAGTCAACGCAGAAAATAGTTTTTGTCAAAAATATGGTTTAAACGCTCATCTCTGCGCAGTATTGCCGCAGTAATCTGCGGGGTAGGAAGAAAAAAAGTGGCCTGCGCAGGGATCGAACCTACGACCTTCACGTTATTAGCACGACGCTCTAACCGACTGAGCTAGCAGGCCGGACAACGTGCCATTGTTTCAGGGAGCATGAGAACGCTGCGAAATTGCATGTACAGTTTCTTGTTTCTTAGTCAACGCAGAAAATAGTTTTTGTCATAAATATGGTTTAAACGCTCATCTCTGCGCAGTATTGCCGCAGTAATCTGCGGGGTAGGAAGAAAAAAAGTGGCCTGCGCAGGGATCGAACCTACGACCTTCGCGTTATTAGCACGACGCTCTAACCGACTGAGCTAGCAGGCCGGACAACGTGCCATTGTTTCAGGGAGCATGAGAACGCTGCGAAATTGCATGTACAGTTTCTTGTTTCTTAGTCAACGCAGAAAATAGTTTTTGTCATAAATATGGTTTAAACGCTCATCTCTGCGCAGTATTGCCGCAGTAATCTGCGGGGTAGGAAGAAAAAAAGTGGCCTGCGCAGGGATTGAACCTACGACCTTCGCGTTATTAGCACGACGCTTTAACCGACTGAGCTAGCAGGCCGGACAACGTGCCATTTTTTCAGGGAGCATGAGAACGCTGCGAAATTGCATGTACAGTTTCTTGTTTCTTAGTCAACGCAGAAAATAGTTTTTGTCATAAATATGGTTTAAACGCTCATCTCTGCGCAGTATTGCCGCAGTAATCTGCGGGGTAGGAAGAAAAAAAGTGGCCTGCGCAGGGATCGAACCTACGACCTTCGCGTTATTAGCACGACGCTTTATCCGACTGAGCTAACAGGCCGGACAACGTGCCATTTTTTCAGGGAGCATGAGAACGCTGCGAAATTGCATGTACAGTTTCTTGTTTCTTAGTCAACGCAGAAAATAGTTTTTGTAATAAATATGGTTTAAACGCTCATCTCTGCGCAGTATTGCCGCAGTAATCTGCGGGGTAGGAAGAAAAAAAGTGGCCTGCGCAGGGATCGAACCTACGACCTTCGCGTTATTAGCACGACGCTCTAACCGACTGAGCTAGCAGGCCGGACAACGTGCCATTGTTTCAGGGAGCATGAGAACGCTGCAAAATTGCATGTACAGTTTCTTGTTTCTTAGTCAACGCAGAAAATAGTTTTTGTCATAAATATGGTTTAAACGCTCATCTCTGCGCAGTATTGCCGCAGTAATCTGCGGGTTAGGAAGAAAAAAAGTGGCCTGCGCAGGGATCGAACCTACGACCTTCGCGTTATTAGCACGACGCTCTAACCGACTGAGCTAGCAGGCCGGACAACGTGCCATTTTTTCAGGGAGCATGAGAACGCTGCGAAATTGCATGTACAGTTTCTTGTTTCTTAGTCAACGCAGAAAATAGTTTTTGTCATAAATATGGTTTAAACGCTCATCTCTGCGCAGTATTGCCGCAGTAATCTGCGGGGTAGGAAGAAAAAAGTGGCCTGCGCAGGGATCGAACCTACGACCTTCGCGTTATTAGCACGACGCTTTAACCGACTGAGCTAGCAGGCCGGACAACGTGCCATTTTTTAGGGAGCATGAGAACGCTGCGAAATTGCATGTACAGTTTCTTGTTTCTTAGTCAACGCAGAAAATAGTTTTTGTAATAAATATGGTTTAAACGCTCATCTCTGCGCAGTATTGCCGCAGTAATCTGCGGGGTAGGAAGAAAAAAAGTGGCCTGCGCAGGGATCGAACCTACGACCTCCGCGTTATTAGCACGACGCTCTAACCGACTGAGCTAGCAGGCCGGACAACGTGCCATTTTTTCAGGGAGCATGAGAAGGCTGCGAAATTGCATGTACAGTTTCTTGTTTCTTAGTCAACGCAGAAAATAGTTTTTGTCATAAATATGGTTTAAACGCTCATCTCTGCGCAGTATTGCCGCAGTAATCTGCGGGGGTAGGAAGAAAAAAAGTGGCCTGCGCAGGGATCGAACCTACGACCTTCGCGTTATTAGCACGACGCTCTAACCGACTGAGCTAGCAGGCCGGACAACGTGCCATTTTTTCAGGGAGCATGAGAACGCTGCGAAATTGCATGTACAGTTTCTTGTTTCTTAGTCAACGCAGAAAATAGTTTTTGTCATAAATATGGCTTAAACGCTCATCTCTGCGCAGTATTGCCGCAGTAATCTGCGGGGTAGGAAGAAAAAAAGTGGCCTGCGCAGGGATCGAACCTACGACCTTCGCGTTATTAGCACGACGCTCTAACCGACTGAGCTAGCAGGCCGGACAACGTGCCATTTTTTCAGGGAGCATGAGAACGCTGCGAAATTGCATGTACAGTTTCTTGTTTCTTAGTCAACGCAGAAAATAGTTTTTGTCATAAATATGGCTTAAACGCTCATCTCTGCGCAGTATTGCCGCAGTAATCTGCGGGGTAGGAAGAAAAAAAGTGGCCTGCGCAGGGATCGAACCTACGACCTTCGCGTTATTAGCACGACGCTTTAACCGACTGAGCTAGCAGGCCGGACAACGTGCCATTGTTCCAGGGAGCATGAGAACGCTGCGAAATTGCATGTACAGTTTCTTGTTTCTTAGTCAACGCAGAAAATAGTTTTTGTCATAAATATGGTTTAAACGCTCATCTCTGCGCAGTATTGCCGCAGTAATCTGCGGGGTAGGAAGAAAAAAAGTGGCCTGCGCAGGGATCGAACCTACGACCTTCGCGTTATTAGCACGACGCTCTAACCGACTGAGCTAGCAGGCCGGACAACGTGCCATTTTTTCAGGGAGCATGAGAACGCTGCGAAATTGCATGTACAGTTTCTTGTTTCTTAGTCAACGCAGAAAATAGTTTTTGTCATAAATATGGCTTAAACGCTCATCTCTGCGCAGTATTGCCGCAGTAATCTGCGGGGTAGGAAGAAAAAAAGTGGCCTGCGCAGGGATCGAACCTACGACCTTCGCGTTATTAGCACGACGCTCTAACCGACTGAGCTAGCAGGCCGGACAACGTGCCATTGTTCCAGGGAGCATGAGAACGCTGCGAAATTGCATGTACAGTTTCTTGTTTCTTAGTCAACGCAGAAAATAGTTTTTGTCATAAATATGGTTTAAACGCTCATCTCTGCGCAGTATTGCCGCAGTAATCTGCGGGGTAGGAAGAAAAAAAGTGGCCTGCGCAGGGATCGAACCTACGACCTTCGCGTTATTAGCACGACGCTCTAACCGACTGAGCTAGCAGGCCGGGCAACGTGCCATTGTTTCAGGGAGCATGAGAACGCTGCGAAATTGCATGTACAGTTTCTTGTTTCTTAGTCAACGCAGAAAATAGTTTTTGTCAAAAATATGGTTTAAACGCTCATCTCTGCGCAGTATTGCCGCAGTAATCTGCGGGGTAGGAAGAAACAAAGTGGCCTGCGCAGGGATCGAACCTACGACCTTCGCGTTATTAGCACGACGCTTTAACCGACTGAGCTAGCAGGCCGGGCAACGTGCCATTGTTTCAGGGAGCATGAGAACGCTGCGAAATTGCATGTACAGTTTCTTGTTTCTTAGTCAACGCAGAAAATAGTTTTTGTCAAAAATATGGTTTAAACGCTCATCTCTGCGCTGTATTGCCGCAGTAATCTGCGGGGTAGGAAGAAACAAAGTGGCCTGCGCAGGGATCGAACCTACGACCTTCGCGTTATTAGCACGACGCTTTAACCGACTGAGCTAGCAGGCCGGACAACGTGCCATTTTTTTCAGGGAGCATGAGAACGCTGCGAAATTGCATGTACAGTTTCTTGGTGCTTAGTCAACGCAGAAAATAGTTTTTGTCAAAAATATGGTTTAAACGCTCATCTCTGCGCTGTATTGCCGCAGTAATCTGCGGGGTAGGAAGAAACAAAGAGGCCTGCGCAGGGATCGAACCTACGACCTTCGCGTTATTAGCACGACGCTCTAACCGACTGAGCTAGCAGGCCGGGCAACGTGCCATTGTTTCAGGGAGCATGAGAACGCTGCGAAATTGCATGTACAGTTTCTTGTTGCTTAGTCAACGCAGAAAATAGTTTTTGTCATAAATATGGTTTAAACGCTCATCTCTGCGCAGTATTGCCGCAGTAATCTGCGGGGTAGGAAGAAAAAAAGTGGCCTGCGCAGGGATCGAACCTACGACCTTCGCGTTATTAGCACGACGCTTTAACCGACTGAGCTAGCAGGCCGGACAACGTGCCATTTTTTCAGGGAGCATGAGAACGCTGCGAAATTGCATGTACAGTTTCTTGTTTCTTAGTCAACGCAGAAAATAGTTTTTGTCATAAATATGGTTTAAACGCTCATCTCTGCGCAGTATTGCCGCAGTAATCTGCGGGGTAGGAAGAAAAAAAGTGGCCTGCGCAGGGATCGAACCTACGACCTTCGCGTTATTAGCACGACGCTCTACCCGACTGAGCTAGCAGGCCGGGCAACGTGCCATTGTTTCAGGGAGCATGAGAACGCTGCGAAATTGCATGTACAGTTTCTTGTTGCTTTGTCAACGCAGAAAATAGTTTTTGTCATAAATATGGCTTAAACGCTCATCTCTGCGCAGTATTGCCGCAGTAATCTGCGGGGTAGGAAGAAAAAAAGTGGCCTGCGCAGGGATCGAACCTACGACCTTCGCGTTATTAGCACGACGCTCTAATCGACTGAGCTAGCAGGCCGGGCAACGTGCCATTGTTTTAGGGAGCATGAGAACGCGGCCAAATTGCATGTACAGTTTCTTGTTTCTTAGTCAACGCAGAAAATAGTTTTTGTCATAAATATGGTTTAAACGCTCATCTCTGCGCAGTATTGCCGCAGTAATCTGCGGGGTAGGAAGAAAAAAAGTGGCCTGCGCAGGGATCGAACCTACGACCTTCGCGTTATTAGCACGACGCTCTAACCGACTGAGCTAGAAGGCCGGGCAACGTGCCATTGTTTCAGGGAGCATGAGAACGCTGCGAAATTGCATGTACAGTTTCTTGTTTCTTAGTCAACGCAGAAAATAGTTTTTGTCATAAATATGGTTTAAACGCTCATCTCTGCGCAGTATTGCCGCAGTAATCTGCGGGGTAGGAAGAAAAAAAGTGGCCTGCGCAGGGATCGAACCTACGACCTTCGCGTTATTAGCACGACGCTCTAACCGACTGAGCTAGCAGGCCGGACAATGTGCAATTGTTTTAGGGAGCATGAGAACGCTGCGAAATTGCATGTACAGTTTCTTGTTTCTGAGTCAACACAGAAAATAGTTTTTGTCAAAAATATGGTTTAAACGCTCATCTCTGCGCTGTATTGCCGCAGTAATCTGTGGGGTAGGAAGAAAAAAAGTGGCCTGCGCAAGGGTTCGAACCTACGACCTTCGCGTTATTAGCACGACGCTCTAACCGACTGAGCTAGCAGGCCGGGCAACGTGCAATTGTTTCAGGGAGCATGAGAACGCTGCGAAATTGCATCTACAGTTTCTTGTTTCTTAGTCAACGCAGAAAATAGTTTTTGTCATAAATATGGTTTAAACGCTCATCTCTGCGCAGTATTGCCGCAGTAATCTGCGGGGTAGGAAGAAAAAAAGTGGCCTGCGCAGGGATCGAACCTACGACCTTCGCGTTATTAGCACGACGCTCTAACCGACTGAGCTAGCAGGCCGGACAATGTGCAATTGTTTTAGGGAGCATGAGAACGCTGCGAAATTGCATGTACAGTTTCTTGTTTCTGAGTCAACACAGAAAATAGTTTTTGTCAAAAATATGGTTTAAACGCTCATCTCTGCGCTGTATTGCCGCAGTAATCTGTCGGGTAGGAAGAAAAAAAGTGGCCTGCGCAGGGATCGAACCTACGACCTTCGCGTTATTAGCACGACGCTCTAACAGACTGAGCTAGCCAGGCCGGGCAACGTGCAATTGTTTCAGGGAGCATGAGAACGCTGCGAAATTGCATGTACAGTTTCTTGTTTCTTAGTCAACGCAGAAAATAGTTTTTGTCATAAATATGGTTTAAACGCTCATCTCTGCGCAGTATTGCCGCAGTAATCTGCGGGGTAGGAAGAAAAAAAGTGGCCTGCGCAGGGATCGACCTACGACCTTCGCGTTATTAGCACGACGCTCTAATCGACTGAGCTAGCAGGCCGGGACAGTGCAATTGTTTCAGGGAGCATGAGAACGCTGCGAAATTGCATGTACAGTTTCTTGTTTCTTAGTCAACGCAGAAAAATAGTTTTTTGTCATAAATATGGTTTAAACGCTCATCTATGCGCAGTATTGCCGCAGTAATCTGCGGGGTAGGAAGAAGAAAAGTGGCCTGCGCAGGGATCGAACCTACGACCTTCGCGTTATTAGCACGACGCTCTAATCGACTGAGCTAGCAGGCCGGGCAACGTGCAATTGTTTCAGGGAGCATGAGAACGCTGCGAAATTGCATGTACAGTTTCTTGTTTCTTAGTCAACGCAGAAAATAGTTTTTGTCATAAATATGGTTTAAACGCTCATCTCTGCGCAGTATTGCCGCAGTAATCTGCGGGGTAGGAAGAAAAAAAGTGGCCTGCGCAGGGATCGAACCTACGACCTTCGCGTTATTAGCACGACGCTCTAACCGACTGAGCTAGCAGGCCGGGCAACGTGCCATTGTTTCAGGGAGCATGAGAACGCTGCGAAATTGCATGTACAGTTTCTTGTTTCTGAGTCAACACAGAAAATAGTTTTTGTCAAAAATATGGTTTAAACGCTCATCTCTGCGCAGTATTGCCGCAGTAATCTGCGGGGTAGGAAGAAAAAAAGTTGCCTGCGCAGGGATCGAACCTACGACCTTCACGTTATTAGCACGACGCTCTAACCGACTGAGCTAGCAGGCCGGACAACGTGCCATTGTTTCAGGGAGCATGAGAACGCTGCGAAATTGCATGTACAGTTTCTTGTTTCTTAGTCAACGCAGAAAATAGTTTTTGTCATAAATATGGTTTAAACGCTCATCTCTGCGCAGTATTGCCGCAGTAATCTGCGGGGTAGGAAGAAAAAAAGTGGCCTGCGCAGGGATCGAACCTACGACCTTCGCGTTATTAGCACGACGCTCTAACCGACTGAGCTAGCAGGCCGGACAACGTGCCATTGTTTCAGGGAGCATGAGAACGCTGCGAAATTGCATGTACAGTTTCTTGTTTCTTAGTCAACGCAGAAAATAGTTTTTGTCATAAATATGGTTTAAACGCTCATCTCTGCGCAGTATTGCCGCAGTAATCTGCGGAGGTAGGAAGAAAAAAAGTGGCCTGCGCAGGGATTGAACCTACGACCTTCGCGTTATTAGCACGACGCTTTAACCGACTGAGCTAGCAGGCCGGACAACGTGCCATTTTTTCAGGGAGCATGAGAACGCTGCGAAATTGCATGTACAGTTTCTTGTTTCTTAGTCAACGCAGAAAATAGTTTTTGTCATAAATATGGTTTAAACGCTCATCTCTGCGCAGTATTGCCGCAGTAATCTGCGGGGTAGGAAGAAAAAAAGTGGCCTGCGCAGGGATCGAACCTAGGACCTTCGCGTTATTAGCACGACGCTTTATCCGACTGAGCTAACAGGCCGGACAACGTGCCATTTTTTCAGGGAGCATGAGAACGCTGCGAAATTGCATGTACAGTTTCTTGTTTCTTAGTCAACGCAGAAAATAGTTTTTGTAATAAATATGGTTTAAACGCTCATCTCTGCGCAGTATTGCCGCAGTAATCTGCGGGGTAGTAAGAAAAAAAGTGGCCTGCGCAGGGATCGAACCTACGACCTTCGCGTTATTAGCACGACGCTCTAACCGACTGAGCTAGCAGGCCGGACAACGTGCCATTTTTTCAGGGAGCATTGAGAACGCTGCGAAATTGCATGTACAGTTTCTTGTTTCTTAGTCAACGCAGAAAATAGGTTTTTGTAATAAATATGGTTTTAAACGCTCATCTCTGCGCAGTATTGCCGCAGTAATCTGCGGGGTAGGAAGAAAAAAAGTGGCCTGCGCAGGGGATCGAACCTACGACCTTCGCGTTATTAGCACGACGCTCTAACCGACTGAGCTAGCAGGCCGGACAACGTGCCATTGTTTCAGGGAGCATGAGAACGCTGCGAAATTGCATGTACAGTTTCTTGTTTCTTAGTCAACGCAGAAAATAGTTTTTGTCATAAATATGGTTTAAACGCTCATCTCTGCGCAGTATTGCCGCAGTAATCTGCGGGTTAGGAAGAAAAAAAGTGGCCTGCGCAGGGATCGAACCTACGACCTTCGCGTTATTAGCACGACGCTCTAACCGACTGAGCTAGCAGGCCGGACAACGTGCCATTTTTTCAGGGAGCATGAGAACGCTGCGAAATTGCATGTACAGTTTCTTGTTTCTTAGTCAACGCAGAAAATAGTTTTTGTCATAAATATGGCTTAAACGCTCATCTCTGCGCAGTATTGCCGCAGTAATCTGCGGGGTAGGAAGAAAAAAAGTGGCCTGCGCAGGGATCGAACCTACGACCTTCGCGTTATTAGCACGACGCTTTAACCGACTGAGCTAGCAGGCCGGACAACGTGCCATTGTTCCAGGGAGCATGAGAACGCTGCGAAATTGCATGTACAGTTTCTTGTTTCTTAGTCAACGCAGAAAATAGTTTTTGTCATAAATATGGTTTAAACGCTCATCTCTGCGCAGTATTGCCGCAGTAATCTGCGGGGTAGGAAGAAAAAAAGTGGCCTGCGCAGGGATCGAACCTACGACCTTCGCGTTATTAGCACGACGCTCTAACCGACTGAGCTAGCAGGCCGGACAACGTGCCATTTTTTCAGGGAGCATGAGAACGCTGCGAAATTGCATGTACAGTTTCTTGTTTCTTAGTGAACGCAGAAAATAGTTTTTGTCATAAATATGGCTTAAACGCTCATCTCTGCGCAGTATTGCCGCAGTAATCTGCGGGGTAGGAAGAAAAAAAGTGGCCTGCGCAGGGATCGAACCTACGACCTTCGCGTTATTAGCACGACGCTCTAACCGACTGAGCTAGCAGGCCGGACAACGTGCCATTGTTCCAGGGAGCATGAGAACGCTGCGAAATTGCATGTACAGTTTCTTGTTTCTTAGTCAACGCAGAAAATAGTTTTTGTCATAAATATGGTTTAAACGCTCATCTCTGCGCAGTATTGCCGCAGTAATCTGCGGGGTAGGAAGAAAAAAAGTGGCCTGCGCAGGGATCGAACCTACGACCTTCGCGTTATTAGCACGACGCTCTAACCGACTGAGCTAGCAGGCCGGGCAACGTGCCATTGTTTCAGGGAGCATGAGAACGCTGCGAAATTGCATGTACAGTTTCTTGTTTCTTAGTCAACGCAGAAAATAGTTTTTGCCAAAAATATGGTTTAAACGCTCATCTCTGCGCTGTATTGCCGCAGTAATCTGCGGGGTAGGAAGAAACAAAGTGGCCTGCGCAGGGATCGAACCTACGACCTTCGCGTTATTAGTACGACGCTTTAACCGACTGAGCTAGCAGGCCGGGCAACGTGCCATTGTTTCAGGGAGCATGAGAACGCTGCGAAATTGCATGTACAGTTTCTTGTTTCTTAGTCAACGCAGAAAATAGTTTTTGTCAAAAATATGGTTTAAACGCTCATCTCTGCGCTGTATTGCCGCAGTAATCTGCGGGGTAGGAAGAAACAAAGTGGCCTGCGCAGGGATCGAACCTACGACCTTCGCGTTATTAGCACGACGCTTTAACCGACTGAGCTAGCAGGCCGGACAACGTGCCATTTTTTCAGGGAGCATGAGAACGCTGCGAAATTGCATGTACAGTTTCTTGTTGCTTAGTCAACGCAGAAAATAGTTTTTGTCAAAAATATGGTTTAAACGCTCATCTCTGCGCTGTATTGCCGCAGTAATCTGCGGGGTAGGAAGAAACAAAGTGGCCTGCGCAGGGATCGAACATACGACCTTCGCGTTATTAGCACGACGCTCTAACCGACTGAGCTAGCAGGCCGGGCAACGTGCCATTGTTTCAGGGAGCATGAGAACGCTGCGAAATTGCATGTACAGTTTCTTGTTGCTTAGTCAACGCAGAAAATAGTTTTTGTCATAAATATGGTTTAAACGCTCATCTCTGCGCAGTATTGCCGCAGTAATCTGCGGGGTAGGAAGAAAAAAAGTGGCCTGCGCAGGGATCGAACCTACGACCTTCGCGTTATTAGCACGACGCTTTAACCGACTGAGCTAGCAGGCCGGACAACGTGCCATTTTTTCAGGGAGCATGAGAACGCTGCGAAATTGCATGTACAGTTTCTTGTTTCTTAGTCAACGCAGAAAATAGTTTTTGTCATAAATATGGTTTAAACGCTCATCTCTGCGCAGTATTGCCGCAGTAATCTGCGGGGTAGGAAGAAAAAAAGTGGCCTGCGCAGGGATCGAACCTACGACCTTAGCGTTATTAGCACGACGCTCTAACCGACTGAGCTAGCAGGCCGGGCAACGTGCCATTGTTTCAGGGAGCATGAGAACGCTGCGAAATTGCATGTACAGTTTCTTGTTTCTGAGTCAACACAGAAAATAGTTTTTGTCAAAAATATGGTTTAAACGCTCATCTCTGCGCTGTATTGCCGCAGTAATCTGTGGGGTAGGAAGAAAAAAAGTGGCCTGCGCAGGGATCGAACCTACGACCTTCGCGTTATTAGCACGACGCTCTAACCGACTGAGCTAGCAGGCCGGGCAACGTGCAATTGTTTCAGGGAGCATGAGAACGCTGCGAAATTGCATGTACAGTTTATTGTTTCTTAGTCAACGCAGAAAATAGTTTTTGTCATAAATATGGTTTAAACGCTCATCTCTGCGCAGTATTGCCGCAGTAATCTGCGGGGTAGGAAGAAAAAAAGTGGCCTGCGCAGGGATCGAACCTACGACCTTCGCGTTATTAGCACGACGCTCTAACCGACTGAGCTAGCAGGCCGGACAATGTGCAATTGTTTTAGGGAGCATGAGAACGCTGCGAAATTGCATGTACAGTTTCTTGTTTCTGAGTCAACACAGAAAATAGTTTTTGTTAAAAATATGGTTTAAACGCTCATCTCTGCGCTGTATTGCCGCAGTAATCTGTGGGGTAGGAAGAAAAAAAGTGGCCTGCGCAGGGATCGAACCTACGACCTTCGCGTTATTAGCACGACGCTCTAACCGACTGAGCTAGCAGGCCGGGCAACGTGCAATTGTTTCAGGGAGCATGAGAACGCTGCGAAATTGCATGTACAGTTTCTTGTTTCTTAGTCAACGCAGAAAATAGTTTTTGTCATAAATATGGTTTAAACGCTCATCTCTGCGCAGTATTGCCGCAGTAATCTGCGGGGTAGGAAGAAAAAAAGTGGCCTGCGCAGGGATCGAACCTACGACCTTCGCGTTATTAGCACGACGCTCTAATCGACTGAGCTAGCAGGCCGGGCAACGTGCAATTGTTTCAGGGAGCATGAGAACGCTGCGAAATTGCATGTACAGTTTCTTGTTTCTTAGTCAACGCAGAAAATAGTTTTTGTCATAAGTATGGTTTAAACGCTCATCTCTGCGCAGTATTGCCGCAGTAATCTGCGGGGTAGGAAGAAGAAAAGTGGCCTGCGCAGGGATCGAACCTACGACCTTCGCGTTATTAGCACGACGCTCTAATCGACTGAGCTAGCAGGCCGGGCAACGTGCAATTGTTTCAGGGAGCATGAGAACGCTGCGAAATTGCATGTACAGTTTCTTGTTTCTTAGTCAACGCAGAAAATAGTTTTTGTCATAAATATGGTTTAAACGCTCATCTCTGCGCAGTATTGCCGCAGTAATCTGCGGGGTAGGAAGAAAAAAAGTGGCCTGCGCAGGGATTCGAACCTACGACCTTCGCGTTATTAGCACGACGCTCTAACCGACTGAGCTAGCAGGCCGGGCAACGTGCCATTGTTTCAGGGAGCATGAGAACGCTGCGAAATTGCATGTACAGTTTCTTGTTTCTGAGTCAACACAGAAAATAGTTTTTGTCAAAAATATGGTTTAAACGCTCATCTCTGCGCTGTATTGCCGCAGTAATCTGTGGGGTAGGAAGAAAAAAAGTGGCCTGCGCAGGGATCGAACCTACGACCTTCGCGTTATTAGCACGACGCTCTAACCGACTGAGCTAGCAGGCCGGGCAACGTGCAATTGTTTCAGGGAGCATGAGAACGCTGCGAAATTGCATGTACAGTTTATTGTTTCTTAGTCAACGCAGAAAATAGTTTTTGTCATAAATATGGTTTAAACGCTCATCTCTGCGCAGTATTGCCGCAGTAATCTGCGGGGTAGGAAGAAAAAAAGTGGCCTGCGCAGGGATCGAACCTACGACCTTCGCGTTATTAGCACGACGCTCTAACCGACTGAGCTAGCAGGCCGGACAATGTGCAATTGTTTTAGGGAGCATGAGAACGCTGCGAAATTGCATGTACAGTTTCTTGTTTCTGAGTCAACACAGAAAATAGTTTTTGTCAAAAATATGGTTTAAACGCTCATCTCTGCGCTGTATTGCCGCAGTAATCTGTGGGGTAGGAAGAAAAAAAGTGGCCTGCGCAGGGATCGAACCTACGACCTTCGCGTTATTAGCACGACGCTCTAACCGACTGAGCTAGCAGGCCGGGCAACGTGCAATTGTTTCAGGGAGCATGAGAACGCTGCGAAATTGCATGTACAGTTTCTTGTTTCTTAGTCAACGCAGAAAATAGTTTTTGTCATAAATATGGTTTAAACGCTCATCTCTGCGCAGTATTGCCGCAGTAATCTGCGGGGTAGGAAGAAAAAAAGTGGCCTGCGCAGGGATCGAACCTACGACCTTCGCGTTATTAGCACGACGCTCTAATCGACTGAGCTAGCAGGCCGGGCAACGTGCAATTGTTTCAGGGAGCATGAGAACGCTGCGAAATTGCATGTACAGTTTCTTGTTTCTTAGTCAACGCAGAAAATAGTTTTTGTCATAAATATGGTTTAAACGCTCATCTCTGCGCAGTATTGCCGCAGTAATCTGCGGGGTAGGAAGAAGAAAAGTGGCCTGCGCAGGGATCGAACCTACGACCTTCGCGTTATTAGCACGACGCTCTAATCGACTGAGCTAGCAGGCCGGGCAACGTGCAATTGTTTCAGGGAGCATGAGAACGCTGCGAAATTGCATGTACAGTTTCTTGTTTCTTAGTCAACGCAGAAAATAGTTTTTGTCATAAATATGGTTTAAACGCTCATCTCTGCGCAGTATTGCCGCAGTAATCTGCGGGGTAGGAAGAAAAAAAGTGGCCTGCGCAGGGATCGAACCTACGACCTTCGCGTTATTAGCACGACGCTCTAACCGACTGAGCTAGCAGGCCGGGCAACGTGCAATTGTTTCAGGGAGCATGAGAACGCTGCGAAATTGCATGTACAGTTTCTTGTTTCTTAGTCAACGCAGAAAATAGTTTTTGTCATAAATATGGTTTAAACGCTCATCTCTGCGCAGTATTGCCGCAGTAATCTGCGGGGTAGGAAGAAAAAAAGTGGCCTGCGCAGGGATCGAACCTACGACCTTCGCGTTATTAGCACGACGCTCTAATCGACTGAGCTAGCAGGCCGGGCAACGTGCCATTGTATTAGGGAGCATGAGAACGCGGCGAAATTGCATGTACAGTTTCTTGTTTCTTAGTCAACGCAGAAAATAGTTTTTGTAATAAATATGGTTTAAACGCTCATCTCTGCGCAGTATTGCCGCAGTAATCTGCGGGGTAGGAAGAAAAAAAGTGGCCTGCGCAGGGATCGAACCTACGACCTCCGCGTTATTAGCACGACGCTCTAACCGACTGAGCTAGCAGGCCGGTTAAGACGCAGGCTTTTCAATGAGCATGAGTTCGCTGCGAAATTGCATGCATAGTTTCTTGCTTCTTTGTCTTTGCGGAAGATTGTTCTTAAGAGCGTTAGCTCTTAATTACTACTTACGCTTGGCAAGGACGCGTCTGTCTGCAATGAAGGTCAAATGGACCAAAACAGTTACCACGTGACCACACTATCTCACATACCAACAGCGGGCGGGTAGCGCCTCACTTGATTCCTATACTTTCGATCCGTTATATGTGTGCCAATATACCGGCCATGAAAGTGGGACCCTCCTTCTCCTCCTCCAGGGACCACCATTTGCATAAAACTTGGGGGCCACCCGTTTGGCACACAATAATCGAAGTGGTGTCAAATGACTTGATATGTTCCTAAGGATAAAATTCCTAATTCATATGAAGCACTAAACATGTGTGGGATTCGCACCAACGACCTCTCCACCTTCAAACCGGGCATTCCGAGGACCTTCGGACGGCCATTACGGCCGCACCGTTTGTCGGAGGTGGTTCAGGATGGTGTCTAATGATTTCTCGTGTTGTCATTCACACGTTTATGAGATTTATTAAGTGATTTAATTATGAAATACACCGGATATAGCGAAGGTGGCTGTAAATCGCAATAGTAGTACAAAATCCACGGGGTAGATGGCGCTGCTGTATCTTAGAAAGGACTTGATACTTTTCTGTAAAGGGCTTCACCCTTCAGTGGAAAGCAGCGGGGCTGATTTATACAAGGCATTGGGGTTTAAGGACAGTGAAGGGAAAGTAGATTTTAAGCGGGTAGAAATAACCAAGCGATGGTTATCTGATTGGTGGCTAAAATAAAGAGTAAAATTTCATAAGTCATGGCTAGGTGGCTTGAGCCACCGCCCGATTTAAAGGGTTCAGCCGCATCCATCCATCCATCCATCCATCCATCCATCCATCCATCCATCCATCCATCCATCCATCCATCCATCCATCCATCCATCCATCAATCAATCAATCAATCAATCAATCAATCAATCAATCAATCAATCAATCAATCAATCAATCAATCAATCAATCAATCAATCCATTCATCCATTCAAGGATGTTTGCAGAAAGGAAACAACCGTGGATGTTGGATTTGGTCTTCTCCACTTTAGAGAGCCAAAGAGCCCTCGTCGCTAGGGCGCGAGCTGCCTCGGAAGCCACAGGGGTCCCGGATTAGGGACCTCTCCTAGAATTTGTAACGGTCTCGCATTTAAGGCCAGTCCCCACTCTCTCCTCTAAATGTCCCTTAATAAATGGTTTCCATCACTCCCAACACCTTCTCTACGTTTGCTGAACACACCGATGCAAACACTTGAAGCTCCCGTACCTAATGCTTCTAAGTCGAACACTGAGGCAGTGTTGGCGGAGAATTTTTTGTTCAGGAAGATGGTTTAAATACTCATCTCTGCGGAGTATTGCTGCAGTACGCCACAGCTATAGAAGTGCCTCGAGGAAGCACGGGAACTACAGCTTCAATGAAGCATGAAATAATCGGAGCCGCTCTCACGATCAAAAAAAGCTGCAAGTTCTGGTCATGCTTTCTGTCTTTCTTTTAATAGAACGGCTGAGCATAGCCTAATTAAAAGCCAGGAAAAGTGTTGGCGTAAAAACGGAGAAGAATAGAAACAAAAACCCAAAATGGAGACAACTGAAATGAACTAGTATATAATCAAGCTAGCTAGGACGCAGAGGGCAATCGCGATTGTGGTAGATACATAGGCACAGAGAAAAACAGAAGCGCTAGGGGGAAAAGAAGCGAACGAGGGCGGGAGGATGGCTATAGAGGGCGCTGTTGTACCGTTTATTGCCACACACGAGCTCGAGCGAGCGGGCGCAGTCTACGAGGGACCTCGGTTTGGAAATTAAGCGGTTGTTTGTCCATGAGTAATACGGCGCCCACCCTTCCCCTCGCAGGCTCCACTTCCCCGAGCACTCCCCTCCTACACTCGCTGGGCTTCTCTTCACCGCGCTCTGCGACAAGCGAGGACGGAGAACAGCGTTAAGGGGCGGCAGGCAGCAGAAACAGCTGCAGAAGCAAAGCGCGGGACATCATCGCCGTCCGGATCCCTCGTGTGAGCACCCCCCCCCCCCCCCTCCAACAACCACCGCTATGCCCACCCCGGGAAGAGCAAACGGCGGGCCCTCGTCGGTCCGCGCGCTCCCTCTAACGCCGCCGCCCCAGAGGAGCCGGCGCCATGCGCCCCTTGTTCGTTGCCCGGCTGTCAGCGTCACGTGATGTCATCCCAGCCAGCGCCAAACCTCGCTCCCCCTCCTCCCCCTTCTCTTTCCGCACTCACGCACAACTCGGCCGTCCTTCCTCCGCCCGCTTTCTTCATCCGTCCAGCTTCCGGCCCCAAGCCGAGAAAGCTCGCGCAACGCGAGAGGCGCGAGAGAAGAGATGAGGATGACGGGCAGAGAGGGCGGCTTTTCCGCCATGCCCGGAAGCTATACGGGCGGCCCACCCTCTCGCTATACGCCGCTACGGCGAGAGGTCTGCGCGAAGCCGCACCTTCTACTTCCATTTCGCGATGGTGAAAGGGGGGCGCTGGGAGACATTTGTTTGAACTGGGATTTGTAGCAGTGACGGCGCCGGCAGGCACGATGCATGGTGGAAGGTGCAACTTGGGGGGGCTTGGAGCGTCTGCGTGTGCGCATGGAGGAAAGCTGCTGGGGTGGGGGATGTACGAACGACACCGAGGGATAGAGTGGCGCTGCGCATGCGGCTCAGGAAGAGCTCGTCTTCTCACTGGAAGCGGCATCGGTCGCGGCGTCGAAAAAGCACTGCACACTTTGCGCGAACCTGACGCAGGCGCTCTCAGCGCAGCGCGCAGTCGTCGGTTAAGTCAGGATATATAGGCCTCTTCCGAACCCTCGGCACCAAAAACCTTCTCTGCCACACCCTTTCTGTACTCCCGATCACCGCTTTCTATCGTCTTTTTTTCTTCACCGAAGAAAATCCGGTGCCTGCTTCCAGCTTGCTAACCCGTGAGCGCTGGCGCGAGAAGGGAGCGAGGCCAGTGCGCCGGGAACGCTGAAAGCGGCGGGACCGCCGGCGACAAAGGTTGTTGTAGTACGCGACGCTCGGCGACGCCGCCAGAGGGGGATCCGAAGCGCGGGAACGCCGGCGTCAAGCAACGACCGACGGACTCTCCTCTGTTGACTCGACAAATTTGGAGGGGAAAAGACCGCCGCCGCCGCTGCCTGCCGGCCCTGCCGCGCCTGTACCCAATTCCACCCTTCGCCGTGCCCTCCTATCCGGCGCTGCCTTTAGCGCTGGCTGCGAGGCGCAGCCTCGAGGCCTAATTGAAGCCCCCGTGCGAGGTGGAATGAGGCCAGCGCGGCACTCTCCGCTCGGGGAACGAGCAAGTCGACCAGAGCGAGTATAACACCGCACAGTAGGAGTGCCGCTGCGCATATCTTCATTTAAACATTCCATATGAGTCGCTGGTATGGAATTACGGGAATATTGAGTCCATAAGATGTGGAAAAATACATGAATAATAATAATTGGTTTTTGGTGGAAAGGAAATGGCGCAGTATCTGTCTCATATATCGTTGGACACCTGAACCGCGCCGTAAGGGAAGGGATAAAGGAGGGAGTGAAAGAAGAAAGGAAGAGAGAGGTGCCGTAGTGGAGGGCTCCGGAATAATTTCGACCACCTGGGGATCTTTAACGTGCACTGACATCGCACAGCACACGGGCGCCTTAGCGTTTTTCCTCCATAAAAACGCAGCCGCCGCGGTCGGGTTCGAACCCGGGAACTCCGGATCAGTAGTCGAGCGCCCTAACCACTGAACCACCGCGGCGGGGCGGAAAAATACATGGAAATTCATCTTTTCTGTACGTAGCTTATAAGCATTCCACATAACGTCTATGCGATTTCCATATAGTGTGCATAACATAATATGGAGTCCGTACGTTTCCACACGTGCTTTCTATATAGTCCATATCGACCCCATAAGCTCCATACAGTATCCACATAATTCATATGGAAATGTTATGGAATTATAAGGGTCGTCATATGGAAACTTTCACCAGAGTAGCGTTGACGCGCAGCTCAAACCACAGACCCCCCCCCCCCCCCCCCGCTCTTTATTCTTAAATTAGAAATGCATTGATTTTAACGCACCGAAATTTGAGCCCACACAGAAGACCTCACTTGGATAACCGACCAAGTGCAAACTTGACTGAAAAGAGTAAACAGCACCCAGGCCATGCCTTAGACAGCGCACACAGTACACATGGCTACGTGTGTAGTGTACACTGCATATACATGGGCCCGCAGTTAGGAGCAGATGTTATGCATGTGATCCAAAAGGTTAGATGAAGAGGAAGATGAAAAGAAAAAAAGTAGCAGACGAAGAAGACAGCCTCAATAGAATACACGGACTTCTATGGGAACTCCCGTAAGAAGAAGAGCGGAGCAAAGAGGCGGTAATCCATCACCAAAAGCTGGCGTGACGGGTAATGTTGAGAAATGATCTCTATAAAGCAATCTCTATAAAGTTCCATGCTGAAATGAAATTAAGAGGTAAACTATAAGCGTTCGTTTTCATATTGCTCGTACCTGTACAATGCTCGTCAATTTTGTAAAGCGTGCTCGAGCTCGAGCGCGCAGAAAACTAAGCGGTATTTGGTAGTGTTTGACTCGCACGATGGGTGGGCTGCTGACGTACGTGCGATTTGTGTACGTCTATCTGAGTGAGTCCATGTGAAAGCGATTTATCTACAATCTATACAGGTGTGACAAGGCGTCGCTTTGTTCGTCGCTGCAGCCTTCTGCGCAAGACTGACGTCATCTATACAAGCACACATCGTGCATGAATCGTGCCGATCCGTCATAATGAGGAAGACAAGTTTAGACAGGTCTAGGCAGAGAGAGGTGTCAAAATGCTTAACTGATCCACTTTGGTTACCCGCCGCGGTGGCTCAGTGGTTAGGGCGCTCGGCTGCTGATCCGGAGTTCCCGGGTTCGAGCCCGACCGCGGTGGCTGCGTCTTTATGGAGGCAAAGCGCTAAGGCGCCCGTGTGCTAGCTGTGCTATGTCAGCGCACGTTAAAGATACCCAGTTGGTCGAAATTATTCCGGAGCACTCCACTACGGCACCTCTTTCTTCCTTTCTTCTTTCACTCCCTCCTTATCCTTTCCATTACGGAGTGGTTAACGTGTCCAACGATATATGAGACAAATACTGCGCCATTTCCTTTCCAAAAAACCAATTAAAAATTAAAATCCACTTTGGTTATGGCGCTCGGCTACTGATCCGGAGTTCCCGGGTTCGAACCCGACCTCGGCGGCTGCGTTTTTATGGAGGCAAAACGCTAAGGCGCCAGTGTGCTGTGCGACGTCAGTGCACGTTAAAGATCCCCAGGTGGTCGAAATTATTCCGGAGCCCTCCACTACGGCACCCTCACTCCCTCCTTTATCCCTTCCCTTACGGCATGGTTCAGGTGTCCGCCGATATGTGAGAGAGAGATACTGTGCCATTTCCTCTCCCCAAAAACCAATTTTCATTTTCATCCACCTCCCCAGCACTAAAAGAACAAGAAGCGAATATTGGAGGCTGACTGTAAGCAACTCGAATGAAACAACTAGACCAAATTTAGACGTACTCAAGAGACCCTCACAGAGAAGCACAGACAGAGGAGGAGAGGGAGAGACGGGAAAGAGAGTGAGAAGGAAAAGAAAGCAAGAAATTCGATCCACTCTGATCTCGTTATCAGCGCCAAGAACTGCCCCGAAACACATGAGTGTATAGTACGTACACAACACACGCACTCACAGTGTGTGCCTGGGACATATATATCTCGGGGGTTGTATACACACGAGGTACACGAACATATAACGCGTGTCCACTGCTGTAAACAAAGACCCGCTCTCCACCGCGGCGGCTTGTCCGGCGCGGCAAGCTCGTGAAACCGCCGCCAACACCACCTCTCGGCGAAGGTGCCAAACACCCATAAAGAGGGAAAGGACGTATACGTGTTTGTACGAACGCCTCTGGTCATGAAAAAGACGCTCGGAAGAGATTCGTTCAGTTTATAGAGCGAGTGTAAAGAACAAAGAAGTCGAGAAAGAGCGAAAGAAATCGGAAATATATACTACAAAATGTTTAGTATGTAATATATGAGAGAGAAGAGGGGGAGAGAGGTCGACCGACGCGCAGCGCCGGCGTTATGATCCTTCTGACCAATATTGACTTCGGAAAACACTGGAGGCAAAAAAAAAAAAAAAGCGCTTCGCTGCCTTCGAGAGCACGGCGATGGCGAGAGACTACAGCGCCACCGCCACACCGTGCGCGAATCTCGAACCCCGGCCGTCGAAGCCGCGGGCGCGGCCGGGCCGGGGGTCTCTCGTTTTCGCCAGACAAACCTCAAATATTTGTTTCCGACAATGTGTGTACGCCGCGCACGCGCGCACATACGCAGAAAAAGGCGCTGTGCGCGCGGACACCGCAGACTGCGAAAAGAAGAGGGAGCTCTTCTACGAGCTATCTATCTAGGCACACTCGGGAAAAGTGTAGTACGAACGTGTGTGCGTATCTATACACACGAGTATAGACAGATAACTCTGAAACAGATAGACGCGATTCCTACTAGAGTACACACACACTCACGCACACACACAGACGCTGCAAGCAACAGGCGCGCTTCATGGGACGGCGCGTTTGGAGAAAACGGTATAGGAAAAGAAAGGGAATTTATTTATGCGACGACGAGCCTCAAAGAGAGACGCTTCCGAGCGCTTTGCCTGTGTGCATGTATATACACTCGCTGTACACATTCGGCGCCGCTCGCAGGCTGTCTCTCTCTCTCTCATTTGTAAGCGAGTGCTCAGTCACAAAGATTCGCCCCACGAATAAGAGCGGTTGCGCGCGCCCCCTGGCTGCGGTGTCTCGTTTAACGAGAGACGGCTTCTCTCTCGCTTCCATCGCGCTCATCTCTCTATGTGTCTCGTGCGTGCGTGGAGCTGATCGCTCGCGAATCGAGAAAGCTTGTATGTCTACAAACATTTGCGTTTGCCGCTTGCCGCCGCGTGTGTACGCATTAAACACAGCGAAGGGCCAGATTACGAGGCTGCATTATTTGATCGCAAAACATCGATTGGAATACGGGAATAGCTATCGGGGCTTTAAAAACGCCCAGTTCCGGCGCTGTTTTAAATGTGTACACAGGCGCCGACGAAGCAAGCTGGACGGAAAAGCCGGCACTTTACATTTAGGCTCAATTAGTGTCCATAAGATATTTTGTACGCATGTATATTCAGGAGGCTCCTGAAGGTTGAAAGTTGACACATGTGGTTCAACATGTTCAGTACAACAACAAATACGCAGAGGAGCGCTTGTACACTGCAGCTACAAGAAAAACACTACTCTGAGCGCTTTGACTGCGTGTGCGGTATCTCTGCGAGAAAATAATAATAACACAATAGTAATAACAAGAGAGACTTCTCCAATCGCTTATTAATAGCACGAAGCTTCGTTTATCACGAAAACTAGCATGATATGAGTACAGGTGTAGGCTGAAGCTTGCATAGAACCCCCCTCTTACGTTAGATGACGCAGAGCGATCGTAGCGGCTGTGGTGTTCTGTTACTGAGCTCGAGGTATCGGGTTCGATTCCCTGGTAGGCGACAATATTTCAACAGAAGCGAAATCCAAAGACGAACCTGTACTCACATTTCAGTACCGTTCATAAAAAAAACAATTGTCAAAATTAATCCTAAGCTCTCCACTAAGGCGTAAAAAGCTTCGTACTCTCTTGCTCGGCATTTGTACTTGAAAATTCCTGGATTAATAGGACCACCCCAGCAGAACCTGTCCTTCAGGTAGAGTATTCGAACGCTTCTAAGGGCATTTGTTTCAATATTCAAAGCCTTGCCCCTGAACAAGCCAAGCTTCTTTGGGAGACTGAATCAACCTGCAAATAGAACCTCCGTCACATATCACACTAGAAATAATATTATTAATGACAAAAAACTCTTCGGTTATCCTCACTGCCGTGACAGAGCACTGGACATGCCGGCCGTGTCACCGGTTTCTTCAGTCCGAAATGACACCAGGACAGAGTTTGTTCGGTCTAGGGGCGTTATCCGACTCAGCTGACATCTAGTGTCGCCATCTGTGAGGGAAAACGTGCTGATAAAAAGGTGGGTAGAAATAATAATATAAAAAAAGGAGTTACTAAACAAGAACCTTAGCTCTGTCCCCAACAGCCGGGCTCCGTCAATAAACGCGCGCTGGGCAAACGCGCACGTTCCTCCGTCTTTGGACCAGCGCAGACACAAGAAGAAGCCAACTGCAGACCGGCGCAGATTCGCCACTCGCGTGGATATACACGTATACCGCAGACAACGGGTGGCCCGGCGGGCGAAGCTGAATCCTAAAAGGGCTCGCGGCGCGTGACAGCAAATATAGACGCATTCCCAGCTCCCGCACAAGAAGACAGCTCTCGGACGACGACGAAGAAGAAGGGACAGGGATGTGAGTACACCGGTGGAAGAAGAAGAGTGGAAAGTCAAACGTCGCCGCACAGGTGGCGCTCGAGACGTGACTTTGGAGGACGCATTCCGTTTACTTCGGTGCGCTTCCTCGCGAAGGAGGGCGAACGAGGGACTTATACCCGTATTCTGTCCGCTCTTTCCAGTCGTAAGCTCTTCCCCTCTCCTACATTTCCCTTTCCCTCAGGCTCTTGGCTTCTTACCGCTTTCTCCAGGCCACAACAAAAGGGCCCGCGCGGTGGTCGCACGTGCGCTTTGTGGCCGCCTTTGTGGCCTGAACAGAGACCACCCCGAAACCATTTGCTGTTTAAACTTCACACGACGGGGGTATAGGAGGCTGAGTGACCCAAAAGTGGTGGGCGGTTGGCGCAGAACGAAGGAAGGCTCGGGGGCAAGAGGGGAAGGGTCAGGGCCGTCTGCCATTTAGCACCTCTCCCCCACTTTCATGGCTTTTTTTTTATTTCGAGTTCACGGCACAGTAGGGCCGCGTCTGTGAAGCCCACGAGCGAGAGACTTCAAACTCACGCGAGTGAGCCATAGGGCTAGAGTACGAGAGTACGAGGCGCGAGGGTTGTCGGGGTGGCCGGGGTACAGGCAGACCTTGCGTCGACAACGGCTCGATCGTCCGCCTTTTTCTAAAAGCAGCATCGGACGACAGCTCGCGCGGTGTGTGCACAGCGAAAATCCCCGCTTCCCATAGAGGCCTCACGAGTCGTCTGCTCGACTCGGCTTGGCTTGGCTAGGGCCATATAGAGCTAGCCGGAAAGGGCCCGGCAGCAGGAGTCAACCACAAACACAGCTGCTTGTTTGTTTCTCGGCGCGGGCCGACAAAGAGCTCGCTTCGGGGGCTGCTTTAAAAGAAATAGAGAGGGAGTGAAAGAAGGAGGGTTCTACGCCAGAGTGTGAGCGAGAAAAGATAAAGGGAAACCACCGGGGGTGATCTCAAAGGGAAGTACTGCTGATAGATAGAGGGGAGTAGGAGGAGATAGCACACGACCGAGCGGACAGGATGAAGGAAGTGTATTTTGAGAGAGAGAGAGAGAGGGGGGGGGTGTAGAAAGGGAAGCGAGAACGCGTTAGGCCGATATCCGATCGCGTTTATGGGGATTAAGTAAGCAGAGGAGCTTATGTACGCGACGCGCTGTAGGGCTTTGGAAACTGTCGACACCTGGTGGTGGTCCTGGGAAGCTCCTCCCTCGTGGCCCAACAACATCTCTCCCGCCCTCCGCACCTCGCGTTTCGTCTTTCTCTCTAGCGGCGCTTATGGGCACACATAGGCACATAGATAGATATACGTATACGAGCATAGAGGAACCATATCCATCTGGCTCTGCTAACTCGACGGTCGCTTCCTCGTGTGCACTTATGCTGTGTGGGAAAAGCGAACACAACGGTTAGGTTGTGTTGACTCTTCTTCCGTCTGCGTCCGCAGCAAGGAGGGAGGTCTTTCTCTCCGCGCTGAATCCCTGCATGTACATTGCCCGTGCCACAGTGTGTGTGAATGTGTATGTGCAGTTGTGTGCGTGCGTGAGCTGTCAAAAACTGCTCTTCGCCACTGGCTTCTGCCGCCCCTCCCTGCGTGAAATCTATATTCGGAGCACGAACCTTTTTCACCGCTGCGTCAGCTGTGCCAGGGCTCGAAAGAAAACCGCCTCGAAGCGCCCTCTGAATGGAGCGCATTATCTCTGTGGCAACTCTCGGTCGTGGGTTCGTGTCTGGTGAAACGAGGGAGCGGCTTGGTTGTTTGTATAGGAGCATTCTATTGCCTTGGGGCGATAATGTATGTGCGATGACCGCTAAATCTTCCCCGTGGCATTCGCCGCAAGTTGTGCATAGATGGCAGCTTGCCAACGCGGCAGATTTCGTTAGCCAAAATGCTAAGTCACAATTTAAACTAAAAAAGAACGAAAGATACAGCAGTAACGCGAGAATCCGGAATTCGGCAGCTAAAATCGTTCCTTCGATCCAGGTATCCAGGTTCGGGTAAGGTAAGGTAAGGTATGGTAAGGGAAGGTAAGGTAAGGTAAGGTAAGCAAACTTTATTGGATCTTTTAAGGAATTCGCGGCTGCAGGACCCGCGTCGTCCTCGTCTCAGGCGGTCCCGGGTCCTGTCCTCGCAAGGTCGGGCCCCTATTCCAGGGCTCCGCTGAGCCGCGCTGCCTCACAAGTGTGCTGCACCAGGGCCCTTTGGACTGTGAGCTCGCTGCTGACGAGCCGGCTCTCCCATTGCTCCGCACTCGGGTGTTCGTGTTGGTGGAATGTTACCTAAAAAATTCTGGCGCGTTCTTTTCTTTTTTTTATTTCACGACCGAGCGACATGATTTCGATAAGCCACGAATAAAATTAATAACGGCGACAAGCTGGGTAAGTTGGTTTTCATTACGAGACGTAACACTACAGCATATATAAACACGGACAGAGCATGAGTAAATGACAACACAACGCGTTTTCTGTAGCCGTTTACTGGCTCCCTGTCCGTGTTAATAAGCTTCCGCTGCGGCGCTGTCTCTCTTAAACCGCGAACAGAGCACTATGCATACTTGCGTTCTTCACGACTTAGCACGTCTTGAGCAAAGTAGACCCGATCAATACGCTTTGAAAATTTGATGCGAAAGAGTTGTGAAACCGGCGTCAGATATTACGAAGCTTAGCTGGTGTCGAAATATATAGTAGCGCTCAGGGGTTTCCCCATGAATTGAAATTAGTGAGGATGTCCAAATTTCTAAGGAAGGGGCGTGTCGAGGGGTAGAGGAGGAGCGGTAGTTGTTTATATATTTTTTTATTTCGTGGTTTATTCCAATATAAACAAGCTATGGTCGATGTGTACCTTCACGTACATACCCTTCTTACGGCAATATTAAACAAAATTTTCCACCGCGTGGAAAAAAGATCGTCAGGAATTAAGGGGGTGCCTCCAGAAAAACAAGGGGATGTGTACTCCCCCAGGGGGTGCGTAGGGAAATCACCGGTAGCGGTGACCAACCGTCGCTAATTAAGCACTTCACCTTGTGCGTTCGGTTGCGTTATAAGGACGACAGCGCACATTCGCAGTCTAAGCGGAACGGCGTCGTTCGGGCTGCGATACAAAAAACTGCAACACAAAAGCTTAACTATTCGCGGCGGTGCAGTTTAGCCGACAACTCTTTTTAGAACGAAATAACCTGGGGGTTGCAACTTTTTCGATGGATAAGAAGATATCAGAACGCGAAAGTAAAATCCTGCTCAACCACCTTTTATTCCTTATTTGCTCCTGACGTTGGTCCCAAAGCTGACGTGACAAGTTTTCCGGGAACTTGGTATCCCCTGCGCAGTTGGGATCTTTCAATCCAAATACCTTATTGGGAGTCGCTGTTTCTGCTATACATATGTTCCGTTTGAATGAGACAGCACAAACAAAAAGACGTCCTTGCTGGACCATCTTTGGCACGCATCAGGACGGTGCTTATTTCAGCTCCTCCACTCTCACAGCGATCATCAAACTTCGTGCAATGAGACGATACTAGGCCACAAACAAGGTAACTTCCGACGAATACCGTCGCGAACAGAATTATATACCGACCATGCTTCCGTGTCTTAACTGCTCCCTCGCCTTGTCTAACGGAAACAGAAAGGTCTGCTGCCTTTATGTGCGAGCGTGCAAGTATCATTTGCTCCCGTAATTATCAAAACGCCATTAACTTTAGCTATAGGCAACGCGTCAGAATAGTTTGAGCGCCGAAGCTCGGTAGATATTATTCTGTCCAAGTCCGTGTACCAAGTTTCGGCTTACCGAATAATGAAACAATGTGAGTGTAGTACTTCTCGTGAGTTCCTGAATTTCGACGTAGTCGTCCCGGTTAGCTCAGTTATTGGTAGAGTGAACGTCCCGATGAGGTGGTGGTCCCGGGTAGGGACGGATTTTTCTTCAATTACGAAGTTTCTGTGGAAGCTGTACAGCTTTCCTTTGTAGCCGTACCCCTTATAAAAATGGTCTGTAGACAGTCTATAGACCTCATATCAACTCTATTGCCTTTATATAGATATTTATTTTTCTCTATTCATAGTCTATGGACTGTCTATAAATAAATGTCTACTAAAAGTGTGTGGCCATAAATCTATAGGTTGTCTATAAGCTGTCTGTGGGATTTCTATTGCCTATAGACTATTCTCTAGGATTTGTATATAGACAGTCTGTTGACTTTATAGACAGAACTCTATTAACGGTCTATAGACTGTCTAAACAAATTTTTGTATGGGATGGAGGAACTCGGATGTATGCTGATATTCTTATATTTTTATATATCCAGTGTAAGACCCTCCAACCTTCAGTTCACGATGCCAACGCAGAAATCTGCGAAGCACTAAGGTTTCGATGTTGCCAGGACATGGTCAATTTTCGAAGAAGTAAAAACAAGTAACAGATGACTAGAATATCGGTGGAGAAGGTCAAGAGAGTAGTTTAGAAATTGGAGCAAAATTTGCAGTCAATCCGAAGATACTGAGCACGCTAGTAATTAATTTCTAGGTGACACTTGCCACGACCCCGATACAAAGGAGAGGGTAATAATAATCTATCAACGAGTAATTACTCCCATATTACAAGACGTAACAACTGGACACAATTTCTTGATTAGACCTCACGATGGAGGACTCGGTTCTCTTCTCCAAGCCGACTTCATTTCGCTCACCAGGGCGCCCCGCTCGAACATGGCAAATTCAAGGTGAAAAACCCGCGGATAACTGAAGCTGAACGAACTGTTAAACGGATCCGGAAATTCTGGAGAGTGTACCCCGGAAAATCGACATTCTCGCGTTAGCCTTGTTCACTGGTTGACTGAGACTGTTCACGGCACGAACTTCGCGCATGGACTGCCCACATAATAATAATAATAATAATAATAATAATAATAATAATAATAATAATAATAATAATAATAATAATAATAATAATAATAATAATAATAATAATAATAATAATAATAATAATAATAATTGGCTTTTGGGGAAAGGAAATGGCGCAGTATCTGTCTCATATATCGTGGACACCTGAACCGCGCCGTAAGGGAAGGGATAAAAGGAAGGGATAAAGGAGGGAGTGAAAGAAGAAAGGAAGAAGGAGGTGCCGTTGTGGAAGGCTCCGGAATAATTTCGACCACCTGGGGATCTTTAACGTGCATTGACATCGCACAGCCCACGGGCGCCTTAGCGTTTTTCCTCCATAAAAACGCAGCCGCCACAGTCGGGTTCGAACCCGGGAACTCCGGATCAGTAGTCGAGATCCCTAACCACTGAGCCACCGCGGCGGGTCCGACTGCCCACACCCGAAGCCATTTTGCACATGCGATCGTGCGTGTGACCGGTCACAAATGCAAGTAACCATGCATTACGCGGACACGAACGCCATACATGGGGTGACTCCGCCAGACACCCACTGCATTTTGACAGACTGGTTTATCTTCCGTGTAATTTTCCCACGGACCTAAAAGGCACCGCAATAGCTCAGCTTCTTCGCCAACATGTCCAGCTTTTTTCGGGCAAAAATTTTGAATATTGGAATATCGTAAGGTACTATTATGGAAATATCAAAGGTCCATATTGAAGGTCCAATTGAAGGTCCACTGAAGGTCCATATTGAAAATCCATTCTTCTGATTCATAGCAAAATCTATCTTTTTAATCCACAGCTCGCATCGAGCATTTAAGGCTCCCATAGAAGACGAATGATGAACGTTTTTTACGACAGAAAAAACGTTAATAACAAAAAATGCAAGATTTCTGAGATGAGATCTGCAGATATATATTGATTGTTATAGTGATCTCTTAAAAAATATGAAAAAATTGCGCTCATAAGTTCTTTCCCGTTGAAAAATGGTATGGTCCAGAATTGTTCGGTATGTTGCTCTAACCGTGCTTTGGCTGACCAGAACAGCTCACAGTACTGACCACTCGAGCAATAACATTTAGATATATCATATACGGCGCTGAAATCTTGCTTGCGTAAGAGTGCATGATCGTGCGGGAGGGTTGGGGGGGGGGGGGGCGATGTTTTGTGCACAAATATGCACTTTCATGAACACCCGTGCACACATAACACATGCGCACACTGATTTCGTCAGACACACGTTTGCATTAAAAAAGACTGCATGTGGCTTCTCCGTTGCCTTATTCGCGCGCATATGCGGCCCTTTGCAAACAGAATAACGCCAGGAGTCGCACGCGGCTGGCTCGCAATTCGAGGATTAGCCGAGCAAATCCTCGTGCATATATGCAATACTTGCGTACACATCCGGGCACTCGGGCGCTGAATTCGCTCCATAATCTGCGTGCACGGCAGGAATGCGAATGACTATTGCAGTGTGATTGTGTATGCCGACTGCATGCTTGCAGCCACACTTTCGCGCGCATCTAATTTCTATGCTTCAGCACTACGTTATATGCAAGTGTTCACTGGGTGAGATGCAAAGGGTGTATGTATTGTAATAGAGTCCCCGGCACAAAGTCACCGGAATGTCGGCAACTCGTCGTTTAGAATGCCGTTCACATCGGGTGCGTTCTTTGCGGCCAGGCACTGAAACGCTACGCCGTTCATTTAATTGCCCGTAGCATCAACACAAGGGTATTACGTTCGCCATTCGTAGGTGTGCTTTGTTTAACAGTTTCCCGGATAGCTCTCTCTCTCGCTATCTGTCTCTCTCTCTCTCTCTCTCTCTCTCTCTCTCTCTCTCTCTCTCTCTCTCTCACTCCACACACACACACACACACACACACACACACACACACACACACACACACACACACACACACACACACACACACACACACACACACACACACACACACACACATATATATATATATATATATATATATATATATATATATATATATATATATATATAATATATATATATATATATATATATATATATAATATATATATATATATATATATATATATATATATATATATATAATCACCAAACATTGAAGAAACAACAGGATTTAATTCACACCGTTTCAGCTGGAGGACCAGACTTTAGAGGAAGGCTGGTCCTCCAGCTGAAACGTCGTGAATTAAATCCTGTTATGTTTTTCAATTTTTGGTGATTTTATATTATATTGACCAAATCAGCTGCCCGAAATCACTTTTGATATATATATATATATATATATATATAATATATATATATATATATATATATATATATATATATATATATATATATATATATATATATATATATATATATATATATATATATATATATATATATAAATATATATATATAGTTGCGAAAACTTGAGGTACTTGACTGCTTAAAATAATATACATCGAAGTATACGCCTCGTTTCAGGAAACACACACACACACACACACACATAGCAGATAAGGTAAGGGAAATGAGGGACTGGTTTTGACAAACTTATGAAGGGAGCCAACAGTCACCGAAACCAAGGTGCATAGGGGAACGTTAATTTTCTAATGTGTTATGCTTATCAGTGGGATAATAATACTTAGCTTAATAAATTGATTAAAGAAAATTACTTATAAAGCAGCAGAAAAAACAACCATGCCGCCGGTGGGATCCGAACCCACGACCTCCGAATATCGCGTCCGGTGCTCTTACCAACTGAGCTACGGCGACGGCTGTCCAATCTGCTGCTCTCGTGGGTATTTATGTTTACTGGGTGTAAGCGAGCCTTGAGAGTGTTCACCAGCACCACCCTCGACCATAGCGGCGGACGTAGCACGTCCTATAATACCGCGAGCGTGACGTAGAACGTCATCTAACGGTGAGGGCGGAAACTGTGCGAGAGCCCGCTTATGCTACCTATGGCATCAAGACTGCCAGAACCGAGACCCTCGTTAAGCTATTAGCAGACAAGTTAAAGGAAATGAGGGGCCCGTTTGACAAATTTATGAAAGGAGCCAACAGTCACCGAAACCAAGGTGCATAGGGGAACGTTATTTTTTTTAATGTGTTATGCTTACCAGTGGGATAATAATACTTAGATTAATAAAACGCTTAAAGAAAATTACTTATAAAGCAGCAGAAAAAACAACCATGACGCCGGTGGTATCCGAACCCACGACCTCCGAATATCGCGTCCGGTGCTCTGCCAACTGAGCTACGGCGACGGCTGTCCAATCTGCTGCTCTCGTGGGTATTTATGTTTACTGGCTGTAACCGAACCTTGAGAGTGTTCACCAGCGCCACCCTCGTCCATAGCGGCGGAAGTAGTACGTCCTGTATTACCTGGAGTGCTACGTAAGAACGTAATCTAACGGTGAGGGCGGAAGCTGTGCGATAACCTCCTTATGCCACCTATGGCATGAAGACTGCCAGATTCGAGACCCTCGACGGGCTACTCAGAAGAGAAGGGAATGGAAAGAGGGTGCATGCTCGTTATGACAAAAATGACGGAAGCCAACAGTGTGATCGTGCGTGTGTATTGCTGCGCTGCTCGGTGCAAGCCCTGAAATGTATACTTCCCCGTAAGGCACAACGCATGCGCATACAAACTCGCGTGATTCTCCATGAGTACGCTTGAGGGTTAGAACACATAAGCAGTGTTAATAATAGTTTTGGCTGAATCAGTAAGCGAAACCTGATTCACCGTTATGAGATAAACGGTGTACGAAAGCTTGGACACGCTGCAAGAAACTGCAGCACACGCAAAGAAAAACATAGAGAGTGAACGGGTTGGGCAGCGGCGCGCCGGAATAAATTTGCGTGCAGTCATATCATGTCTGTTTGTGGAGGGGTTCATAGGCTGCAGTTTGGACTATGCACAAATTGCGGCACTAATTCACCGCGCGCACGGTGGGTCTGACATCTTCGACATGACGCGGTTGAACAAGATTATTAGGTTATGATGTCCATAAGCGCTTTTAGCATAGCTAATATATCTAGCCCGACGACGCTGTGTTGGAAAATGACGCGAGCTTGTTGGAGTCGCGGTACTGCTCGATGCACTTTGCTTCGATTCGAAAGTATATAAAACCGAACCTTAAACGTCATAGTGTTCCTGGTTCTTCAAATTACACTAATCAAAAAGAACTAGAAGCAGTAGCATAATTGCTTGCTGTAAACACAGTGAATTACTCATGCGGTAGCAGAATACAATCGCTGTGACACAAAGATGCGCACACTCATTTTGTTTCAAATATTTGCCTCTCGTGGTCTGTGCCGCGGCCACACATCACATCCGTTGGTTCACCGTAAGCGCCGACCAAATCTCAAGGGCACAAAGAAGACGCGAGCGGGCATAGACCAACGCGTCCACAGGTATTCCTTCGGAGACAAGCACCTGAGCATACACAGGACACGTTGCTGAGGAAAGCCTGCTTTCTCCCCCCTCCCTCTCCCTCCCTTTCTTTCCATCAGTAATTGTTTGCGTGGCGCAAACCGTCTCTGAGCATAGATATACCTGCATAAATACGCGTACACATGTACACGAACTGCTGCCAGCTCGCACGCAGGCTGTGTTTGTGTGTACGCGACGCAAACAAAGAGCGTTATATGCCTCCCGCGCTTTCATAGCAAGCTCTTTGTGCGTATATATAATATATATACAGCGAGAGACCGGTATATACAGACTCAGGGGAGAAGAGCGCGCTCCTCCATAATCTAATCTAATAATATTGACGCCGCCGGCGCGCCTGTTTGCGAACGGATTGGACGAGATTAAGACGTTTCCGTCGGCGCTGAGGCTCCGGAGCAGTGTGCTGCCGTCTGGCGGGGCCGCCGGCAAGGGCCGTTGGCCGACCTCCCCTTCACCGGAGATTGCGGCTTTTCTTCTGCGAACCTGCAGCGGCGGAGTTGTGTTGGCTGCGCCCCGGTGAACAATGCGGAGCTGTCAAAGTTGCTTGCGGGTGTGATATGCGTGCGCGTATTGTACGCAACAAGCGAGAAGCAGGCGCTGTTAATAAAACGCCCTGAACAGAAAGGAGAGGAAAAAAAGTGTTGTACTGCTCAATCAGTAGAGGCAGACAACTTGAAATGGCGCGGATTTTAAAACGGAAATTTCCCAGCGGCCCTAACTTGACGCGTTCCAGAGAATTTAACAGGTCTGCGATATTTAACTCAGTATAGTGAGGGGAAAGTCGGTCAGACCATCTGTTTGAACGGTGGAACGTAGCGTTGAGAGAGCACACAGAAAAGGTGAGGACAGGGCGGGTGCTTCTCCGGTCCTTGAATTCTATTTGCGCTGTATCAACGCAACGTTTTTCGTTCAAAACAGAAAGTCTGCGAGACGCTGCTGCAACTTGCGTGTTGGTCGTAGCGACGTGTATCAGGCGGGATAATGATAGAACTTGCATCTTAATACCCAAAGATGACAGCGTAAACTGAAAGTACCCATCCAAATGACTGCAGGCATTGCAGTGGAAACTTCCTCAGAACGGAGCTTGACTACGCGGCAATCCGCCCTTTTCACAAGATGCGAAGTAGCGCCCTCTGGGGAGTGGGAGAAAATTGGTAGCAAACAAACCCACTTTACAAGGCACTTTCGGCACTGATTTGGACTCTTCTGAGCTATGGGGGAGATGGCTAAAATGGTTCTCTCTCTCAACAAGGTTTACATGTGCCCTAGGTACCCTATTGCAAGTCTGAAAGCCAGTCCTGCGGCCTGAGAACGTTTGTATATCCAGTACCATGAGATCTGCGTCTCCAGGACAACGCCGAATGTACGGTGTTATTGGACTCAATGCTGGACCCATCGAACGAATATGTGCGATGCGTTTTAATAATTTAAGAGCGCATATGTATACTGTGCATAACGGAAGCATGCGACCTGAGCAGATCAGTTTGTCCAATCAGGAGTATCACTAAACGAAGAAACTGCTAAGGCTAACCGCTGACACACAGAGCAGGGGCGTAGCCGGGAGGGGGGGGAGGGGGGGGGGGCTTATGGGGTTTAGGCCACAAAATTTTTCGAACTGTCACGCACCGCTGACCAAAACAACCACCGGCGCCGGAAGTCATTCTGGATTTTGCCACCTACAGTGTCTTTTTCAGACTAGAAAAGACATTTTGGCGCGAACATTGACAACTCGGGTTGGATTTCGTGGCAACTCCCATGCACCTGGAGTCATGTAACCCAAGGGGCCCCATCCTAGCGCAAACTTTCAAGGGCCTATCGATGGCTCGCTGTTGCGACTAAAATTCTGG